>NC_138769.1:500555268-500860268 GCF_965119305.1 Pelophylax lessonae | reverse complement strand
CTTCTCCCATCCCTATTTATAATAAAACAACAAAGACAACCAAAACCCCTAGACTGTTTGTTGACTGAGCCAGAAAAGTAAAGTGTTACATTCTGCATGCAGTTGCTAATAGGGATGATCGAACGGTTCGGGTCGACCATAGGTTCGACCCGAACATTGACTGTTCGAAATTTGGCCGAATTCCGAACTTTTTGCGGAAAAAGTTTGGAATTCGGCAACCAGAACCGACCAAAATGCAACGGGACAGGAACTGGGCTTTAAAAGCCCTTGATTGGACCAGAAACATCAGTAAAAGCCAATTGAGGGGGCAGGAGGATGCTAGGAATGTGATTGGAGTGACTAGGGGGTCCAGAGGCCAATCAGTAGTGAATACGCCCCCCAGTATATAACATAGCCCCGCCAAATCTCTAGCACTGTAATACAGGGGCTGTGGAAGAGAGTGGAAGCAGTTCTGTTACTCCTGCTTTAAAAGTGTCATTTTAGCAATTATTAGTGTGAGTAGAGGGATATCTAGTGTAGTTAGGGTACTATTTTCCACTATAGTTAGATTTAATAATCTAGTTTCTGTAGGGAAAGTGTTAAGTGTCAGGGTGATTGTAGTGTAGTGTAGGGTGAACTGACTCTGACTGCTATGGCAGGGTGACCAAACTCTTCCATGTCAGGGTGACCGCCATAGAAAAAAGATAATTTGTCTCAGAATTGCAGTAGAGCAGGGATAGGGCTCAGCTACTTTCACACCTGGCCGTTTTTGTTGCAGGCGTTTATTGGGCTTTTTTGTGGACGTCTTTGGAGGCAGGCATGACATCTGAACTTCTGTGTAGGGGTATATATATATACACACACACATATATGTATATATACACATACACACATATAGGTGTGAAAGTAGCGGAACCCTATGCCTGCGCTAATGAAATTATTTGCAGGGATAGGGTTCCGCTCCTTTCACACCTGTATGTGTGTATGTGTATATACATATATGTGTGAGTGTATATATACCCCTATACAGAAGTTCAGATGTTATGCCTGCCTCCAAAGACGCCCAAAAAATGCCCAATAAACGCCTGCAACAACACACCTGGGCGTTTTTGTTGCAGGCGTTTATTGTGCATTTTTTGGGCGTATTTGGAGGCAGGCATAACATCTGAACTTCTGTATAGGGGTATATATACACACACACACACACACATATATGTATATATACACATACACAATATAGGTGTGATAGGAGTGGAGCCACATCCCTGCAAATAATTTCATTAGCGCAGGCATAGGGTTCCGCTACTTTCACACCTTTGTATGTTATATATACATATATGTGTGTGTATATATACCCCTACACAGAAGTTCAGATGTCATGCCTGCCTCCAAAGACGTCCACAAAAATGCCCAATAAACACCTGAAACAAAAACGCCCAGGTGTGAAAGGAGCGGAGCCCCATCCCTGCTCTACTGCAATTCTAAGACAAACAATCTTTTTTTTTCTGGTTCTGGACATGCTACAGAGCTGAAACTACACAGGTACACTTTTTAGACCCCCCAGACAATAAATCCAAAGAAATCTCATTTTTTTTTGTTCCAATAATTTTTTCAATAATTGGCTCTCTATCAAAAACGACAATTTTTAAGAACTTTTTTTGTGTGATTAATAGTCCCTGGGACATGACCCAGAACGCTAGGCACTTTTTAGGGGCATTTATTGGGTTTTAGGGCTTCAAAATTGTGTTTTTTGATTACCAAAGTTCGGTCCCATTGATTTCAATGGGGTTCTGGAATCCGGACCCGAACTTTCGGGAAGTTCGGGTGTTCTGGTCGAAACAAACTTTTCAAAAGTTTGATCATCCCTAGTTGCTAACAGCAATCCAGGAGGATCCAAAAAGTAACCAATCCAGCAGTCCTCTAGGGAGCAGTGCTACACATCTTTAGGCTCCATGCACATAGGGCGTCATAAAAACGTGCTCCAAAGCTGTTTACATAACGCCGGGAAACAGCAGCTGTAAAAACGTGCTTTCAGTAGCTTTTTCTACTAGCGTTATTGCACGTTTGGCCACAGTAGCTGTTAGCAGCGTTTTTTTCTGCCTCCATTCAAAATCAATGGTTCCCTATGGGAGCCTATTGATTTGAATGGAAGTCACACCGCAGGTCGGATCAGGGTGATCCGACTTGCGGTGCGACCTGCACTGTGAGAATCTTGAGGGGGAACTCCACGCCAAAATGGGGAAAAAAACAGCGTGGGGTTCCCCCCCAGGTTCCAAACCAGGCCCTTCAGGTCTGGTATGGAATTTGAGGGTAGCCCCGCGCCGAAAAAACGGCGTGGGGTCCCCCCCAAAATCCATACCAGACCCTTATCCGAGCATGCAGCCTGGCAGGCCAGGAAAGGGGAGGGGACGAGCGAGCGGCCCCACCCCCCCTGGACCACACCAGGCCACATGCCCTCAACATGGGGGGGTGTTGGTGCTTTGGGGCAGGGGGAGCTCTGCACCCCCCACCTCAAAGCACCTTGCCCCCATGTTGATGAGGACAAGGGCCTCATCCCCACAACCCTGGCCGGTGGTTGTGGGGGTCTGCGGGCAGGGGGCTCATCGGAATCTGGAAGCCCCCTTTAACAAGGGGGCCCCGATCCCGGACCCCCTCCCTATGTGAATGGGTATGGGGTACACTGTACCCCTACTCATTCACCCCATAAAATGCAGTGTATGGAAATAACGACAGGAGACGTTTTGGAAAATTTATTAAAAATCTTCATCCGGCTCTTGTCCTCTCCGGGGGTCTTCTCCTCTCCGAGGGTCTTCTGCTCTTTTGCTGTCCGCCCTTCTTGTCTTCTCCTCTCCGGGGGTCTTCTGCTCTTTTGCTGTCCGCCCTTCTTGTCTTCTCCTCTCCGAGGGTCTTCTGCTCTTTTGCTGTCCGCCCTTCTTGTCTTCTCCTCTCCGAGGGTCTTCTGCTGTCCGCCCTTCTGCTGTCCAATCTTCTTGTCTTCTCCTCTCCGGTCTTCTGCTCTTTTGCTGTCGGCTGTCGGCTGTCCTTCTTCCTCCGGTCCTCCTCCGACGACGTCTTCAGCGATTATGCCGGCCTCTGGTCTCTGCAGCTTATTATATAGCCATTAGGGGCGTGGCCGCCAGATGACATCATCGGGAGACCACGCCCCCTTGTGTCACAGATGACGTATAACGTGGCTTAACGCAGGTTAAGCAATGTTATGGAGCCTTATGGAGCCTTTAGCAGCGTCAGACGTTTTTTGCAGCTTGACGCTGGAGCTCCTGAACCCACAGTTCCTGGGTTTTTTTTGGAGCTGTAAAACGCCTATGCCACTTGGAGCTCCTAAAAGCTCTATGTGTGCAGGAGGCCATAGAATAACATGGATGGGCGTTCTGCAGCTGCAAAAAAAAACGTCTGACGCTGCTAACAGCAGCTGTAAAAACGTCCAGTGTGCATGAGGCCTTACAGTTAGGGGGATGTCTGGGAACATCAGATGTAATCTTGTGGAGACTCTGTACCTTCTGAGTAATTAAATGTATCCAGATTCCTGAAGTGTGTTAGTGATAGAAGATGTTTGTGCAAAATAAAGCACATAATCTTATTGTTTTGGATTGAATTGGTGGTTAAGAACTTCTTCCACTTGTGTAGGAAGGTAGGTGAATAATCCACTGGGAGAAATGGTGAAAAGTGCTGTAAGAGACTGGAGGTTCCTACAGATTGGAGTTGTTTTACTAGTCAAATAAGCTGTTCATTTTGCAGGGAAAGTTGCATTTTGAAACTGAGTTTTCACCAGAGCTTAGTAAATGAGGTGAAGCTTTACTGACTTTCATCATCCATTTATGTGCAGACAAAAATGTTGTTTTTTTTTTTTCCTTTGCACATGATTGGGTATTCTTTGCTAAGTGAATGACACTCAATAGGTGTTCTGCTTAATGATGGCAAACTGAGCTGACCAGTTCAATACCGCTCCTCCGGTTTGACATGTGTAGCACAGCACTGTCTAATCTTGAGGGTTGGTCTGTCCAAAAAAATCCTGATACACTCTCTCTCCCCCATTGTCATAAAGTCTGGTGGAATGAGCATTGGGAGTTTTTGGAGAAGGCATGGCAATTGTGGGAGCATGTTCATTTTCCAGATGCATTTCTGAAGATTTGTACTGTTCCTACAAGTAAGCCTTACCTGTAGATATAAATCACTCAAGTAGCATTTTGGCCCTTCTTACTAGGGTTTTCTGCACCAATATAGAAATTAAGGGAAAAGCGGGCAGCCCTGGAGCATTTTGTTAGCTAGTGTAAAGTCTGATAAAATTACTTTATTTACTTTCATTGCTGCAACAGGGCCAGAGTATAATCTAACCATTTAAACATGTTTTCACCAGTCTGATATGAGTGAGTGTTTTTTTTTATGAATCCTCAATTTACCCTGTTAAAGACCTTGTTTGCATTAGTTGATGGCAACAGCGGGAGCAGGAACTGATTTTAACTGGGCAAAATGAATAAGGCATGAAGCCTATCTGGTCATAATGAATGATCTAAGAAAGATATAGGATATGACAGTTGGTTAACACTGTTGTGAAAAGTTTAAGATCTGTATTCAAAAAAGGGAAAGGTCTAACTTGCTCAGAGGTGGTAGCACCATTACACAATATGTGTGTGGAGAGTGTTGGTGGGGATAGAGTGACCCTGTATGATTGACTTTTTGGCATGGTAAACCAAGTAAACAACATTTATAACACTTTAATTTTAATTTTATTCAGAATCGCACATTTTTACAAATTTGAGTGTGGATAATTTAGAAATGAAAGATTTTGAACTAGAGTTTATAATAATACAATTTATCAAAGTAATGCCTATGTGTACATATCCTTATTTTGGGGTATGCACATATCTGAGTATGTTCTGATTATATTTTGTTTTTGTGCTTTAGCTGATGATTGCCGTTCATTGTTTATTTATGTACTTCCAGGTCTTTAAGCCTATTTGTAGCAATAAAACCTAAAACGTTAATCTTACATTTGTCTAGATGATGGAACCAAAGGTCATGAAAGCTGTTAGTATGTCTACATGACCTTGGTGTTTTTATATGCTATAAATACTGATTTTCACACTGCATAACAATTGTTTCTTCCAGCATTTTATAGGCTGTTTGTGAGAAAGCAGCAAGATCTACTGATTAATATATTTTTTTGTACATGTCCTCAGGAGTGAAAAAAAAATCAATCTTCAGCTGAAAAGAACATTTCTAAATATAGCAAGAAAGCACAGATAAAACTAACAAAAGAAGAAAAAGAATAAGAATAATATTTGGTGGAAAATTTGGATGAAATATATAAACACCACAAGTTAACTTAGCATTCATAATATATATATATATTCTTTTTTTTTTTTTGGTGTACATAAGTAATTAAAATACTAGAAATCATGGCTATGAACAAAGAGATTTGCTGTGGTCTGTTATATTCCTATATGACACTAGCGGCATGTATTTTTAAGCTTTCTTATGCACTGCAAACCATTAGTAGTTAAATTACTGTGAGGTAAAGGTGCATTCTAGCCAATACTGATAAATCATGGATAAAAGCCTGATGTTTATGTTTTTGGTCCAGATTTTTATAACCTACAGTAGTGTGAAAATTGTTCCCAAATACACCAGCTACTACATAGGGGTCAATTCACAATGAAATAACGGCTAATAAAATGCAGTAAAATACCGCATGTGGTAACAATTGTGCAAGAATTAAGAATTTTGGGTTAAATACCCAATGCGGTATTTCTTTGATTTAGCGCTAATTTAGCGCTAATTACCGCATTCAGGTTCCCCGCTGACAGCTCAATGTAAAAAAAAAAATTCAGACAATTAAAAATGATGAAAAAAAAAAACCCCAGCATGGCCCCTAAGTCCATGCCAGGTCCTTGTCTGAGCATGCAGCCCGGCAGGTCAGGAAAGGGGGGATGAGCAAGCACCCCCCTCCTGAACCATACCAGGTTGCATGCTCTCAACATGGAGGGGTGGGTGACAAGGGCCTCATCTCCACATCTGTGGCTGCTGGTTGTGGGGATCTGTGGACAGGAGGCTTATGGGAATATGAAAGCCCCAAGGGGGCCCCCAGATCCCAGCCCCCTCCATGTGAATGAGTATGGGGTACTATGTACCTCTACCCAATCACCAAAAAAGTGTAAAAAAGTAATAAAAATCATATTAGCAGAGACAGTTTTTGACAATTCCTTTAATAACAAATAAAAAAATAGTGTCCTCCAATGTAAATCCATCCATGAAGGCTGCAGTTTAACAGTTCTTATATAGACCCAAAGGGCCTGGTATGCATTGGTGGGGCATTTATGCATTTTTATTTTATAATTTTTAATTGCCTGCTTTTTTTTTACATTCAGCTGTCAGCGAGGAACAGCTGATGATTCATCCATTGTTAAGGATGTAGTTTCCCTTGTCTGCTCCTTAGTAACCAGTTTTTTATCAAAGAACATTGTGGGGGCCCCCTCAACCCCCACACTGTTTTTTGATGAATAATGCATGTGATACCGCCAGAAAAAACTCTGGTGGTAAATATTGCATTCTTTTTTACACTCTGGTCTTTTTGTGAATTGGACTTAAGAGTTTTTAAAAAATATTTACCAGCATTTTTTTTCTTGAGGTAAATACTGCATAATTATTTATTTTTTATGAATTTGACTTAAACTACCACATACAATTATTTATGCAAATGAGTCACATGACTGCGTTATTACATGTGGTAAACTTTATTGAATTATGTTTGTCATGTACTAAAAGCTCAGTGTTTTAAAACATTAATTTGAATTTAATATTATTACAGCTGCCAATTGAAATGTCTGTCACCTACAGGGTTAAATATAGTTGTTAATACAGCAAGCAAAGAGCATATATTGTGCTAAAAAGGATCGAGGAAGCAGACACACCACACCTGTGAATGGCTGTCCAGAATCTGGATGCAACTAGTTACTCAGAACTCAGAGTAAGAAGGTGAAATTTCTGTCTTTAGAATAGTCATAGGGTTTTTGGATAATGCAGCAGTTCTCTGCCTTTTGGCTGCGATCAGGGGTCATTTAATCCAGGTCTTGGGTGGGGAAGGTGTTCTAGGAGCCCTTCCTTTTGGGGGGATGCCTGGAAAACCGAAGAGCCAACTAGAGCAGGACTTGAAAAGGATGCCACCATGTCGCAGGGTTCAGTTCACTTAAGGAACTCATTGAGATTACAGGTGAAGCCTGATTTTCGTGGTGAAGACAATTGCGGTTGATGTGCTGCAGAATTTGCAGAATTTACAGGTCAGTGAGATTTTTGCACTTCAGGATTTTGTTGTCAGTGGTACATATAATGTTTCTTTTTACACCAAGGATACTTGCCAATCTGCATTTGAGAACCGGGTGAAGGTGGAGATAGGTGGGAATATGCTAACCAAAAAAAAAAAGATGCTTGCTTGTTGTTTGATCCTGGAGTAAAGACTATGATTGTTCACTTCTACAATCCCTTTTTGGAACTGGACTTGGTGAGGCAATTTTCGCTACAGTATTGTGTGGGGGTGGATTGTGGAGAAAATATGTATAATCAAAATGGCATGTACAGGGTAAAGTTGCACTTTAAAGTGCGTATGAGAAGAGACTCTACAGAATACTGTGTATGTGTCACCCTCCTCCGTCATTCACTATTGCAGGGGAACAGTGCACGGTTTACTATCCTGAGCAGCCTCGATATTGTAGGGGTTTCTTCCAGTATGGTAAAATTCATGAGGACTGTCCTTCTAAACATTGCTGCAGGGTGTGTCTAAAGTCAGGACATAATGCAGCAGATTGTAATGAGAAAAAGTGTGATTTATGTGGTTTTGGTGATCATATTGTTAAGATAAGAATTGTTTCAAGATAGTGGAGAGGAAAATGTTTTCTTATGCAGCTGCTGTGCAGAGATGGCGTTTTACTGGGCAGAATGTGAGCCATGGACCGGAGGAGCAGGAGAGAGTGGGTGCGGATAAGGGGGTGTGCAGGCAGCCAGTACTGAAAGTGGAGAGATGTCAGCCACCCCAGATGCTAAAATCCCAGCTGCTAGCTCAAAGGATGGTGTCGGACAGGTGCTGCAAGGGGGCATGGGTGAATGTGAAGTGAATGATAATGACGAGGTGGAGACTAATGAGATGCAGGTGCGGGAGGTGGGTGAGTATGGGGTTAATGAGAATACAGAGAGGAGGGAGGAGGGCATTGGCTGTGAAGAGTTGCATGTATTGGTAAAGCAGGTGGAGGTGGAGCAGGAAATCAATTATGCAGACAGAGTTGGGGATTGGGCTGAGGAGATGGAGGCAGTAGAATCTAAGAGGAAGGAGGTGGCTGGATCAGGTGATCTAGTGCAGTGTACTCAGAGACCTGTGTCTGAAATTAGGCAGGGGGCTGAGACACAGAGGAAAAAGACAAAATGGGATCTGTCCCTGGGTCTGAGTCCAGAAGGTGGCAGGTGTGAGCTGCCTAATTTAAGCATTGAATTGGAAGTCTCTGAGTCTTCAAGTGCAGCCATATCTCCAATGAGCTCCGTTGGCTCTCCTGCAGTACCCTATCTGGAAAGTGTTAGCAGAGTCCTTCATAAAAGGTAGGTTACAGATGTGAAAAAGAGTTTCCTGATGGAGGGGAATAGTTTTTTCTGTGGTTTTTGTTTATCCTTTTTATGGCTTTGTCTATATGTAGTGTGAATGTGCATTCAATTGGGTCTTTCTATCTTCGGGCGGCTGTTTTGTCTGAATTGGATAAGATGGAGTGTAGTGTCCTGTGTTTGCAAGAGTGTGTGTTGTCCCAGGTCGTGAGGAGTGGGCTGTAGGTTCTGCTCTGTGGTCTTGTGCTGCAGAAAATAAAAATTAAGGAGTGGGAATAATTTTCAAAAATCCGGGAATTAAAGTTTTATATCTTGGGAGGAGGTGGTAGAGGGAAGGATCCTGAGTGTGGCATTTACCTATTTAGAGGAGACTTTTAAATTGCTGTGCGTATATGCCCCGGCCCAGAAAGCACCTAGATTGGATTTATTGGAGCTTTTGAGACTTCATCTTGCAGGGAGAAGAAGTAACATTGTGGCTGGTGACTTTAACTTGATCAGGACTGCTGGAGATAGAGTGGGTCAAGGGGAGAGTCAGACTGATGTTTCCAGCACAGCCTTTAATGCTATGTTGCACAATTTTAATTTGCAGGATGGAGCGGTATGTCATTATGGCACTGATAAGGCTCCAGCTACCTTTTTTTTCTGACAAGGGAAGTGTAAAGTCCTGGATTGATTTTGTTTTGTGTTCAAGCTGGTTGAAGGTTGCAGATTGGAATGCAAATTGCAATGGGAAGTGTCTTTTTCAAATCACCCGTGTCAGCAACAGGTGTGACCAGAAATGTATGGACTGCCACAGAGAACATTGAGCACAAGTAAAATGTAAAAGAATATAATTTATTTACAAATAAGTGAATAACACAAATGTAAATACAGTGCCAGAAAACTACAACTGTGTAAATCAAACCAGATAACCAAACAATAGTGACACACAGCGAACAACTGCTCAAGAAGAGCATGCACAGGGTTTAAATACACTTCCTGCAGCCAGCATCAGGTGATAACTGATTGCATAAGATGTCAGCTTCTGGCTGCTGAGAGACACCCACTGGTAGACACTGGAACTGCAGCATATGAATCTCGGGGCGCTACAGTACCCAGCAGGTGAGCCCTTTCCTGACAACCAGGTTGTGGTGGGAAAGTTTACTTTTGACCAAGGGGTTAAGTTTGGGAGGGGGATCTTGAAGTTGAACAATCTTCTCCTGGAGGATCAGGAAGTGTTTGAGATGTTTGCCTTGCAGTATAAAGTGTAGCTGGGCAGAAAGGAGGAGTTTGAGTCTTTTTTAGGCTGGTGGGATTGGTTGAAAGAACAAACTAAGCACTTTTTTATCCGGGTTGGTGTGATGAGGGCAAGGAAGGAGAGGCGGGAGGGGAGGGTGCTGAAGTGTAGACTGAGACTTCTGCTCAAGTTAAGACAAAGGGGTTGAGAGTTGGAGGAGGAGATTAGGAAGTTCGGGAGGAGATTAAAAAGGCTTGGGTTGCTAAAGGGAAGAAATGTATTTTCCAGGCAAAAGTGGGGGACATGGAGGAAGGGGGAGACATGTTCACATTTCTTTTTTAAAAAACGTTTGAAGGGACGTGATGTGATGAAGTCAATTCTCATGCAGGGGCAGGAAGTGGATGGTGAAAGGATGGGTGAGGTGGTGAAGGAGTTTTACATAGGTTTTTTGCTGGTGGATGGGAGGGTGTAAGTGTTGAGGAGATGTGGAGGTATTGTAAGAAGGTGGAGGCGAGGTTGTCTGAGAAAGATAGAGCCGGTATGTGTGTGGCAGTGACTAAAGAGGAGGTGCGGCAACTGATTGTAGGGATGAATCGTAACGAGACGCCTGGTAAGGATGGGTCAACTGTGGAGTTTTTTTGCAAGGCTTGGGAAGTTGTGAAGAATGAGGTGTGTGAGGATGGTTTTTGAGGTTGGAGAGATGCAGAAGTCCTTAAGGGATTTGGTTATTACCCTCATCCATAAAAAGGGTGACAAGAGAAATATGTGGAATTAGCAGCCAATTACACTGTTGAACGTTGATTACCAGATTGTGGCAAGGTTGCTTACTGACCAAGTCAAACTTGTGATTGGTGAAATGATAGGGGAGCAGCAGGTTTGTGCAGTTCCTGGCCATCGGATTTCCCACTACCTACAGTTACTGAGGGATGTCCTATATTATGCACAGTCTAATAACTTGCAGTGCATTCTCTAGTCCATCAACCTTGAGAAGGCTTACGATAAAATCTCCCACCAGTTCTTGTTCCAGGTTCTGGAAGTCCTAGGGTTCCCGGGCCAGTTGATGAAGGTCATCAGAGGGCTATAGAAGAACATCTCTAGTCAGGTCCTGGTCAACAGTACCCTAGGTGGGAGTATCCCTGTGATGTCTGGTGTTAGGCAGGGTTGCCCGCTCTCACTCTTGATGTTCATCTGCATGATGGAACCTCTACTGAGTGCAGTCAAGATGGACAAGGCATTTAAGGGTGTGTTTGTGCCTGGAAGCAGCGGAAGAGTGTGAAGGTGCTGGGATACATGGATGATGTGGTGTTGGTGGCTGGTGGAATGTCTGATGTGCGGTGTGGAAGGTCGCAGGTGAGTTTGTTTTGTAGTGTGTCTGGAACGAGTGTGAATTGGAGTAAGAGTAGGGAGAGGTGTAGAGGTGGATGAGGGACAGGGTTAGAAGGTGGAGCAGATGGAGGTGTTAGATGTGTGCTTTGATAGGGAATTGAGAGGGAGGGGTGGTTTTGAAACTTGGTCTTGACCAAGTATAAGGGGTTGGCTAGGCGGTCTATTGGAAACCCTTAGGGTCCTTTCACACGGTCCATTCAGTTTTTTTTCATCCACTCAGTGATTATTTTTTTTTAAACGGACATGGATGCACTTTTGGAGGGTCCATTCCGTATGTCCATTTTTCATTCATGCGGATGAAAAACTGACAGAATGTATGTCTATGGGATTGCGAATGTCAGCGGATGACACCGCTGACATCCGTTTTTGCATCAGCTCCGTTTTTTTAAAAAGAAGAAAAATAGGGTTCTCTTCCATTTAAAAAAACTGAATTGAACGGAATGGACGCAAAATTGATGTCAGCGGATGGTCCCCCGCTGACATCCTCAATCCCATAGACATACATTATGTCTGTTTTTCATCCGCAAATGAATGGGATGAAAAACGGACATACGGAGCGCCCGTGTGAAAGGACCCTAAGTCCATTTCAGGAGTCTTGCACCCCAGAGGATTTGGGTAGAGGTCCTACCCCTTCGGGGGGGGGGGGTGGACAAAGTGCACTTTTTTGTTTGTGTTCACATGCGCCTTTCTTGTATTCACTTACAGGTTTTTTAGCTTCAGGTTTTGCACCACTGCGAATTCAAAAAACCCTCTAACCCTGGAATTTCTGAATTACTATTTGTCTTTCTAATGTTTTGCAAAACTGCTTTATAATCAATATGAAAACTGAAGAAAGACTTAGCATTAGATATACTGTATGTTTTTTTATAATAAGTACATGCTTGCTAGGTAATGTGTACAAGTACAGGTGTTCATGTAGCCTCTCACA
Organism: Pelophylax lessonae; assembly: GCF_965119305.1. Classification (NCBI taxonomy): domain Eukaryota; kingdom Metazoa; phylum Chordata; class Amphibia; order Anura; family Ranidae; genus Pelophylax; species Pelophylax lessonae. The sequence goes on along the minus strand of NC_138769.1, from coordinate 500,848,158 downwards.
TAGATTACAGCAATCCATGACAGCTGCTTTTCTCTCCAGAAGAACGGTACCATTTTTGTACAGACATCATTCAGGGTCCACTTCCTGGACTGAGATGCTGCTTTAAAGATGACCCAATTATGTAAATCATGCTGCATATGAAGTTCTTGGCTGTTTTCACAAATGTCTGACACAGATCAGGTACTGCTGCAACGTTTTCCCTTGTAAAAATATGATAGTCTGATTACTGTGGGAGATGAGAGTAAAAATGCTTCCACCTGTCCACAGCGGACTGCTGACATCATCTCAGCCTAGACAAAGACACTAACTGGCTCTCAAGGATTGATTTTAAATGATAAAACATAGATTTTTTAGGATATAGTTGTCAGGAATTTATACTTGTAGACTTGTAAAGTTACTGAAACTTCCACTTTACATTTGTTGCAAAGAGAATAGTAGAAATTATAGCATTGGTAAATCATACATTTAAAAAACTTTATGAAGTAACCTGTAGCCAGAAGTACCTCCAGGTATTGTCAGGAATAAATTAGCATTATGCATTTTCAGCAGGATAACTTTTAAAACTAGGTTGTTTTGATGAAGCAAGACTTTAATAATGCTCGGTAGAATTAAAGATGAAAACAAGGAAAACTATTAGAGTTAAAGTGATTGTAAAGGCAGAAGGTTTTTTATTCTTTGCATTAAGATAAAAAGCCTTCTGTGTGTAGCAGCCCCCCTCAGCCCCCCTAATACTTACCTGAGCCCCATCTCAATCCAGCGATGTCCATGAGTGCCTCGGTCACCTGGGACTCTCCTTCTTGATTGGCTGAGACATAACAGCAGTGCCATTGGCTCCCGCTGCTATCGGTCAAACTCCGTTAGACAATGAGAAGAGAGAGGGGGCAGGGCCAAACCACAGCCTATTATTTGAAAGGATACACAGAGCTTGGCTTGGATGTCCCCATAGCAAGCTACTTGCTTTGGGGGCACTCAACAGGAGGGAGGGGCCTGGAGCTTCAGCCAGGTATCTGAGAAGAGGAGGATTCGGGCTGCCCTGTGCAAAATCAACTGCACAGAGCAGGTAAGTATAACATGTTTGTTATTTTTATAGAAAAAAAATGAGACTTTACAATCACTTTAGGGATATTAAGATAACTTTAGACTTAGGATGAAAACCAGTGCACTCTTAGTTGATAATGTTTGAAATGAATATATTTTGATACTTTTCATTGAATGCCATGATTAAATGTGGTTGTGATTACATATGATTTTTATTTTTTCCTCCCTTTTTTGGTCACATGATCACATTAGACCTCCTCCAGACCAGATGCTTTGCAGATCCTTTGCTTTTCATTCTCTTCCTGCCTTTGTTCAGAGAGGGCAGTGTGACCGTGCTGTATATTGTGTACTGAAATGTTCTGTGGAGTCATGAAACACAGATCTATGATGTTGCTGTTGCTAAGGAGAAGAATGTGGCACAGACAATGGAACAATGTTGTTGACACCTTGCCTGGGAGAACCCTCTAACTTCACAGTGTCAGTGGATTTTTCCACATAATGTATAGTGAGCTCAGGAACTACTCAGAAACTACCCAGACAAGTTCAACAATTTCACAGACCTTGTCAGACCGCAGTTAGACACCTACATGGGAAAGAGTGTTATTCCAGAGAAATGTCTATTTTTGATGCTAAGGCACTAAATTATTACATATGTATGTATAGCTGTGTTTTTATAAATTGTCTACATTCAGTAATCTAATGTAGAAACCATCTTTTTTTTTTTTTTATTATTTGTATATTTCTTGCTGCTGGTGCCAGTTTTGCATCACTAGATCATCTTTTTTTGCTTTGTGTGTCTACTGTGGCAACAATTATACATGCAACTTGTTTTGTGTTGTGGGATGAACTAAAATCACAGTATATGCCAGAGCCTACAGCTACCTTATGTGAAGAGGTTGTAGTAGAATATTGGAATAAGGCACATTTTGTGGGAAATACCACAAAAGGTTGATTTTATTAAACAAAGACATGCTGGTAGGTTAATTGGATCCTGTATAAAAGTGGCCCTACTATGAATGTGAGTTAGGGACCTTAGATTGTACGCTCTTTGAGGGCAGGGACTGATGTGAAAGTGTAATGCATATGTAAAGCGCTGCTTAAATTGACAGCGCTATACAAGTACCTGAAATAATAAAAACTAATAATTTTTGATTGTGAACAACGTAAACTAACTTTTTTGTTACGAACAATGTAAACCAACACTCCTTAATGTGCATAACATGACTACAGTTGCTCATAAATATTGTAGGGGGAGGGATGACAGTTGATGGAAATGCCATATTATGCTTTGGAAAATCTATATGGGAAGGTGTGTTGGAGGAAGTTGTTCTTGTTAGGATTAGCTGTTGACATAGCTGAGGTATAGATGGTAACCATTGAGGTCAGACAATTAAATGGCATGACAAGAGGTAGATGGTAATTGTACACTGGTCCATGGGTGGAATTTAAACAGATGTGTGTTGTAATGCCTATTTGCCAAGAAGAATAACCTGCTATGAGGCATCCCTCCTGACAACAGGTGAACAGATATGTTGCTATATTTATAGGTTTTATCACACCTGGTGATGTTTGTCTACTGGAAAATCTATAATAATTGACAGTAATGACCTAAGCAGCAATACAACATCAGAGTCTGAGAGTTCTAGAAAGTCATAATTTACATCAAAATCGAATGCTTAAATGCTGGTATAGATGGCTGCCTTTTCAGCTTTTTTAAGATTTGCAATGGCAGTTTGTCTATTGGGAGCTCCGGGAGTTGTTGTTTCCTCTTGCTTGTTGTGGTTGGTTTGTGGTTGGTTTGTGGTTCTGACAGGTCCTGTAGCAGCAGCACGGGCCTGTTGACAAGGAACCATACTATTGCTTTCAAATAGCTATGATCAGATGCAATCTCTGGTACATAATCTACTAATACAATTTTAGAAAGTCACTATAACATTGGAAGCAAACAGATATTTTGGACACCTCACCACACAATGAAGTTGGATAAGAGGTGGTTCAAATTTGCAGTGGCTTTAGATGCTCTCAACTAAACAGTGTCTCCTTGGATTTATTTATCCTTTAAAGCGGAGTTCCACCCTAATTTTGAACTTCACGTCATGCATATCTATATCCCTATCTAAACTCGATTTGGCTATTTTTTTTTTTTATGTTCCCTTACCTTATTTTTAATGAAAAATAACTTACCTTCCTCCCACATCCTCCTTATGCGGCCACGGCTGCAGACATCATTTCCTGCTTTGCATTGACTCGTGGGAAATGAGTGTCATCAATCCCAGGAGTCAATGCACCTGCATCGGTGTCCCTCGTCACTTCCAGTGCAGGCACAAGAACAGCTTCTGGACATGCGCAATGACGCGGAACCAGCTGTGGGATGACGCACCTGCACCGGAAGTGACGAGGTATAGCATTCTGGGACTCGCAAAATCCAGGAAGAGGGACACTGCGGCTTCAGCTGCCCACACCGCAGATGGCCGCGCTGGACAAGAACTTCACAAGGTAAGTAATTCATCCTGCTGGTACACTAAACAGGGGACAGTTTAGAGGATATCATTGTTTCAATGCACTAGCCCTGACTTTTATAGGGGTATGTTTAGGTAAAAAAACAAAAATTTGTCTGGAACTCCACTTTAACTATCTTTTTAATATAACCAAAAATTTCTGGTCTGCTTTGTGATCACATAAATGGCTGCTAGCACAAAGGATTGATATACCAAACCCCAAAAAACATGAAGCCATAAATATGTGCAGCTTCACAAATCTTTACAGTATCTTACATCATTCAAAAAAAATTCATTCTAACCACGTCTGATTGCACAGTCATAATTGTGACTATGGCCGTAAGACTTTGAAATTATATTTTCTTGTTCAAATGTTTTTATTAGTGAAGAAAGAATAAGTACAGTTAACAATTAGCATATCAATGAGTAAAGCAGGAACATTGTCATCATGGTAAGGGAGACCAGTGGTGCCCAAATAGAGGGGCAAGTAGCAAGAAGTAATAGAATCAAAAACTTAAAAATATGACACATTAGAGTCCATATATACTGAAGTTTGGGGTTATGAGGGTAAAAATAAAACTGTGACAACACCTAACCTAATCTGTTGAGGAGGCCAATAGTAGTGTAATAAATGGTGGTCTTACTAAGATTAGGCATGGGGTACCGGTGGCGTTGAGGCTTCAATAAATCATAGAGGTACCAGGGTAAACTTGTGGAAGATTAAGATATTGATAGGAAAAGAAAAGGTATAGTGTAATGGATCAACCAGCACCCCGACCAGGTACCTCCTTTGACAGATGCTCCTAGTGCTTCCCGAGGGCTCCAAGCACTCCACCAGACACCGTAACCACTTCAGACCCCACAAACTGCTGCAGCTTGGTTAGGGTCTCACCGTCTCCTACCCACCCTGGACCTACGACAAGGCTCCAGGTTCCCGTGGGTGAACCTCTCTTTCCCCAGAGAGTGCAGCAGAGCAAGCTCTTACAAGAGCTTAGTGATTATCCAAGGGAGTATGGAAGACCATAGCAATCCCTTGCAGCATATTCCCCCAATAAGAGACAGGACTCTATATTTGAGGGTGAACCAACTCTAGAACAACTTTATTGAACAAGATACAGACTTGTATACAGTTTTCACCCACAAGGTTACTGCCCAGGCAGACCTTGTTGAAGACTGGACGTAACATTCACAATCCAATAGGAACAGAGTTTTACACTCTCATGCAGTGTACACAATCCCTCCCCCCTGGCTGATTACAAAAGCATATACAGATGAAAGTGTATATAGGAACTAAACTAATTATCTAGCCATCTGGACAGAACAATGTGAGGTCATTAACAATGGAACAGACAGGTAAACTTTAGCACAATACACATTCCCTTCCAATACACAAACAATAGGGAAGTCTGCAAATGACAGTCTTTTTGTCTCTCTCACGCAAGCATGGAATACCCTGTGTAAGGTGGTATTAAATCTTCATATTTCTATATGAAGATTTTGCTGACAAATATTGAAGCAATCCAAACCATTTCTTATCTGTCTTTCACTCCCAGTGATGGTTAGTACCATCACATATAGGAAGAGAATAGTGGAGAGGAAAAAGAGAGAGAGGAGGAGGGGGTGTCTATCCTGGGGGGGGGGGGGGGGGGTTATTGGGTCACCTCAGGGAAAAATAAAAGATGCTCCATGCGAATGCATGTGGGTATTTATGGTGGTAACAACAAATTATCTAATTAAGTTGGAGGGTAGTTAGTTCTCAACCCAGGGTCTCCAAAACTTCTCATACTGGGGTACCTTATCCAATAGTATGGCTTCTATTTTAGTGTGGATCATGGCTTGTGTTATCCTGTTTTGGGCTGCCAGTGCACTAAGGCAAGGGGTTTTCCAGGCTCTTGTTGTTGTTTATTTGGCTGCTGTGGTTACCTGAAGGCCTAACTTGAATTGTCAGGTAGTAAGAACTGGTTGTTTAAGGGGTGCACAGTAGGGTCTGGGGTGATGTGGGTGTCAAAAAGTTTGAAAGGATGAGGAAAATGTCAGATCAAAAAGTTTGCACCACTGGGCAATCCCACCACATGTGTAAGTGAGTACCTCCTGAATTGCAGCCTCAGAAGCAAAGTGATGAGTATTGAGGTACAAATTTGGAGATCCTGGTGGGGACCAAGTGCCACCTTGTGAGGACTTTGTAGTTAGTTTATAAGGCCGAAATGTTTTGTGAAGCTGCCTTGGTGGTTTCCCATATATGAGACTAATCAATGGGGTCTAGAGTGAGGTCAAGGTCCCTCTTCCATTTAAAATCATAGGAGGGACTGCTAGAGATTGCAGGCTCTATTATTTTGTCTATACAGGTCAGAGATAAGACCTCTCCTATGGGGGTCCGATTTACAAGTGTGCTTAAAGAGGCATAAGTGTGGGCCAGAGGAGTCAGAGGGATTTAGATTGATCATAAAGTGTTTAATTTGGATATAAGGAAAGAGTTCAGAGGAGAGAATGTTGTAGCTCTATCGTAAAGATAGAAATGAGATTTGGGCGGTGGAAAAAAAATTATGAGCATGGGTTAAACCAGCAGAGGACCATAAAGAAAAAGAGGAGGGAGACATCCATGCTGGGTAGAATTCTGGATTACAAAGGAAAGGAAGCATTGGTTTATGGCTAGATTTTAGACCATAACCTGTTTTAAACCTATCCCAGATAGAGAGTGAATGGTGCGTTTTTGAGTTAGCGAGGGTGTGGTGGTGAATTGGGGCTAACCGTAAAAGTTTGGCCACCGACAGGGGATCACAAGCAATGGACTCTAAGGCTACCCACAAGGATAATACTTTTAGATTTTATCTACTGGTGCTTACCATCTGATCCTAGTAACTTCAATGGATTCTAAGAAGAGGTATAGTGCACTATAAATGGTCCTGTGCTTTTCTTGAAAGGGGTTCATGGTCCAATGTATTCAATTGTAGCAAAAATGTTAAGACCAGGAGATGGCCAACTTTGAAGTATGGTGAGTTGCAGGAATTTACTGGTTTAAATTAAGGTCCAGATGGGTTAAATCACACATACATATAATGTAAGAGATCGGTATCTGCTTGTTGTGATGTACTTTATGTATAATCATTACTTTAATTACTTTTCTAAATACACATAGGAAAAAAACAAGTCTTAGGCACAATATAGACCAGGAGCTTTCTTGGAATTACAGATATAAAATCCAAACTTGAAATAGTTACACAAATTAATTCTACAGTCTTTTTCAAGTGTCTACAGAGTTTAACTATATTTTACAAAAGCTAATAATTTCTACTAAATTTTATAGTCAGCACTTTGCCACAACTTCAACAATTCAATTAGCCCCTGTGTCCCACCAACAAACAAAATGCATCTGTCTGGTGTCAGGCTTAAGAGATTACTTTCATTTCGCATTAGCAACATGCATCATCCTAAGATGTCGGCTGTCTTGCCTGTAGCTAACTGACTCTGTGGTTTTATTTCATCACATATGGTAAAGCCATTACCATTTTATTTCAATTTCAAGGATATCTTTAGTCTTGTCTAAAAAGCTGATTTTGCACAGAGCTTCTGCATGAAAACAGATAATATCCATTAAATTCTTTCTTGCCACTTAAAGCAAGGTGACTCCATATCCAGATCCAGTTCATCATGTCTAAGTAGCATATGAGCTAAGATTCTACAGCAGTGCATTTTAGGTTTCCTGTTATCTCATCTATAGCAAAGCCTTAAAAAAAACTCAATAAAGAATTATCTACTTTCTATTTTGCATAGCAGAATAATTTGTAGGCCATGATGTGGGGATGGTTATTTATTTATTTTTTTTCCAAGTGAATTTACTCCATCTGCACTTCGACTTTATTACTTAACATCAGAATGTAATTTCAGCATAGCCTAAAAACTTGATCTTCTGACAAGTAAATGACAATGTAAATTCTCAAATAATGTGCTCCCCAAATGTTTATACTAACACATCCCTATTTCATATGATTGATATACTACCACACCGTGGGCTTTAAATAATAATAATGGGGAGTGCGCATGCGCGGTGGCTCTGCATGGACGCCTGATTGCGGAGCTCCGTCCCGCTCCAGCATATAAGCGCTCGTTCTACTTCCTGCACGGCACCCACAGCAGCATCCCGGCACCCTCTGCACCCCCGAACCATCCAGGCACCCCCCTATGTCCGGGGCATCGGTCAGGTGGAACCTGGAGCGGTCCTTGACCCCAGACCTTCCGAGGCCTACATACACCATGATGGCAGCGCCCTCACCTCCCCCCGGGAACGCAGGATCAGAGGACATAGCAGACCCTCCAGCCACCCCAGAGCTATCCTGGGACCATGTTAACCCTCCTGTGAGTACATCTCCTGCCTCCCCTGCTCCCCGGCCTCCACGGAATCCTATATAGGCCGCACTTTAGAAGACCTCCTCTCTCCTATGGCGGACATTTCCTCCAGCCCAGGCCTCATACCTGGCCTACAACTTGAAGACCCTAATTGCCCCTCTAATTTACAGGGCATGATGGCTATGTTCTCTAAAATGCTGGCTAGGGGCCTTTCTCACACGGATGCTCAGATTACTTCCACTATTCAGGGGGACCTGCAGAACTTGGGGGCCCGCATTGAAGCTATTGAGCAGAAATCCGATCATACTATTGCCAGAACTAATCAGAATACAGCTAGGATACAGGACATTCAGGACCAACTTGAGACAGCGCTATCTAAGATTGATGACTTGGAGAATAGGTCCCGTCGTTATAACTTTAGGATCCGGGGGCTCCCGGAATCCATCACGGATGTCACAACTGCAGTTCAGTCTTTTATCTCTGGTTTAATCCCTGGCATTTCAGTACACCGTCTGGAACTGGACCGTGCCCACAGGTCTCTGCAGCCCCCACGCAAAGATGGCCTTCCCAGAGACATTATCATGAAACCCCACTACTATTCGGTAAAAGAGGAAATTATGAAACTCTCCAGGTCTTCCCCCCTAACTCACCACAATGGGACATACGGTCCAAATATTTGCGGACATTTCCCCGTTTACTATCCAACTGAGGCGCTCCCTCAAGCCGCTTCTCACGGTACTCACTAAGAAGAACATTAAATACTGGTGGTCATTCCCCTTTCGCCTCAGCTTCGCATTCCAAAAGAAGACCTACGGCTTCTCTTCCATTGCGGACGGCGAGAAGTTACTCCTCCATTTGGGCATCATCTCTCAAGAAGCCTCGCTCCCCGTCTCACAGAGATCTTCATCCTCCAAGCGCCCCACGCCTTCCAGCCCCCTGGTTCCCCTGTGGCAAAAGCAACAACACAAGCGGTCTAAGGAATCTAGACCGCCTTGAGTCTCCCTCTCTTTGATCCCATATGCCTCACTTTTTCTTCTTCCCCCCCACTGGGAAGGTTAGGCTTTTTTCCATGCCACCTTCAATATTGGTTGGCTGGTCACACTATTTTTTGGGATTTTTGAACCCGGACTCAGACGTTGCCAATTTTCTCATTTTCTTATTTTTATACGTTTTATATACCTTTTTACATGTACTCTTGGTGCCCTTTTGAGCTTATTATATGCATTGTGCCTTATAATCACATGGAGGACATGGTGGAGAGCTCCTCTCCCCACCGGGTTGGCTCAACTTATACTTGAGCCTGTGCTGGAGCGGCTGTCATGCCACTCCTCTTGCCCCAGCGGATGCACGAGATGCTCATCTTGTGCCGTACTGGGGCTCCCCCGGGTGCCTTACCCAGGATCCCGGTTTGTTTTTCTGGATTCACCCCCGGGCGCTGTTTGCCCAGTCGTGACTCCAGATGTGACCTTTTGTCACGATGTAGTATTTCTGTTGATGTGGATGCAACTGTATGGTTTTTGATATGGTCTTCACTAACAGTCGTTTTGCTCCTTGTGCTTTCCCCTACTTCCTGCCTCCTCCCTTCTTCCTCCTCAATTCCTTTTCTTCTGCCTCTGCTCTCTCTCCCTTTGTTCTAGGTCGGCGAGCAACCGGGATCCTCCAGTTCTGGCTCCACACCCCAGGGTTCCCTCTAGCCTCAACTTCAGCAAGCTCTTCATCCGAGATGTCCACCATTTTTTCCATGGCCTCCTCTGACCTTCGAACACCACCATTAAGGCTGGCTTCTCACAATGTCCAGGGCCTTAATTCCCCACTCAAGAGGCATAAGTTATTTCAATATTACCACACTTCACACTATGACATTTTGTTCTTACAGGAAACTCACTTCCCTACCTCATACAACCCCTCTTTTGTACACGCTAAACACCCGCTGTTCTATTTGGCGAACTCTGACTCTAAAACTAGAGGTGTGGCCATATTTTTCTCGGGCAGAGTGAAGTTCTCCCCCACCAAGACAGTTTGCCATCCTAACGGGCGCTATATTCTCCTGGTGGGAGACATCGCAGGTCAGACATTTACCTTCTTATCCTATTACGCTCCCAACAAGGGACAAGCTAAGTTTTTTGCTACTTTGGCCGACCTGGTCTCTCAACACGCAGTGGGTTCATTGATCCTTGGGGGTGACTCCAATCTAGCATTTGATTGCAGCCTGGATAAATCCAGGCCTCTGAACTCTCCTTATAAGCAGCCCCGAAGGCAGAGCATTAGGGTCGCCAAGACAATTTCCTCCATGGGCCTTGTCGACATTTGGCGGGAGCTACACCCGACCTCTAAGGACTATACCCACTATTCTGCTCCTCATCTTACTTATGCACGGATTGACCATATTTTCGTCCCTGCTTCCTTTATCCCCAATGCTTTTAAATCCGAGATTCACGATACCCCTTTATCTGACCATTCCATTGTTTCCCTCTCATTCCTCATACCTTCTCGCTCCAGTAGTCCGTCCTATTGGAGACTTAAGGAATCACTCCTATCCAACCCAGTGCACTGCACGATGATTGATAAGGGGATTAGAGAATACTTTTTGTTGAATGATGTTGATGATATCTCCCCGGTCTCCCTCTGGGCAGCCCATAAGGCTGTTATCCGCGGACATATCATCCAATTGGCGTCCAAACTTAAACATGAAAGGAGACTTGACGTGATTAACCTCGAACGCTCCTTCCAGTCATTGCGCAAAAGTCATAAACGGAACCCCACGGCGGACTTGTTATGTCAACTCGACGCAACCAGACTTGCCCTGAATCTGGCTCTTACTACGGCTGCGGAGAAACACCTGCGCTGGACTGGTGCCTGCTTCTATGCGGAACGCGACAAAATTGGCTCTCGTTTGGCCTCCAAACTGACCTCTAAACCCCGATCCCATGCCTTCCCCAAGATGAGACTACCTGTAATGGTGTTGAGTGTTCAGACACCATCTTGTCCTCTCGACATCCATTTTGTTTAGTGACCCAGGTTCCTTGAGCGAAGTAGCCCCCACCTTTTTCTAATCAGTGGAACCAAAAGGCACTCACTCACCCCCACCCCACCAGGTTCCTGCTAAGCTGACATTTTTCACACCTTTACTATACACAAGCTTTGACCAAGCAGACATTCAGTCTCCTCATGCTTTTAGAGTTAATTTGTAATCTGAACTCAGCATATGGCTACTAGGTCATTTCGGAAAATGACACAGTTGACCATGAAACTTCATATCTTTTTAACCAAACATAACATATTAACAAAAAGTAGATATTTGGGTGCCCCATAAAATACCAATCGAATTAAGTCCAAGCACGGACACTGTCATGCCGAGGAAAGGCAAGCTAGCGATCTAAGGACGTACAGGGCAGAGGTTAGTCCGAAATACCCCATGTTTAGTGTCTAAAGATAGGACATTCCAAACCGGACCATAAGATATCGGTTTCAAGAGTGTAAACCGTTTCAATTCTCAAGATATGAGTGCTTTTATTAATCTGTGAAACGGGGAGGTCCTGTAGCAGTTTAGAAGACTCAGAGCCTATTGGCTAAGTACTTCTGGTGACACCCCCTGGAGAGTCAGAGAAAAACACAGGAACTGAGAGAGTTCTGAGTTCTCATCCTAAGATCGACGGCATAACACCGCCCCAAGGAGAACCAAACATACCTGTTCAACTCTGAAACTTAAGGTAATACCAGGACTGTTTTAATGCAAGTATTTTCATTCTTTTATTCTCCTATTTCTAAATTGCTGTATTGTGTCTCTATTCCTTTGTAACCCATTTTTCTGTAAATATTTTTATTCGCACCAATTGTTTAACCTTTCTTATAATTAAACCTTATTTTGAAAAGTGTTAAACTTTGTCTCTAAGCTCTTAAACGCAACTTGACCCAAACGAATCTGCCTCCTGAAGAGCGCTATTGTGTGTTATAGACAGTTATTTTAAAGTCATAATTGATATTTGCACTGTTTGGGCTAACCTATCTGAAACATTCTTGTCAGGTGACAGTGTGTGTTACAGACGGTTAGTCTAAAGTCATAATTGATATTTGTCAAACCATGAGCATCCCCTAGGCTCAGTCAGTATAACGTAGGGGTGGTGGCAGGAAAGGTTTAATCGTTTAATTAACCCGGTGACAATCGCTGGCATCTAGATTGTGGTCCCGCAAGCTGGACAATCTGTGTGCTGGGTGCAGCTGAGAGTGGCATTGTTACGCAAGTGACGGCAGGGTGTGAGATTGCTTGGTCTTTGGTCATGAGGTGGATGAGAAGGCCAGGGGTCTGATACCCGTATACGTCACACTACCTACTGGTGTTTTATCTCAAAATCCAGTCCCTGTTATGGCAACATTTCAGGGTTTCTTTTCTAAGTTATACGAATAGAGCTTGGACGCCCCAGGGGTGACCAAACGTTTCCTTGACGCGTTACTCCTCCCTACACTCTCCTCCCCTCCATAGGAAATGCCTGGAGGACCCGATTTCTGATGAGGAAGTCCTCGCTGTAATTAAAAAATTGAAAACGTCTTCGGCTCCAGGCCCTGACGGTTTCTCGCCGTTATATTACAAAACTTTTTCTGACACTTTAGTCCCGCACTTAACGAAATTCTTTAATTCCCTTACCTCCCACAATCCCCTACACCAGGAACTTAATGCTGCTCTCATATTGGTGATTCCTAAGCCCTCCAAAGATCCCCGCGATGTCTCCAATTATAGACCTATCTCCCTTATTAACAACAACGTCAAGATTCTTACTAAGCTCCTTACAAACAGACTGAACGCTTTTATCTCGCAATATGTCCATAAGGACCAGGCCAGGTTTATTCCTGGCAGACAGGGCAAGGATCAAATCCGTCGAGCTGTTGATCTGATTACGGTCCTGGGCTCTGCTTGGGACGGTGGGCCTCCACAGAAGGGGTTTCTCCTCTCTCTTGACATCCAAAAAGCCTTTGACACGGTAGCGTGGCCGTACATTTTTGGGGTGCTTGAGAGGTGGGGTTTTGGACCCCGCTTCACGAACATTCTGAAGTCCCTGTACTCCTCTCCCTTGGCCCGGGTGCGTCTACACGGCTGCTACTCTGAACCATTCCCTATAGCCAGAGGCACAGGCCAAGGTTGTCCTCTTTCGCCACTGTTATTTGCGATTGAATCGCTAGCAATTGCCCTTAGACACAATCACGATATCTCTGGGGTACGCTGTGGGGACAGGGAACACAAATGTGCTTTGTTTGCGGATGACATGCTTCTCTTTGTAACAAACCCCGTGATCTCTATACCCGTTATACTTGATCAACTTAAAGTCTTCGGTGCTGTGTCGGGTCTACAGGTCAATCTGTTAACATCTTGGGCCATGAATGTCTCCCTTGATTCATCTCAACTAGCCATCGCGCAAGCCGCCTTCCCCTTTTCTCGGAAAGCGGATTCTATCCCTTACTTGGGCACTCAACTAACGCCCTCCATAACCTCTCTTTACTCTGCTAATTACCCCCCCCCCCCTTAATTAGAAAACTTAAAGCCAATCTCTCTAATTGGTCCATGCACTCACTGTCTTGGTTGGGTAGAATTCACGTCGTAAAAATGAATTGGATTCCCCGAATCCTGTATCTTTTCCACTCGCTCCCGATCCCGGTTAACTCCGCGCATCTGGTCGAGCTCCAACAGGCCATCACCAAATTTATATGGGGATCTAAGGGTCTCAGATTCGCCAAATCCGTACTTTATCGCTCGCGGGAGAAGGGTGGACTAGCTCTCCCTAATCTCCGTTGGTACTACTAAGCAGCCCAACTTGCCCAGTTTTTGGCCATTTATAGACGTAATGACAAACCTGACTGGGTCCACATAGAAAGGCAGGCTATTCCTCACTACACGTTGGATTTTCTGGCCTGGCGCCCCCCTAAAACCAGACCCCTGATCCTTTCCCCTACACTGTCACATTCATTTCTCCTTCATGACTCCCTGTCTAGGCACCCCAATCTCGTATCTCCCACAAAACCGCTTTCACATCTATTTCATAACCCAGACTTTCCCCCTGGTCTCAACATTAGATCCTTTGGCTGGTGGCTATTCTGCATTAAGGGTCTATTCAGCATAGGTCATTTCTTTAATTCTATGGGCCCTTTGTCCTTCCCACACTGTGTTAGCTCCCTTAAAATGCCCTTGACAGAGAGATTTTGCCACACACAGATTTTCCATTTTCTTCACTCCATCTGGTTAACGAAACCTGACCCTCCCCGGGTCACCCCCTATGAGCGGTGGTGTTCAGAAGCTGGAGACCCTAAAGGGGGTATCTCCCTGATTTACAGTGCCCTCTCTGAAACCATTGATAAACCTAAATATATGCTGGACTGGGAGAGGGACCTTGAAATGGAGCTGGACCTGAACGACTGGAGTAACTGGTTTCGCTGCACCTTCAAAGATATCATTAATGTTTTGCTGATTGAAGCCAATGTTAAGCTGTTCACCCGCTGGTACTTGGTTCCTACACGTTTAGCATGTATGTACCCGAATGCCTCCTCTTTATGTTGTCGAGGTTGTGACTTGACAAGGGATTTCCTTCACACCTGCTGGTCATGTCCGAGGATCCGATCCTTCTGGTCGTCCATTTTTCGCATAGCCCTGAAGTTTCTTGATCATCCGATAGACCAGTCTCCTCACTTGGCCCTGCTCAATGGTAGGGTCTCTGGTATTCCTAAATTATCCCAAAAACTTTTTTACTTTATCCTTCTGGGGGCGAAACTTACCATATCCAGGGAGTGGAAGAAGACTCACGTTTCGGTTAGGGAGGCCAAATCGAAAATATCCTGGATAATGTCCCAAGAGAAATTGTCCAGCATTCTTTCTGATCCAGTTTGGCCCAGTTTGAAACCACCTGGGAGCCCTGGGCTAAATATGTTCACATTACTATCTGATGTTTGTTATTATACGACTGACCTAGGACTTTTTCTCTTCCCTCTCTATCCCTTCCTCTCCCTTCCTTCTATTGCTACTCCTACCCTTTATTGTGTTTTGGTATCTGCTCTATATTCCCGGTGGGAGTTCCCCCGCTGGCTTCCTGCACTGGGGCTGAATGTGTCGCCACCTTTTAGGGGCTCGACCTCTGTTGCGGGAGATTGGCTGGGGGATGTTCTGTCCGGTGGGTGCCTCTTCCCTCCCCGCTCCTCTCTCATATTTTCTCAGGTTATGGCGGGTTGTCGCTCCAAGACTACCCCCTTCCCTTCACTCCCCATTTTACATATGTCTGTATTTGCAAGGACTGTTGTTTTTCCCTTTTTTACCCATGATCTTCATGGCAGCCTATGTTGTACAATTATTCACTGCTCCTGTTTTACCAGACTGTACCTTTGCATCATTTTTGATATCTTATTGTTGTCGTTTTTTTCCTCTGAAAATTCAATAAAAATGATTGAAAGTAAATAATAATAATAAAATATTTTATATAGCCCCTTTAAAGGTAGCTTCTCAAAGCACTTTACAAAGAAAACAGAAGAAAAACACAGGATACAACAAACAAAAAAAGGAGCAATTACGTGAAAGCTTGTCTAAAATGTTTTTTTTCCTGACAGACTCCATGGCAGCACATGTATGGGTAGGCTCCGCCTCCTCTCCTACCCTATAGGACCCCACTCCCATAAATTTTTGCTCCGAGCCAGGAGCCGTGTTCCTTTTTTGTCCTCCTTCCGCAAGAGAAGTCTTACCTTATAGGATGCGTTTTCTTACATACCCGGTGGCGTGTGGCTTTCCTGGATGATGCCTTTCTACCTTAGTCCAGCAATCTCAGTACTACTGGGTGAACCCGGGCAATTTGAAATGATGCCGGAAGATGCCGTAAATCCTGAATGAGAGGTGGGCTGCATCGCTTGGCCAAACGTCCTTGCTACTAGCGGGAGGCCCTTATGCCCTGATGCACACGCCAGTCTCCGGTTGAGGAGCATTCCAGGTCCTTCTGTCAGTGTTGGTGGTAATGTATTGCTTACTTTTATATTTTTGTATCGTTTGCTTCCTGGTTAGTATGGCGGCTGGAGCGCTCCTGCGTTCCAGACCGTCGCTCTCGGCTCCTCCCCCTGCCTCCTGATTCCTAATTGGGTGCTCAGTGTGAGGCTTGGTTTCCAAGTGGTCTGCGCATGAGCGCACGCCACTTCCGGTCCTCCATGACGCGTCGGCATCGGGGGGGCGTGGCCTTACGGCTCCCGGGAAATTTAAACAGCTGATGGAGCTGTCATTCTTGGGATGTCTGTGGGCTTTTGCCGCGGCCTCCCCACGCTGTGTCTCCGCCTGTGTTTGGTAAGTCCTGTGCTGGGTCAGTCCTGCTTGAATGGGGGAGGGGAAGGGCGGCTATTGGAAGGTAAGATTGAGTTCTTACATCCTTCCTGTTGCAGGTTATCTCGCTGTGATTTGCAATGGATACCTCACCGCCCCCCAGTGGCCAGTCCCTGCGCAACAGGTGAGTTTTTAGCTTTAAACTCTCGCTTGTCTGCCAGCTGGCTTACTGTAGCCTGAGCTTTCTTTGCTTTGTTTTTCAGCCCATTTAGGTCTGACCAACGTCCTGCATCAGGATCAAAGGATAGATCACCTTCAGGCCATCACCATGCATCATCCAAATCCAGGCACCGTAGATTCAGGTCTAGGCGCCATGAAGATTGTCCAAGCCGGTCTTCCCGCCATACTGACCGCCCCGCACGCAAATCTTGCTGGGGTTGTAGGGCTGTAGTCCCTGAGGATAGATCCTTGTGTGATGCCTGCTATTCTCGGGCAATCAAGGAAAAACAGGTCCCAGATCAACCAGTGGAAACCCTGGTCAGACGGATTGTGCAAGAATCCCTAAGGGATTGGGATCCCAGCCGGCTGTCTGGTCATACAGCTGATACTCCAGTTCCCCCTCAGAGGGAAGACTTAGAGCCAGGCACTTCCCAGCCGAGTCGCTTCTCGGAAGATTCCTCTGAAAGTGAGGATGACCTAGAAGACCAAAGTTCAGGCTTTGATTTTGCCATGATCTCTCCGCTAGTGAGAGCGGTAAAAGAGGCGTTAAAATGGGAAGAGCCAGCAGATTCCCCAGCAAAACAGAAGAAATACTTTAAACACCTCAAGAAAGAACGGGATCATTTCCCTTTTCTGAGTGAGCTGGGGAAAATCATTACAGACGAATGGCAAGGAGTTGAAAGAAAGAATTCCTTATCGTCCAAGTTTTCCAGGTTATATCCTTTTAAGACCGAAAAAGTGAAGCATCTTGATTCGGCACCTACAATTGACGCGGCCTTAATGAGGCTAGTCAAACACGTTACCCTGCCTTTGGAAGATTCCGTCTCATTTAAAGATGGTCTGGATAGACGAATTGATACAGATCTCAAAAAGATCTATCTGTTAGCTGGTATGACCTGCAAGCCAGCCCTGGCCCTAGCAGCCACATCCAAAGCTATGGAGGCTTGGGTAGATAACTTGGAGACCACACTGCAAAGTGTCTCAGAGGAAGCAGCCAGAAACTCGGCTGTGTATGAACTAAAGTTGGCAACGGCCTTTTTGGGAGAGGCTTCCATTGATATCATTCGCCTGGTGGCGCGGGTCATGCTCTCTTCTGTCACGGCCAAACGTGCTTTGTGGTTACGTCCCTGGCTGGCCGATCCTGCTTCCAAACAAGCCTGGTGCAGGATTCCGTTTGAGGGTGCGTCCCTTTTTGGCAACACACTGGACAGTGCCATTACCCGTGCCACTGGTGGTAAATCAGGTTTCCTCCCTCAAGATCGCCGTTTGCTTGACCGCAGAAGATTTCAGCACAAACCAAGTTCGGATCGATCCAGAGAAGCCCGCTCTTACAGGCCTGGGCGTGAGTTCAGGAAGAATTGGAAAAGATCTCAACCTACAGGTCAGAAGTTCAACAAGGGGACACCTTCAGGTGGTCGGGAGACCACAAGGTCTTTTTGATATCAGGCCTGCTCAAGCGTTGCGAGTAGGCGCTCGTCTACGTCAGTTTGCGCACGTTTGGGCAGCCTCAATTACAGACCAGTGGACCGTCAAGACCGTATCTCATGGTCACGTTTGGTTTTTCGAAGAAACTCCAATTCTGCGGTTTATTCCTATGGCTCTACCTCGTGTGGAAGAAAAGAAGTCAATTCTTCTGTCATACGTAGATTCCCTGATCTCTCAAGGTGCTGTCATCCCAGTCCCGGCCGAAGAAAGGTTTCAAGGCCTTTATTCACCTCTATTCATGGTGCTAAAGAAAAGCGGTTCCTGGAGGCCGGTCATAGACCTGACTCATCTAAACTCCTTCATAAGGAAAGAGAGGTTCAGGATGGAGACACTCTTCACTATCCGCCAAGTGGTGCAACCAGAAGATTGGATGATCTCCATAGATCTAAAAGATGCCTATTTCCATGTCCCAGTGGCAGCAGAAATACAAAAATTTCTTTGCTTTGCTGTGGGTCAAGTGCATCTCCAGTTTACCTGTCTCCCTTTCGGGCTTACCACCTCACCTCGAGTCTTTTCAAAGATCTTACTGGCTATTGTAGCCCTGATCAGATCGAAAGGGATCCGACTGTTTCACTACTTAGACGATCTGCTTCTTCTTTCTCAAGACCAAGCACAGATTCTACAACACAGGTCTCAGGTAATCTCCACCCTTCAAGAATTCGGGTGGCTCTTGAATCTGGAAAAAAGCCATCTGGATTTGACAAAATCCTTGATATTCCTGGGGGCACTCTTCAACACCTCCAGAGGCACCATCTCTCTTCCAGTGGAGAAGATTCCGGTAATCCACAGCAGAATACAACCGGCAATGTCAATCCCTTATCTTCGGGCCTCACAGTGTCTAAAAATAATAGGGACTATGGTCTCCACGGCCCCCATGGTCAAATGGGCACAGTGGAGGATGAGGCCCTTTCAAATCGGATTCCTCCGTCAATGGAGCTCCGGGAATCCAGACACTCCTGTGCGGATAACATCCTCTATGAGGGCGAGTCTGTTTTGGTGGCTACAACGGGAAAACCTCCTGAATTGTCATTCGATCGTTCCCGTTCCTTGGATCGTTGTAACATCGGATGCCAGCCGGACGGGCTGGGGCGCGCACTGCCTGTCAGAGGTGGCCCAGGGCAGGTGGGACTTTCCCACCCTTGGGTTGGTCTCAAATGTCCTGGAGCTTCGGGCAGCTTTTCGTGCTATCCAGGCTTTCCGTCACTTGGTGAAAGGGTCCTCGGTCCTCCTATGGCTAGACAATACGACGGCAGTCGCATATATCAAGAGACAAGGGGGCACTCGCAGTTCCTCCCTTCAGGAAGAAGTGAAACCGATCATGGCATGGGCCCAACGGAATCTTTCCAATCTATCAGCTGCTTATCTTCCAGGAGTCCAGAACGTTCAGGCAAATTTTCTGTCAAGAACCAATCTAGACAACAACGAATGGTCTCTTCATCCAGAAACCTTCAAGTGGGTCATCTCTCTGTGGATTCTTCCGGAGGTAGACCTGTTTGCCTCTCCAAACAATGCCAAACTGACGAAATTCTACTCGAGATGGCGTTATCCCCAAGCCTACGGGGTAGATGCTCTGACGGACCACTGGAAGTTCCACAAAGCATATGCTTTTCCCCCGGTCCCAGTGATATTCAAGTTCCTGCAGAGACTCAGGAGAGAGAGGGTAGAAGTCATAACAATTCTTCCGTTTTGGCCAAGGAGGCCCTGGTTTCCCCTGTTGTTCCAACTGAGCTTTCGGGATCCTGTTCCCCTGCCATTCAGGCCGGACCTTCTATCTCAGGGTCCAGTGCTGCATCCATGCCCAGCGCAGCTACATCTCATGGCATGGTCCTTGAGAGGGAAAGACTAAAAGCTCTTGGCTGTCCAAGTGCGGCAATGTCCACAATGATGAGTGCCAGGAGACCGGGCACCAACAAAGTCTATGAGAGGATCTGGTCTAAGTTTGAGGATTACATGTCTAATGAGTCCGATTCCATCACTAATCCTAAGATCCATCACATTCTGGGGTTCCTCCAGACAGGCTTAGACCTATCTCTGGCTGTTGGCTCTCTCAGAGTCCAGATCTCAGCAATCTCTGCCTTCACGGGGACCTCATGGGCAAAACACCCTTTGGTCCGGCAGTTTTTCAGAGGTGCGTCAAGAATGAGACCTCCCAGGAAACCCAGGTTCCCCAAATGGGACCTTCCACTAGTCCTTGAGTTCCTCTCAGCAACAGTTTTGGAACATGGAGATTCCTTCTTCCTTAAGAATCTGTCTATGAAGACGGCCTTTTTAATAGCCATCACATCGGCTAAACGTGTCTCTGAAATTAGTGACTTGGGTTGCAAAGAACCATTTCTGACATTTTTTCCTGATCGGGTCGTCCTGGTCCCTATGCTAGGGTCCAATCCGAAGGTAAACTCAGTTTTACATGTCAACCAAGAAATTGTTTAACCTACATTCAAGTCTCAAGATGACCAGAGTACCCATCCGTTGGATGTGGGCGAAGTCCTACAAACATACTTAAAGTTCACAGCTTCCTTTCGCAAGTCAGACTATCTATTTGTTCTCTTTTATGGAAAGAACAGAGGCAAGAGGGCTTCTTCCAGAACTATTTCTAGTTGGATAGTTCAGACCATCCAGTGGGCATATAGAGCCAAGGGACTGGCTCCTCCGGAAGTGGTGACGGCTCATTCCACCAGAGGGATTTCTACGTCATGGGCGGCTTCCCTTCACGTTGCACCGGATGTCATTTGCAGAGCGGCCTCATGGTCCTCAATTAACAGTTTCATGTCACACTATTGTGTTGAACCTGCTTCTTTATCCTCAGTTGATTTTGGTTTAAAAATATTGTCTGTTGACGGTGCAAATTAAACCTATTTCTGTTTGACCAGCAGTTGCCCACCCGGGTGTGTATGGCTAGTTATTTCCCATACGTGTGCTGCCATGGAGTCTGTCAGGAAAACGGAAAATTTATATCAATACTTACCGTAATTTTCCTTTCCTGATAGAACTCCATGGCAGCAGGAGTTCCCTTCCATCTGCTGGAGTAGTCTATATATGGAACACGGCTCCTGGCTCGGAGCAAAAATTTATGGGAGTGGGGTCCTATAGGGTAGGAGGCGGAGCCTACCCATACGTGTGCTGCCATGGAGTTCTATCAGGAAAGGAACCTTTGTTATCAAAACAGAACGACTATTGATGCCTTTACATGGGTAGGTTGTCTCGCATGGAACGTGAAGAGAGAACCACCCTATGGGTCGGATGACTCTATATTGGTCTATGTGACAGTAAAATTACCGATCTAATCATATGACAGAACCATGAGTCCTTTGAAAACCATTGCTTAAGCTAAAAGGAGGGGGGGTGGGAGATGAATTGTCAAGATAACTTGATCAAATGTAAGGTGAGGAGATCTGATAGTCTGTCCTATGAGGGTTGGACTTTGTTTGCCCAGCGTTTATAGATGCCTGTAAATACCATTCAGTGTACTGGAAAGAGGACATTATTGTTATTTCTGTTGGTGAGAAATCATACTGAATGTATTTATGCCATCTCTTAAAGAATTTGTTAGTGGTGGTGAAATTTTGCAGGATAGTGGTCATTTTCTCTCTATAAAGAAGTGTGGTAAGGTCCTTTTGCACTGCGGAGATTGTTGGTGTGGTTGAGACAGTCCACGATTTTAGGATTGTTTTCCTTGCTGCCAATAGGCAAATATGCACCCAATGAGGGATTCTGTCCGTCTGGCGGGAGGATAAAGAAGTGCCCGGTTGGCAGATGCTGAACAGCAGGATGTGCGGGGATTTTGGTAAAGTCAATCCAGTAACTTCTTGTACAAAATCAAGAACTTGGTCCCAGAAGGAAGCGATCAGTTGGCAGTGCCAGAATCTGTGCGCTAATGTTGGTTTACGGGCGCCGCATTGGGGGCATGAGGAAGGGGGGGCGGACGTGGATTTTGTGATGAAAGGGATGAAAGATGCATGAATCAATTTGAATTGGGACTCCCTCCAGCTCTCATCGGTGATGGCCTTGTGTACAGTTAGGTATGCATCTAGGAGTGTAATGCCGAGATCATGATCTGGGAAGTCTTTATTCCATTTCCCAAAAAGGGTTTAAGGGGAGAGATTGTTTACGGCTTGTTGGACCAGCTTGTAGGTGTTCGAGATAGAATAGGATTTGTTGGCAATCATCCGATCAAGAACAGAGGGTTAGAGACATTTGGCAATATCCTTGGAACAAGAGGAGATATAAGAGGCGAGCTGTTGGAAGTGAAACATATGGAATGTAGGGAGGCAATATTCCCTGGCCAATTGGTCAAAGGATTTCAGTGACCTGGAGTCCGATTGAAATAGTGAGGAGGCTTGGGTCAATAAGAAAAAAGTTTTTAGATTTGATTTAGTTTAGAGAAGATGACTCTGATGTTTGGAAGTGAATTCCAGGGTTTAGAGCATAGCAGGAGAAGAATCTGTCTCACGTCAAGGGTAGGTGAGTAGGGAAAACACACAAAAGACCAGAATTTGAGAAGTGGAGGTTACAAAATGAGTAGTAGGTTGATAAAAGTTTAGACATAGGTGAGCAAGAGAATCCTAAAGTCTATGCAAAAACTGATGGGTAGCCAATGCAAGAACTCCAGGGTAAAGGTAATATGGTTGCTTGTACCAGACCTAGTGAGGATTCTGGCTGCAGAATTTTGTACATAGTATAGTTGATTAATAGTGGATTTAGGTACACCAGCGAGTAGAGAATTGCAGTAGTCAGGAGAGCACAAATGTATGGATCAGCTTTTCAGCTACAGTTTATGATAACGTAATATGCAAGTGGAAGAAAGTTGTACATGTGGATCAAAGGTCAAACTAGCATCAAATATCACCCCTAGATTTTTCGATTTAACGCAAACATAGTGTCATCAATGAATAAAATACCAGGACTGGCCCTAAATAACTGATGGGGGGTGGCAAAAAGCATCACTTCAGTCTTGTCACAGTTTACTTAAAGGAAAATGTGGGCCATTTCAAGTTTTTATATCACATATACAGATAGAAGAAAAGCAGCCAAAGTCAAATCAGATTTAGTGTTAATATACACTATAGTACAGTGTCATCAATAGATAAGCTACCAGGACTGGCCTGAAATAATTGATGGGGGTGGTAATTAGGGATGATCGAACTTTTGAAAACACCCGAACTTCCAGGTAATCAAAAAACACAATTTTGAAGCCCTAAAACCCAATAAATGCCCCTAAAAAGTGTCTAGGGTTCTGGGTCATGCCCCAGGGACTATTAATCACACAAAAAAAGTTCTTAAAAATTGTCGTTTTTGATAGAGAGCCAATTATTGAAAAAATTTTGAAAAAAAGAAAAAAGAGATTTCTTTGGATTTAGTGTGTGGGGGGTCTAAAAAGTGTACCTGTGAAGTTTCAGCTCTGTAGCATGTCCAGAACCAGGAAAAAAAAGATAATTTTTCTTAGAATTTTTATTAGCGCAGGGATGGGGTTCCGCTCCTTTCACACCTGGGCGTTTTTGTTTCAGGCGTTTATTGGGCATTTTTTTGGGTGTCTTTGGAGGCAGGCATGACATCTGAACTTCTGTATAGGGGTATTTATACACACACATATATATATATATATATATATATATATATATATATATACATACACACATATAGGTGTGAAAGGAGCGGAACCCTATCCCTGCGCTACTGAAATTATTTGCAGGGATGGTGTTACCCTCCTTTCACACCTTAATGTGTGTGTGTGTGTGTGTGTGTGTATATATATATATATATATATGTGTGTATAAATACCCCTATACAGAAGTTCAGATGTCATGCCTGCCTCCAAAGACGCCCAAAAAATGCCCAATAAAAGCCTGAAACAAAAACGCCAAGGTGTGAAAGGAGCGGAACCCTATCCCTGCGCTACCGAAATTATTTCAGTAGCGCAGGGATGGGGTTCCGCTCCTTTCACACCTATATGTGTGTATGTGTATATATACATATATATGTGTGTGTGTGTGTATATATACCCCTACACAGAAGTTCATATGTCATGCCTGCCTACAAAGACGTCCACAAAAAAGCCCAATAAACGCCTGAAACAAAAACGCCCAGGTGTGAAAGGAGCGGAACCCCATCCCTACTCTACTAATAATTCTAAGAAAAATTATCTTTTTCTTCTGGCGGTCACCCTGACATGGATGAGTTTGGTCACCCTGGCATAGCAGTCAGAGTCAGTTCACCCTAAACTACACTACGGTCACCCTGACACTTAACACTTTCCCTACAGAAACTAGATTATTGAATCTAACTATAGTGGTATATAGTACTCTAACTACACTGCATATCCCTTTCCTCACACTAATAATTGCTAAATGACACTGGAGCAGCAGGAGTAACAGAACTGCTTCCACTTTCTTCCACAGCCTCTCTATTACAGTGCTAGAGATTTGGCGGGGCTATGTTATATAGTGGGGGGCGTACTCACTACTGATTGACCTCTGGACCCCCTAGTCACTCCAATCACATTCCTAGCAGACTCCTGCCCCCTCAATTGGCTTTTACTCATGTTTCTGGTCCAATCACAGGCTTTTAAAGCCCAGCTCCTGTCCCATTGCTTTTTGAGCGGTTCTGGTGCCGAATTCCGAACTTTTACCGCAGAAAGTTCGGAATTTGGCCGAATTTCGAACAGTCAATGTTCGGGTCGAAACGATGGTCACCCGAACAGTTCGATCATCCCTAGTGGCAATAAGCATCACTTCAGTCTTGTCAAAGTTTAAGTAAAGGAAAATGTGGGCCTTTTTAAGTTTTTATATCACAAATACAGATAGGAGAAACGCAACCAAAGTAGAATCCGATTATTGTTACTATACACTATATTGTCAAAAGTATTGGGGCGCCTGCCTTTATACACACATGAACTTTAAAGGCATCCCAGTCTTAGCCCATGGGGTTCAATATTGAGTTTTCCCACCTTTTGCAGCTATAACAGCTTCAAGTCTTCTCAGAAGGCTGTCCACAAGGTTTGGGAGTGTGTCTATGGGAATGTTTGACCATTCTTCTAGAGGCACATTTGTGAGGTCAGGCACTGATGTGGACAAGAAGGCCTGGCTTGCAGTTTCCACTCTACACTGTACATTCATCCCAAAGGTGTTCTATCAGGTTGAGGCCAGTCAAGTTCTTCCACCCCAAACTCGCTCATCCATGTCTTTATGGACCTTTTCTTTGTGCACTAGTCCAAATTATTTGGTGGAGGGGGGATTATGGTGTGGGGTTGTTTTTCCGGGGGTTTGGCCCCTTAGTTCCATTAAAGGGAACTGTTAAGGTGTCAGCATCCCAAGACATTTTGGACAACTTCATGCTCCCAACTTTGTGGGAACAGTTTGGGGTGGCCCCTTCCTGTTCAAACATGACTGCACACCACTGCACAAAGCAAGATCCATAAATACATGGATGAGCGAGTTGGGGGGGGGGGATCTGACTGGCCTACACAAGGCCCTTTCCTCAACCCAATAGAACACCTTTGGAGTGAATTAGAGAGGAGACTGCAAGTCAGGCCTTCTCATCCAACATCAGTGCCTGACCTCACAAATGTGCTTCTGGAAGAATGGTCAAACATTCCCATAGACACACTCCTAAACCTTGGGACAGCCTTCCTAGAAGAGTTGAAGCTGTTATAGCTGCAAAGGGTGGGCCAACTGAGTGTCATCAGCAAAGAAGTGATAGTTGAGTCCATGTAATCTAAGAAGTTGGCCAAGTGGAAACATGTAAATGTTAAAAATTATGGGACCCAACATTGAGCCCTGAGGAATGCGAAGCATGACTGGGCCAACTTCAGACTGGAAACTGCCAACAGAAACAAAGTCACATTAATTAGTAGGATATGACTTAAAACTTAATTCTGAGACTCCAAATATGGTTTCAAGGTGAGAGAGTAAAGGATTGTGGTCTACAGTAAAGGCAGAACTAAGATCTAGTAAAATAAAAATAGTTAGTGAGCTGGAATCAGAAGCTAAGAGAAGGTCATTAGTGACTTTGACAAAGGCGGTTTCTGTGCTGTACAATTTCCGAAAATTGCAGGGGGAAAAAAATAAAATATTTAGCTGTGGAAAAACCTCCCTGAGATTGGGAGCCTATCTAAAAATTATTTCTATGGCATCAGGAAGAATCTTTTTCACTACAGGGTCCTGTTTAGGAATACCCCCCAATGTCATCTGATGACCTGTTTTATCTGCTGGTGTTGGATAAAGAAGCTTGTAATAAAAGGGCAAGAACATTCTGCATTCCCATTGTTCCTCTTGTTCTCTAAGGGTTCTGTTCTATCCAGTCTACCGATTTATTTTATGATCATACCTAATTCCTCCTCTTGGTACCCTTTTTGCAAAGATCTGTCTTTCAAGATCTGAACTTGTCAGAAATAATAATTTATATCACTACAGTTTCTCCTCATCTGCACAAACTGCCCTTTAGGAATATTTTCTAACCACTTGCCGACCGAGCCATTGCTGAATGATGCCTACAGTGTGGTTGGCTAGTTCTGGGAGGGCATACAGGGATGTCCTCCCAGACTTGCGCTTCCGGGAAGTATACGTGATCGCCGGGTTCTCCTCACTTAAAATATAATATATATCTTCTAGATAATCTTTCTTATCTAATTAAATGATGCCACCCTTTTTATCTGCTGGCCTTATTTAATCAAAAACAGAAGGGGGGCATGAAGAGTACCTCATCTTTATATTACATGGATCAAACAAAAAATTGGGAAGGGGGATAAAATTGGGGCAGAATGTCGGACTTTACTGGTACCAAAAGGAGGACTATACACAAATATTAAAATATCAAAAATTATTGCACAATATCTTTAAAAAAAGACTTTGCTAAAAACCAAAAAACATTGCTCTTATTGTATGACATACACCAAGTGATCTAACAATCACTGTATCTATGCTGTATATTCCAAGAGGTTGATGCATTTCACATTTAATTGCTTCATCAGGACCTAGGTAGCTTGGCAGCAAAGATGATTATCCTAAATAACAAAAGAGAGACACATAATATTCAACATCTTTACATATATATATATATATATATATATATATATATATATATATATATATATATATATATATATATATATATATATATATATATATATATATATATATATATAATAAATGGGTCATGGGCCGTACCACTACATTGACTTACAAAGCACCCTTGGAGCTCTAACAATGATGGCTGGATAGCAGCATCTGTGAAAATGTCAGGCAAGTTTTCAAAAATTGCATATGATTCTTATAATGGAGGCATTGAAGTATAGCCCTATATAGAGTCTAACAAAACATGATTATAGCATCAAAAAGCCATTTATCCAAAGTCCCACAGAACTATATATGTATCTGCTCGCCAGCTATGATTCACTTACTTGGTTATCAATTTGTATAGACTAAGCCATACCAGACCATCTAGCTCAACAGTCTATAAAACAGTCCTCCCACTGGCATTAAGTCAACCTGTACAGCCATTATGCACAATATTGCATCAATATACTCGTTATAGGCTGCAGCTGTAAAGCTATTCTTTTCCAAAAGCAAGAAATACAATTACCTGTGGTTGTTATTTGAAGCCTTTCAGCTTCATGGGGCCACCACCCAAATGAATTGAATGGACTACGTATATCAAGATGGCTATATCATTACCTTCTACCAAATAAGAATTCCTCAAGAAGGCCTAAAAAGGTAGTCAACAACATTATACAAATCATTAAGTTCAGATACAAATCTACAATAGGATCATGGTATAACAGACAGAACATTATGCATGCAGACCAGTCCATGCATGCACACAAGCACCGCCCCATACGATCTCATGCAGTACTAGCGTACAGGCATGAACAGGCCCCCCCAAGCGATCACGCGCACAAGTGACAAAATGCACAAGAGCCAGTGCCACCACAACAACAAAGGCCAAACTGGCCACAAAAGTCTTTACAATTATCAGGAGCAGGGGAGGGGGAAGTCCCCCACCCTTAGCCTAAGGTGAAGAAAGGAAAAAGAAAAGAAGGGGAAAATAGAATGGGGGGAGGAAAAGGGGTTAGCCAGCAGTGGCATATCATAGATAGATAGACAGACAGACAGAACGACAGACAGATAGACAGATAGATAGATAGATGACCAAAGTAACCATATACGACAGAGAACAGTAACAGCATCACCACTATATAGGTACCACAACTCCTTAAATCATGACAATGTATCAATAGGCCCAAGTTCCACCACCTCAACTCCACCACCCTGGGTGCTCAAGCCCCAGATGTCTGCCATACAAGGGACCCTAAGTAGCAATTTATATGTACATATCTCGTATTCAGTCCCATAGTGAACATCTGCAACACAGTTCATCCTAGCCCATCATGCTCTTTTAGTCTTAATGGGCCTCAAAATTTTTAATGATATAAGTCAATATAGTCAATATATAATTATCATACAGAACAAGAAAAATACATAGTCATCTGAAACCATATTCTTATCGCACTCTATACGTCTATGCGTAGTACTTATTAATTGGAATAGGCTGAATGTTTATTTGTCACGGGAACTGTTCTACTCACTTTTCTAAAGGAAAGGCTTAAAATTGAGGGCATCATTGAGGCCTGGCGATACAGTAGCTTTAAGATTGCATATCCCCCTGGCCTCACATTGTAACAGTTTCCTGTCAAAATTACCTCCCTGTAATGTTCTGGTACCTTTGGTACCCTAATTCCACTTTCCTTAAGTGTATGCGCCCCACCATTCTCTTTTGGTAAGGTGTGCATACACCTTTAAGACCGATGCTGTCATCACTGAGCGCCGCTGGAACGGCTATTTCAACCGCCGGCGGTCTCACTCACATTGTTCGTTCAACGCCGCATAACCTGCCTTGAAGCTCGCATGCTTGCAAGCATACCTCGCTATCGGAACATCGCTGCTGTCCCTGTATCCTG
Organism: Pelophylax lessonae; assembly: GCF_965119305.1. NCBI lineage: Eukaryota > Metazoa > Chordata > Amphibia > Anura > Ranidae > Pelophylax > Pelophylax lessonae. Next base: position 500,819,348 of record NC_138769.1, on the reverse strand, counting down.
CTACCGGATCATCCGCTCTTACCGAACCTCTCCTCTGCTACTTGCTACTAGTGATAAGTACCCCACAGGGGAATCCTCCATAACCTTCATACTAAAGCTTACACTATCTAGCTCTGCATACTAAGGACTGTTACTACATCTGCACTATCTAAATTGCTAGCTCTTGAGCCTACTATCATCTGCTCTTGCACTGGGTTAGTCTCTCCTGTATGTTCATCTGCTATCCTATCATCTACTACCATACATGATTGCTAATTATCTGCATCCCATCTGCTACTATCTCATTCTCAAGAACATTCCTCTCAAGTGTCTGTCACCTATCATCTCTACTCAACCTGTCTCTTCAGCCTATCACCACTATACTACTATATACATAGATCACTCCAGGAACATCTTATTGAGTGTGTGTATTTGTATGCTGAATTGAGACTATCCACATATGATGAGTCTTGGGAGTTGGGATTGGTATCTCAGCGTTTCTCTACCTGACTACTGAAGTGGAATATTTCTGCAGCTGCAAATCCACATTATACAGAAAACGCAGGAGCGTTACACTCCCCTAGGGTCCTCCTGTACCTTTTCCAGAACTGTAAACATAACCACAGATGTATCATGATTGTGTTTGAGGGTCACATGCCTACCAAAAGGAGTATATAGAAGATTTTTCCTGATGTAGTAGATTTGATCATATATCCTTTTCCAAAAGTTCCTAATTGTTTTGCCAACATAGCAGACCCCACATTGACAAAACATGATGTATAAAACACCAGGAGTTTGGCAATCAACATATTGATTTATTTTTTGTGTATGACCATTTGGTAGAACAAAAGATGGCCCTTCAATGATCCATTTGCGATAATTACATGCACCACATTTGTGCATGCCCACGGTGTCTTATGGGATTTTCATGAAAGTGGCTTTGAATAAGCAGATTCCTTAGGGATCTACCCTTTCTGTACGTCAATTGTGGATAAACTTTGATATATTTACATAGTATAGGGTCACTAGTTAGAAGATTCCAATTTTTACGAATGGCCTCTTCAACTAATTTACAATGACTGGAAAAGGTAGTAACTACTCTGACAGTTTGCTGCTGTTTGGCTTCTCTGACTCCAAATAACATAACATGTCTATCTTTTTGTTTGGCTTTTTTGTAAGCCTTTTCCAAAGTAGTTTTGGTATATCCTCTTAGTAATAGGCTTGATCTCAGTGATTTAGCCTCCCTCTAAAACTGTTTTTGTGAAGAACAATTTTGTTTGATTTGCAAATACGGTGAATATGGTATGCTTCTAATTAAAGGCAGGGGATGGGCACTAGCTGCATGGAGAATAGTATTCCCAGCAGTGGGTTTTCAATTTGGAGAAGTCCACAGTGTTCCATCCTCCTGGTTATATAAATATTGATGTTCAAAAAAGGCAATGTGAATACATCATATTGCATAGTAAATTTTAGGTTGAACCTATTGTTGGCCAGACATTTCATAAATTCATGTAAAGTTGTTATATTCGTTATATATACTCATTGTCCCTGTCTCTTATGTCTGTAATTTTCTTTTCTATAACTTACTTTCTTGAAACCAAAGGTGGGGTCCTTAGCCAACGATGTATACATTTCAGATTCACTTAAAATGTAATACATCTCTTCTAGATAATTTTCCTTATCTAAAGAAATGATGCCACTCTCTTTATCTGCTGCCCTATTATCAACATTTTTGTTACAAATAAACTTTTCACTCCCTTTACGGTTAAGGTTTTTTTAAAATGCATATTTTCCACATCTTTAATCACCATTTCCTTAAAGACAGAAATGTGAGGGTTGACACCACCTGGGGGATTATAGAGAAAAGCATTTCTCAATTCAGTATTCCTATTCAGAGGATTTTGCATAAAATATTTCTTAAGAGAAATCTGTGTGGTAAATTAATTCACATTAATAAATGTTTGAAATGTATTTAACTTAGCCTTAGGGCCAATTTAAATCCTTTATTCAAAATCTGTATTTCTTTCTTTTTTAACTCTACTTTACTCAAGTTAAAAATACCTCTTTCCTCTTCTTCTACCATACCTCCTATCCTTACCATCATTTCTCTTATCCTTGCCATCATTTTCTCCTAAAAAAATTATTGCTCTGGAAATACTATAGTCCTAATCAATTGGGGAATAGACTATCTTTGTCTCCTCCTCTCTCCTAGTTAAGTTCAAGGAGTGTGGAGAATAGGGCCCTCTGGATGACCAAACTTTACCAAACAGTACATGACTGGCTCTTAAAATGTGATTAATGCACCACAGCGGCACTTCAGAAGAGGGAAGCATACTCTATAGGTAAAACAAAGCAGAGAAGAAGGCACTTCTAAGTTTAGTAATAAAACACTTTAATGACAAGTTAGTGTTAAAAACACTTACAAGATGGAAGTAAAAACAGGTATAACAATTAATCCATAACATCCAGCGGGATGCCTCCTGGGAGTAAAGACAGCTGCAGGTGAAAGTTCCAGCCGAACAGCAGTGGGAAACGCTGTCTTTCTGATCCAAGATTGAGGGCTGTGCTGTCATCACCAGCATGGAATCCAGGCAACTGGAAGTGATGTCAGAGTGGGCAAAGCATGTTTTGGAGCATGCCCAGTCACTCTTTCTTCAAACCAATGGAGTAATGCGAGGGGAAGGGGTTTATATGAGAGTCAGGGGTGAGACAAATGGGCAGGGGGTGGGCTAGACTGATAATGATCGCCAGATCATTGGGTAGTGTATCTGTTGCAATGCCCGTGTGGGCTTCAATATGTGGGCAGGCCGAAACAAGTCTTACTGGTGAGGTTAAATGAACATATTTGCAATATTAGAAAAGGCTTCAATAATCATTCGGTATCAAAACATTACGCAGCTGTGCACAATAAGAATCATACGCATACTTTTTTTTTTTTGGACATAGATAAATACAGTCCACGCTGGAGGGGTAGCTCCTTAGTCAGGGAAATCTCTAAATTAGAAATGGCCTGGATATGTAGGATTAAATCGTATGTTCCACATGGCTTAAATTGAGACGTGGATGTACAGTAAAAACGTTTATTAACAATTCATAATTTTTTTATTTTTGTACTTGGTGAGATATGTGTACTCGATTATTGTGAGCCCTGATTTGAGTCTCATTCTGCTGTGGGGGAGGGATGATATTTTATGAATCCTTGTAATAGATAGTATTTTTAGATATTTTTTTACTATTTTTTTATTATTTTTTATCATTATTTATTAAGTTCTGTCTTTTTTCTGTGTTTTTATCATTATTTATTAAGTTCATTCTATATAATTCTTGATTAATTCAAATATGCCATATTATCTACCCATTTATTTGTATTTTCATATGTGGTTGGTTATGGTCTGTAATTTTCCATAGATGATCGTTATATTACGACCCTTTAATTAGATGGAAGTCATTCTAATTTTCCACCACTAGATGTCATCGTATTGTAGTTAAAATCTGGGGACCCCTATTTACCTATTATGGAGTTTCCTACAGGTCCATTTTAGTTTTGCTTTTATATTAATGAGAATGGATAGAAATTATTGATGTACCTACATTATTATTGTAGTTACAGTATGCTGTCCCTTTTTTTTGTTTTTGTTTTCTATTTTGACACTATTCTTACTTTAATTTTTAATATATGAAATTATTTGGGTTTAGGGATTATAGTGAAGGTAAGGTACAGAGTCCTTCCATTTGTAATACATGTCCAGCCGAGACTCAGATTGAGGCTTGGTTTTGTTTCTGTGGTATATATTGTGGTGACTCACTACGCCGTCCATACCCAGGAAGAAGTCAACGTATGGCGAAATGCGTAGGGTGAACAATGTGCTGCTGCCACCACGTGTGTAATCTCGGAAGGACAAGTGTTTGTAATGCTGGCCAGGTTGATTTTAATGTGAACCCTATTTCTTACTTTTGATATAGTACATTTTTTGAATGATTTACACTATGTGGAGCCGTTTTATTATTTTAGTTGTACTGTGATGTTACTGCTGGGCTATCAATGTATCAGTGCGTGAAGTTATAGGAGGATCCCTGATCTTTCAAAGGCGCTGGCTGGGTATTAAGCTACAGGTGTTACTGACCTCCATCAGTGGGGTCAATATGAACTGGTAAGAGACCATTTCAGCCTTTGGTGGTGGTGATATTATTGTCTTTCTACGGTGATGGAGAGTGGTCTTTATCACATTGATGACAGTTTCTATCTTCACTTATGAATTATTTGACTTATATGGACACATCAATTTTAGCACAAATTATATATTTTTTAATATGAACATGATACATTGGGGACAATGTAAGTGTGTGGAGGAGTTGATATATCCAGAGGGCTGCCCCTACAGGAGGGTCTTCCTCCTTTTCTTGTACACACATACACACAGGCATATACGCAAAATTCATGGTGCCAACTGGCAAAAGTGGGCATGCTTAGGAGCTGGTGCAAATGCAATGGCATGATGCCACTTTATAATTACTATAATACAGTATCGAAACATTGTACCACACAAGTCAATTAATTTGTCACCTTCTGCAACAACAACAATATAGGCCTCTCCTTCACCTCAGTCATTGACCAGAATAAACTTGTGTTCCTAGACATAAAGGTGTACCACATTGACAACGAGATTCATGCCAAGAATTACACCAAGCCTACAGCTGGGAACTCATTCCTTCATTATGACAGCTTCCACCATCTGCAATGGCTAAAAAATATTCCAAAGAGTTAGTTCTGCAGACTGAAGAACAACTGCACCAGGGCCTCAGACTACAGCATCCAGAGTGAGGTCCTTAAAACCAAATTCCTTGAGAAGGGATACCCCATGGACATCATTGAAACTGCTTGCAATTTATACAAGGCAATGTCCAAAAACCACGTCATTCCACTGATGCTTGTACCTCTGAAATAAGTTTTGTCACCCAATTTCACTCCCAACATAGGCAGATGGAACACATTGTCAGAAAACACTGGCCACTTCTGAGACAGAACCAACATCTCCTGTCCCTGTCACCAGATAAACCCAAGTTTGCCTACAGAAAGGCATCCAGCATTAGGAGCAAACTGTCCCCCAGTAAGCTTAACCACTTTAGCCCCGGAGGATTTGGCTGCTCAAAGACCTGCGTGACTTTAACTGACAATTGCGCGGTCGTGTGATGCTGTACCCAAATGAAATTGATGTCCTTTTTTTCCGACAAACAGAGCTTTCTTTTGGTGGTATTTGATCACCTGTGCGATTTTTATTTTTTGCGCTATAAACAAAGAAAGAACGACAATTTTGAAAAAAATAGCAATATTTTTTATATGAAATTCTCAAAAAAAGAAATGTAAAAAACAATTTTTTTTAACATTTTAGGCCAATTTGTTTTTTGCTACATATTTTTGGTAAAAAATCGCAATAAGCGTATTTTGATTGGTTTGCGCAAAAGTTGTTGCGTTTACTAACTACGGGAAAGATTTATGTCATTTTTATTGTTTTTTTTTTTTTAACTAGTAATGGGCGGCGATCTGCGATTTTTTTTTTTTTTTTTTGCGGGACTGCGACATTTGAACCCCTGACTGACATTTTTGACACTTTTTGGGGGTACCAGTGACATTACTTCAGTAATCAGTGCTCTAAATATGCACTGTTACTGTAAACATGACACTGGCAGGGAAGGGGTTAACTTTATTGGTGATCAAGGGGTTAAGTGTGTCCCTAGGGGCGTGATTCTAACTGTTAAGGGGCGTGGCTAGTGAAGTAATCAGAGACATGCGATCCTATATAGCAGGATCGCATAGCCTCTGTCATTACTTCAGGGAGAATGACAGACGGCTGTGTTTACATCAGCCGCCTGCCTTTCTCCCTCTCCTGAGGAAATTCGTGAGTGGCCGGCGGACATCGGAGCCGCGGGTCACTCACACTAGGTCCCCAGGGAATGAGCAGGGGTGGGAGCGCACCGCCAGTGGTGCGCACTCGCCCCCTAAAGGTTAGTGGGCGAGCGACGTAGGTCTACGTCGCTTTGCCCAGCAGCAGCAGACTGCCGCAGTAAATCCTCGTTAAGCAGTCGGCAAGTAGTTAAAGATAAATCCAAGTCACCTAGCAACTTTATACCCACTTTCCTGACCATCACTGGGATGTACCAATGCCACTAGCCTTTTTGCCTAACTTGCAGCTTTGTCCAACAGGGGCAAAAAGTGTTCCATGCCAAGGACAAAACTTACCCCATTAGGGAATTTTACACCTGTACCTCCGAATATGTGATCCCTTGCTTATCCTGCCCATGTGGTCTCCTTTATGTGGGTAGAACCATTTGAACGCAGTGCAAGCGCTTCGGTGAACATCGCTGCTTCATTTCAAAAGGCAAGGACCATCATAGTGTACCAGACATTTTTTAGAACACCACCATAAATCCATCAAAGATCTAAATGTTGGGGTCATTGAGACCGTTCCTCAGGACCTCCCTCTTGACGAGCGATTCTGTAAGCTCTGCCAGAGGGAGACCTATTGGATATACGCCTTGGATGTTTTGTCTCCCAGAGGCTTGAACGAGGAGCAGGAAATTAATACTCTACATAGTAGTGGCATCATGCCACTGCATCTACACAAGCCCCTAAGCATGCCATCATGCCAGTTGGCACCATGGATTTCGTGTACGTGAATGTGTTTGTGTGGACATAAATAGGAGGGAGACCCTCCTTCAGGGGCAGCCCTTTTGATATACCAACTCATTCACACACTTACATTGTCCCCGATGTATCATGTTCATATGCTCACAGCAATGACCATATTGTATTGCGCATATATATATATATATATAATATATATATATATATATATATATATATATATATATATATAAGAATTTTAATATTTTTTATATATTGTTCTTCTTGCTTGTGACTTGCTGAACTTGCTGTCCCCTGCTGCACAATATTTTATCTGTCCAGTTACCTTTATTATACTTGTTATCACATTTTCCTCCATTTATGGTGTTGCTGACACTTGTAGTCCCATGCTGCACACCTTGCATCCCATAGGAGTGTCTACTAAATATTGTAATTTAATTTATTTATAATCTACTTGTTGCAGTCCCAGTCAGTGTTTATGTCTTGTGGATCTTTAACTTTACTGCAGCAAGTTTTTTACTTATTTTTCTGTATTTTATTTCATTGCATACTGCCATCAAATGATCTGGCAATCATTATCAGTCCCCCTGCCCATTTGTCCCACCCCTGACTCTCAAATAAACCCCAACCCTTGCATTACTCCATTGACTTGAAGAAGGAGCGACTGTGCAGGTGGGATGCGGATGACAGGGGAGAGAGAAAGAGAGCGAGAGAGAGAAAGAGGAAAGGCACAGAAAAGCCCCGTTCACACACCCGCGATCCGATTCGGGGGGGCGCAGCGCGCCGCGACCTCGGAGCGGCCGCCACGGACTTCATAACATTGAAGTCTATGGCGGTCGCCTCCGGGTCTCCCCAAAGAAGCTCCGGACCCTTTTTCTAAGTCGGAGCGACTTGTGTCGCTCCTATTAGAACGGGTCCGCAGCTTCCCTATGGAAGGCGACCTACGGCGACCTGTGAGGCGACCAGGTCGCCTCACAGGTCGCCTTAGTGTGAACGGGGACAAAGAGAGAAAGAAGGATCACAAATATGAAAAAAGAAAACATAACACATTTTCGGCATTATGAGCTGTATTTTTTATGAGTTTAGAAATTGTGGTATACATTTATTTTTAAAAGTTTAGAAGTATCTATTACCAATATTTATTGCAAAGGGAATTACACTAAGCAAATCCTTGGGCAATAGGTTTGAAAAAAAACCTTGCATATAGCAATAAAAACAGATACAATTGCTCTCCCAAAAAGCAGTAGGCTATGTGGCTGCACTAGACTCTCTCGCCGATCAACAAGCATGCATAATGATGAAGCGTCTTAGCCACACCCAACTAGTTTTGTCAAAGAGAGGAAGTCGCCGGGTTACTGTTTTTATTGCTATATGCATGTTTTTTTACTTTCAATCGTTTTTATTGAGAGAAAATAACAAGTAACAAGCAAATACAAAAAAACAATATCCAGTACCAAGTAAGTGCGTATCAGAGAACAATAAATTGTAAAGTTTGATACAGGATTCATCAAGACAGCAGGTAACAAAGAGAACCGAATCTGTATAAGGGCCTGATGAACAGTAACCCAGTAAGGCAGTTATAGCAATCTAAGTAATATGAATGAGAAACAGCTGCCTTCAGAAGTGGTAAAGAACTCAGCACATAGTGGAAAAAGTGAGAAAGAAAGAGAGAGGAAAAGAAACAAAGGCAGTAACCTTCTCCAGGCCGCCCCACCGTCTCGCACAATTTTCCAAAGAGGAAAAAAAGGGGAAAAAACGGTAGTGGTGGGTGGGGAACTGACCCCCAGCCCCCCGAGGGGTTGCGACACTTTTGGGGTCCAGGCCACCCACCACTAGAGGGAAAAAGGTACAGGCTCCAACCAGAATCTGGGAGCACTGTCAACGGGACATAAGAATCGGGTGACAGAGGCGATAGGTGGTGCGGTGGAGAAAGTCTGGTGGAGCGAGCAGAACAGGACGCATTTGAGAGAAGGGAAAGATCACAGAGAGAATGAAAGAGTGAAGAGGAGGAGACGAGGGAAGGTGAGAATGAGGAAGAGAGGGTAAGGGGATGAGAGAGGAAGAGAGAAGAAAAAAAAAATTTGGGGAGGGTGGGTCACCAGGGGATCCCTGAGGAGGATCACGGGGATGGGTTAAAGCGTAATATTAAGGTAGTGGGCCCAAGGCTCCCATATACTCTCAAATCGCTTCACCTGGTCTTGAAGGACTGCCACTATCTTTTCGTGGGTCATTATCCATGAGATTTTACGTTTGGTGGCCATGTGGGACACGGAAGGTCGTTTCCAGGCTTTGGCCAGGGTAAGTTTTGCACCCAGTAGCATGAAAAAAATTAGCGCAGATAGATGTTTAGGACATTTATGAGGGAGTTCGTGCAGAAACGCCACTTGGGGTGTCTGAGGGATCTGGAGGCCCGTGACCAAGCGGATCAGGCGGAAAGCTTTGTTCCAAAAGGACCTGATTCTAGGGCAGGACCACCAGGTGTGTAAAAACGATCCCTGGTGGTTGCAGCCCCCGAAACAGAGTGGAGAGGCATTGGGGAACATAAGTGCAATCCTTGTCGGAACGAGATACCAACGTGTAATTATTTTGACGTTAGCTTCAATCAGGGTAATGTTGGCTATGCCTTTAAACGACCTACCGAATATCCGGTGCCAGACCTCTGGAGAGAGTTCAAGTTGGAGATCTTGTTCCCACCTGTGGGCATAGGAGGACTTGTCTGGGGAGTCCATAAGCGCTGAGTATATCACTTATATGCCCCCCTTTAGATCAGAGGACTCCGAACACCACCTTTCGTAAGGGGTCAAGGTATGGGGTTCACTTTTATTTGTCCACAGTGAGTGCAAAAAATGAGAAATTTGGAAGAAGCAACATTTTTCCGTCAACGGCATCTTAAGTTTACCAACGCAATGGGACAGGGATAGAGGGCCCGAGGGCGATAGAAAGTGTCCTATGCGGAACAGACCTTTGTTCGTCCACCACTGGAAGGCTTTGATTTCCTGGCCTGGAATAAAGAGGGGGTTGTGAAAGATATGAGACAGAGGTTTTAGAGGAGAAACCAAGGACCTAAGTCGGTAAAGTTGTCTGCAAAGTTTGATAGAGTGTGACAGGGTCGGAGCCAATATTGCTGGCTGGAGTTTAGTGGGGCACCAGGCAATGTAATCGAGCGTGTGGAGTGGGGTGGCTTGTCGCTCTATCAGCATCCAGTCCGGTTTAGGACCCCGAGAGTAGATTGCGTAGATTTGGGCTAACTGGGCCGCTTGGTAGTACTTCCACAGGTTGGGCAATGCTAGGTCTCCTTGTGACCTCTGTCTATACAGTATGGACTTGTTACAGCGATAGCCTTTCTCGCCCCAGACAAACCTGATCAATTTGGATTGCAGTTGAAGAAGGTGGTGTTTAAGAATGGGGATGGGTAATGACCTAAACAAATAGAGAATGTGAGGTAGGAAAGTCATCTTAACAGAATTTATCCTGCCTAACCAAGAAAGTCTATGGAGATTCCAAGCCGATAAATCAGCCTTAAGTTTACGGTACAGGGGAGGGTAGTTGGCTTGGTATAGCGTTTCGATCGAGGGTGTTAGTTGAATCCCCAGGTAAGGGATTGAAGTCGTGTACCACCTAAACGGAAAGTTTGGCTTGAGGGCTACTAGGGAATGTGGTGGAATCGAAATGTTAAGCGCTGAGGACTTAGATAAATTGACAGTGAGACCCGAAGCAACAGAGAAATCCCGAAGAATTGAGAGAATATTGGGGATCGACGTAGTCGGGGATGTAACGAAGAGGAGGACATCGTCTGCGAAAAGAGCACATTTGTGCTCCGTGGGCCCACACTTTATTCCACGAACGTTCGGACTATGGCGTATCGCGACAGCCAGGGACTCTATGGCAATAGCGAATATGAGGGGCGAGAGTGGGCAGCCTTGACGGGTACCCCGTTTAATGAAGAAAGGGTCAGAGTAGTGTCCTAAAATGCGGATTTGTGCTGAGGGGGAGGAATATAGGGCCCTCAAGGTGCTAGTGAATCGGGGGCCAAAGCCCCATCGGTGGAGGGTGTAAGGCCATGTTATGGAATCAAAAGCTTTATTCAGGTCAAGAGAGAGGAGCATAGTATCCTGGGGGGGCATCCATCCCATCTGGATTTTGTTAGGGAGATGAGATCAATGGCTCTCCTAATCTGGTCGGGACCCTGTCTACCTGGAATAAAGCCTGATTGGTCTTTATGTATGTACAAACCTATGAAACTGGAAAGTCTATTGGAGAGAACCTTTGTTAGGATCTTAAGATCCACGTTGATGAGAGGTATAGGTCTATAGTTGCTTACTTTACTATGATCTTTTCCCGGTTTTGGAATAACGGATATGTATGCTAGATTCAAGGTCCTCTCGACAGCCCCCCCCCCCTTTTGGAGGGAGTTGAAGAATTTTGACAAGCGGGGAGCAAGGATGGCTGCAAAGGTTTTATAGTAGGCCGAGGAGAATCCATCAGGGCCCGGGGTATACCCTCCCTTCAAAGCTTTGATCACTCCAAGGATTTCCAACTCCGAGACCGGGTCCTCCAATTGTTCCCTGTGGTCCCTACTAAGATGGGGTAGGGGCAGGTTATCGAGAAAGATGCTAGTCTATGTGGAGGTGGAAGGAGAGTCACAGTCGTAGAGTCGTGAGTAAAAAGAGTGGAATGCAGACAGGGCCTGTCGTGGGTTCTGGGATAAATTCCCTTGGGATGTCCTCACTTTGGGGATCGTGAGAGCGCGATGTTTGGGGGAAAGGTTGGCAGCGAGCCTGAGCCCAATCCTGTCAGAGGATGCGTAAAACTTGGCACCTGACCAGCGTAGTTGTTTTTCGGCCTCCGTCGTGAGTGCTAGGTTCAGTTGGAGCCTGGATTCCTCTAAATGTTTTTTAGAGCTAGAAGTGGGGTTCCGCTTATGAGCTCTACTGAGCTCCAAGAAATCAGATTCCAGTTTCAGCAAGTCCGCCTCTCTTTGGCGTTTAAGATTTGAGGTGATTTGAATTATTTTCCCTCTAATGACCGCCTTATGGGCGGCCCAAATAGTTTCAGGTGAGATATCCGGAGTGTCGTTAGTGGAGAAGTATGTCTCCAGTTCCTTAGTCAAAATATTACATTGGATAGGGTCACTCAAGAGGGCTTCATTGAGGCGCCATCTGAACTTTTTGTTATGATCATGTGTGCTGTTTAGTAGCAAAATGACCATAGCATGATCGGAGATGGGGGAGTCTCTGATGTAGGATTTGACAGATTGGGGGACAGCTCGAGCCGCCAGAAAAATGTGGTCTATCCGTGAGAGGACGTTATGTGGTGCAGAGAAATGCGTGTAGTCACGTGAAGTTGGATTCAATTCCCTCCAGATATCAACCAAACCTTCCGAGAAGAGGAGTTTGGCAATACGGGTACTCTGCTTGGGGGGGCGGCAGAAGGCGGGATTGCCCGGGCGAGTTTTGTCTAAGCTCTGATCAAGAGCAATATTGGAGTCTCCCCCCATGATCAAAGTGCCTTCGGCATGGGGAAAAACCTGAGAGGCTAAGTGTTTGAAGAAAGCTTCCTGATGGCGGTTAGGGGCGTAGTAGGAAAGAAGGGAGATCATAGTACCCCCGGTCTCCCCTACTAACAAGAGGTATCTCCCGTCGCTGTCTTCCAGTTTATGCTTAAGAGTGAACTGAATATGGCGTGCAAAGAATATTGCCACCCCTCTAGTTTTGTCAGGGGCATTGGCTAAATAAAACTGTGGGTATTTGTGGTGAACGAACAAAGGCTTGTAAGATGCCGGAAAATGAGTCTCCAACGTCAATGTGGTGGGAATGGTATGAGTTAAAAAGCTTAAGTCTCTTCGACTGCGAGTGGATCCCTTGCACATTGTGGGTAGAGATCTTCCAAGGATGAGAAGGGACAGGTGGTGGAGTCATTTTATCTCAGGGACAGATTGTGCTGGAGGTGACCTCTACGATATCCCGTGAAGCTGGTGTTGAGACGTCTGGACGAGCAGCCCTCAAGGTGGTGAACCTGCAAATGGAGAACAGGAGGGCCCCTGGTGACCAGAGAAAGGGGGGAGAGAGAGAGGAGGGGAGAAGTAGAAGATAGTGAAGCAGAGAGCTGAGCAAGCCACAAAAGCACAATGAAATGCAATCCAAAACATGTACAAAAATCCCAAAATTCCCAATAGTCCCCAAACCCAAATGGGGGGGAAGGGGCCCCAGCCCATCCTCCCCCAAACCCAAAGATGCCTTTAGAATGGAAGGGCATCTGCCCAGGTCCACAGGGGAGAAAAGGTCGCACGTGGAGCGGGGGCGAGGAGCAGCAGAGAGCCCGCTCCAGCAAACAGGCACCCCATGATGCTGTAGAAGCCGCATATATTAAAAAAAAAAAATTAAAACATTTTTTTTTCCCCCTACATGGAGAAGCCAAAGAGAATATTGAACTCTGAATATTGAATATTGAAGGAATATACTGCAAAACAAGGAGGCACCTCAGAGGGGGGAAAACTGAAAAGGAATTTTCCCCCGTCCAAGGTCCCCGTTGGCTTAAAAAAAAAAAAAAAAAAGGAAAAATACAATAAAATAGAAAAATAAGCATATTTGCATTGAGAAAGCTGTGTCCTAAAAAGGAGACGTCCAACAAAGGGAAAAAGGAGGGTCAGACCGCCCCAAAAGGGATCGCTGCAATCTGGCAGCAAAAGCGGAAAGCCTTCAAAGAGAGGTAACTCCGATGGAGAGTGGGTTAATGCCAACAGGAGTGCGTTCAAAATTTAGGGGGGTTTGGCGTCCTTGGCCCGCTTGAACTGTTGCTTCTGCTAGGCAGGTGCAATGGGGCTCTGGGGAGATGGGCGTTTGGATCCAGATTGCTTGGCTGAAGAGGAGGCGGATGGTTCCTGGGACAGCAGTCCGAGCCGAAGGAGGAGCCGTTCTCCGTCAGGAATGGAGGCAAAGCTGAACGATTTGCGTTGGTGCAAGAAGGTGAGACGAAAAGGAAAGGACCACCAGTATTTAATCGATTGCTGTTGCAGAAGTTGCAGAAGTGGTTTCAGTGCTCGCCGTTTTTGGATGGTGGTGGGTGAGAGGTCAGCATAGACTTGAATGGGGTGGCCTTGTATGAGTAGTCGATCCGAAGACCTGGAAATCCGCATTACTTCCTCCTTAACCCTATAAAAATGAGGTTTCACTATTATGTCTCTCGGAGAGCCGTCTGGGAGGGGGGCTCTCAGGGCCCTGTGAGCCCTATCAAGTTCAAGGCGATGCGGTGGTATATTGGGGATCAAATCTTGTATAAATGTAGTGACGGCCGCTTCAACATCTTTAATGCTCTCAGGCAGACCTCTGATCCTAAAGTTATGTCTCCTGGATCTATTTTCAAGCTCATCGATTTTAGATAAGGCTGTGTCCAACTGATCATGAAGTTCTTGCATTCTTGCGGAGTTCTGGTTCACTCTAAGGACCGTTTGATTTGTTTTGTTTTCAATGGCCTCAATTCTGGAGCCCAGGTTCTGCAGGTCAGAATGGATGGCAGTTGTAATTTGGGAGGCAGTCTGAGCCAAGCCCTTGGAAAGCATCTTAGAGAATGTGGACATGAGATATGAGAAGTCCTGTTGTACGGTAATGGGCTGAGGTGAGGTGCCCTGGGGAAGGCCTTGGAATGCAGGGTAGGCCCCATCCGGGGGCTGGAGCAACTCCTCTAGTGTCTGTTCCAAGAGGGAGACCGTGGAGGCTGGAGATAAGATTTGGGGGCAATATGGAGGGAGTGCAGGGTTGTGAGGCACTGACCTGAGGGGAGGGGAGGGTGTTGGAGCGTCCGAGATATCTTCTCCACTATCGTGCTCAGGATGTTGTGCAGCTGTGGTCGCCATCTTGGGGCTTCCAGGGCGGGAGCCCGCCGCGCTCAGCTGGGCAGACAGGTCTCTACGGACCTGCGATCCGAGCATCGGGTGTTCCCCGACTATCCTCTGTGTCACGGGGTGCTGGCGGGAGAGATGCGGAGGCGGAGCGGTGCGGTGGTGAGCTGGCGGGGCGCCCGTGAAGCTGGAGCGGGACGGAGCTACCGGTTCAAGCGTCCATCCGGGTAGCGCCTCCTATGCATGTTTTTTTAAACCTATTGCCCAAGGATTTGTTGGTGTCCCTTTGCAAGTTTCACTTGTTTTTTTTTTTTTTTTTAATAAATTTTTTTTATGGGTTACACTATGGGTGTATATGCATTTATTTTTCATCCTGCTGATGTTTGGCGCTTTGGCATTTCCCTTCATAAGGAGATGTAACACACTCATTTGACCATACTATATGATGGTCCACAGGACCTGGTAAGAGGCTTTATTACCTGGTGTCACCTGGTGGTGGAAGTACTATGAATTGTGATTGTGGGGACACTGGTGGAGCAAGTGAATCGGGACAATTTGTTTCCTTTGGACTTTCTTGTTTCACATATATTTTTTCTTTTCAACCCTTGTGTATATGCCCTTATGGAAACTATTTATTTGGTGTGATTTATTTTTTCACAATTTTTTCACCTAATGAGTTTGATGTCATTATATTGATTCATTTCTGTGTTTTCACAACATTGAGTTAAATTTTATGCTTTTTGCTTTATATATTTATCACAATTCTTGAATTTAGTGTCACAGATTGCTTAAGCAGCTGCTTATTTGTAATTTATATGTTTTAGCGCGGATATCATATATGATTTTTGTCTTATATATTTTTTGCATTGACCCTGCAAACGCCACATTTTTTGCATGGATAGTACCCCTTCATGTCCTAAAAGAAAGTTGTTTCCTTTGGGGGATTTAGGACATTGGGGGCCACATGCAATCTAAGGGGAGGAACTCCCCTATAGGGATGGCCTTTCGGTTCGCCCGGCGTTCGGTTCGCGGCAAACTTTGCTTGTTCGCAGCCCGCCGATTTTGCGAACATATGGCGTTGTTCACGGCGGCCATATTAGTTTACATTGGGGAGAACTTTAACCCATAACTCAGCCATCAGGTGGAACGGAACAGCCAATTGAAACATTTCAGCACATGGACATACCCCCTACCCTATAAATAGACCTGAGCTGGCGGCCATTTCACATTCTGCTTTTTGTCAGTGTAGGGAGAGGTTTGCTGTGTGCAGCAGGGACAGACTGTCATTGACACAAATCGCTCTGTTAAGGTCCACAAAAGTAATTTTAAGGACTGGTATTTGGTATAGGTGTACTGTCTCTTTTGTCAGTGTAAGGAGAGGTTTGATAAACGAATGGCGTTAGGCGCCAAAAGTACCTGCGCTTATTGGATAAAAGTGCAAATGTGCAAAATGTGCAAAAATTAATTGTTAGTGCAATACAATTGGTGGTGAATATGTGAACTAAATAAGTAAATAAAAATTCATAAAGACCTATATAATTGTATAAAAATTATATAGACGTGCACAATGTAATGGTGTAAACCAATATGATAGGGAGCTGCGACTCAATCGTAAAAACGTATAGAATGGTAGATGAAACACCCAAGGTGTACTAAGCTGTGCTCACCTTAAAGGTGCGAATGTGCAATAAATAATGATAATATAATTACCATATAAAGTGCATAGTAATAGATAATCATCAACTAATTACAAAAATTGATAACACAAGTAAATTTGAAATAAATAGTCCTGAAAAAAGTGCATAATAAGGTGCATCAAAAGTTCATAATAATTAATCCCAATAAACGGATAAAATGGTACACTCTCCAAGGGATAAAAGGGGTAAAAACTCTTCACAAGATAAAATCTCTTCACCAGATAAAATCTTCAAACCCTTCACCATATAGGCACCCAATGTGTGAGTGTGCTTACCGGAAAGCACAGACCCGTTATTACAGGGGGTCAATGCAAGCAGAGTAAATCAATGCGACCAGAATCCAAACGTAAAAGACCAGGCCCTCTAAAGTAATCCACTTCACAACCGCCTGTGAACCATAGAACTTCACACTCCTCCTCCTCCTTACGCTCCTCAGCAATATGTAAACAAAGGAATGGCCAGGATAGTGAAGTACGTTTATGCAGTTTATTGTAAAATAAAGTGGACACACTTACATCAAAGATATAAAAATGGGCATTAAGACTCAGGATCCGAGAATGGACTCAGGACGGTACCGCTTCCGCGCTCACTGGTCCTATCCAAACGGTCCCAGAGATGGCAATGATAGCAGGGTGATTGTATCCCAGTATTCCCAAGTAGAATACCTAAGGAGAGGTTTGCTTTGTGCACCAGGGACAGATCGTCAGTGGCACAAATCACTCTGTTAAGGTCCACAAAAGTCATTTTAAGGGCTGGTATTTGGTATAGATGTACAGTCTCTTTTGTCAGTGTAGGGAGAGGTCTGCTGTGTGCATCAGGGACAGATCGTCAGGGACACAAATAGCTCTGTTAAGGTCCACAAAAGTCATTTTAAGGACTGGTATTTGTTATAGGTGTGCAGTGCACTATATAGGGGTGTAATCCATTTATAATATACTTTCTACTATAGAAAGCATATTATAGTGGATTTATATTGTGCACTGTGCAGCATTGTGACTGGTGTGTTGAGCGTTTCTGCAGCAATACTACAAACAGTGAGAAAAGCACTTTTAAAGTATTATAACTGGTGTGATAGACCAGTGGCCCCCCAATACCACATATTGAAGTGGGGTGTTATCTGAGTATACTTTTATAAGTGTATTTGTGTCCTGCAACAATATTGCCTCTTTTGCTGCGTTAACTCTGCTACACACAGTGCCAAACTCACTGGCCAATTTTTTGTACAACTGGTGTAATAAACCAGTGGACCCCCAATACCACATATTGAAGTGGGGTGTTATCTGAGTATACAAACCCAATTCCAAAAAAGTTGGGACACTGTACAAATTGTGAGTAAAAAAGGAATGGACTAATTTACAAATCTCATAAACTTATATTTCATTCACAATATAATATAGATAACATATCAAATGTTGAAAGTGAGACATTTTGAAATGTCATGGCAAATATTGGCACATTTTGGATTTCATGAGAGCTACACATTCCATAAAAGTTGGGATGGGTAGCAATAAGAGGCTGGAAAAGTTAAATGTACATATATGGAAGAGCTGGAGGACCAATTTGCAAGTTATTAGGTCAATTGGCAACATGATTGGGTATAAAAAGAGCCTCTCAGAGTGGCAGTGTCAAGATGGGCAGAGGATCACCAATTCCCCAAATGCTAAGGCGAAAAATAATGGAGCAATATCAGAAAGGAGTTTCTCAGAGAAAAATTTCAAAGAGTTTGAAGTTATCATCATCTACAGTGCATTATATCATCCAAAGATTCAGAGAATCTGAAACAATCTCTGTGCGTAAGGGTCAAGGCCGGAAAACCATTCTGGATGCCCGTGATCTTCGGGCCCTTAGACGGCACTGCATCACATACAGGAATGATACTGTAATGGAAATCACAACATGGGCTCAGGAATACTTACAGAAAAAAATTTCGGTGAACACAATCCATCGTGCCATTCGCCGTTGCCGGCTAAAACGCTATAGGCCAAAAAAGAAGCCATATCTAAACATGATCCAGAAGCGCAGGCGTTTTTTCTGAGCCAAGGCTCATTTAAAATGGACTGTGGCAAAGTGGAAAACTGTTCTGTGGTCAGACGAATCAAAATTTGAAGTTCTTTTTGGAAAACTGGGACGCCATGTCACCCGGACTAAAGAGGACAAGGACAAACCAAGTTGTTATCAGCGCTCAGTTCAGAAGCCTGCATCTCTGATGGTATGGGGTTGCATGAGTCTGTGTGGCATGGGCAGCTTACACATCTGGAAAGGTGCCATCACTGCTGAAAGGTATATCCAAGTTCTAGAACAACATATGCTCCCATCCAGACGTCGTCTCTTTCAGGGAAGACCTTGCATTTTCCAACATGACAATGCCAGACCACATACTGCATCAATTACAACATCATGGCTGCGTAGAGGAAGGATTCGGGTACTGAAATGGCCAGCCTGCAGTCCAGATCTTTCACCCATAGAAAACATTTGGTGCATCATAAAGAGGAAGATGCGACAAAGTAGGCCTAAGACAGTTGAGCAACTAGAAGCCTATATTAGACAATAATGGGACAAGATTCCTATTCCTAAACTTGAACAACTTGTCTCCTCAGTCCCCAGATGTTTGCAGACTGTTATAAAAAGAAGAGGGGATGCCACACAGTGGTAAACATGGCCTTGTCCCAACTTTTGAGATGTGTTGATGCCATGAAATTTAAAATTAACTAATTTTTCCCTTAAAATTATACATTTTCTCTGTCGACACAGTTTGTAAGGTCTAGTTATCGACAACTCAACTCTACTTTTTTGGTAGTTATGGTACGCCAATGGTTCCATTGCGGATTGAACAAGTTTTTCGTTACCTCCCTCCCTAAAGGAACGCTAGGGGATGATGTCCTTTCTGCTTTTTCTAAGCCTCCTCCTGCCACTTCTCTGTGGGGCACAGTGTGTTCCCTTTAGGGGTGCCCCTGGTGAACTGGCCCTTACCCCTGTTTGGATATCACCCCTACTGCCACCTTTTGCCTCTATAAGTATTATTGCTACCAACGCATTCCTCTGCTGAGCCTTTCCGCAGCCTTATTTGGTAGATATTTGGGGCTACTGTAACTTTGTTTTCCTTGTTATAATGAGAGTTGATCCATTTGTAACCTTGCAGTTTGATGATTGTGTGCGTGTAAGTTATGTATTGTTATCTTTCTTGCAAACTCAATAAAAACTATTGAAACATAAAAAAAAAAAAATATACATTTTCTCAGTTTAAACATTTGATATGTCATCTATGTTGTATTCTGAATAAATTATTGAAATTTTAAACTTCCACATCATTACATTCTATTTTTATTCACAATTTGTACAGTGTCCCAACTTTTTTGGAATCGGGTTTGTACTTTTATAAGTGTATTTGTGTCCTGCAACAATATTGCCTCTTTTGCTGCGTTAACTCTGCTACACGCAGTGCCAAACTCACTTGCCAATTTTTTGTACAACTGGTGTGATAGACCAGTGGCCCCCCAATACCACATATTGAAGTGGGGTGTTATTTAACAGTATAATTTTATAACAGTGTAATTTAGTCCTGCAAAAATGTGGCCTCTTTTGCTGAGTTAACTGTGCTACACACAGTGACAACAGTTACTGGCCAATTATTTGTAGAACTGGTGTGATAAACCAGTGGCCCCCCAATACAACAGATTGAAGCGGGGTGTTATATACCTTGTTCTACATATACTGTGCTTCTGTAGAGACTTTTGTCACAGGGTAATTAAAAAAATGACAGGCAGAGGAAGAGGCAGGCCCTTACGCAGGGGTGGTAGAGGTAGGGCAGGAGCAGTAGGCTGGAGTCAAACTGTGAAGTTTCAGAAGGTGCGTTCCATTACGTCAAAAGACACACCAGACTTAGTTGAGTGGCTCACTCAGCCTTCCTCTTCTGCACCTTCTTTATCCTCTCTATCTGCACCCTCTTCACTCTCTGCTGTGTGCACCCCCAAAGACACCACCACAAACACCACCATCCCCACCACCACATACCCTCCGCTTGAGTCACTGGAATTCTTTTCTGATCCATCACAAGACATTTGCAATGTGCAGCCATTGTTGGCATCGGTTCAGGAAGAGGCGGTAGCAACAGCCGCCACTCAGCAGTCTGAAGACCTCTAAAGTTAGTGGTGGGGAAGGTGACGTGGATGATGACGTGTCTATGGACGTCACATGGGTGGCCACAAGAGAGGAAGAGGAGGGGAGTTCAGAGGGAGAGACCGACCAGCAGATAGGGAGGAGAAGCAGGCGGAACTTGCATTGCACAGGAGGGACAAAGCGGACTGCAAATGTTTTAGGAGCAAGTCATCAACCATGTACGGTCACATCTGGCGCTTCCAGGACGCCGGCACATGGCTCAGCAGTGTGGGCTTTTTTTAATGTGTCCACTGCTGACAACAGTGTTGCCATCTACAGCCATTGCAGTCAACGCATAAGTCGCGGTAAGCCCAACACTCATCTAGGGATGACCGCCTTAAGAAGGCACCTGAACTCCCATCACCGAGCCCAGTGGGAGCAACGCCGTCAGAACCCACAAAGCCACACTCCAGGCTCTCACCGTCCAGCCTCTTCTCCTTCTCCTCTCTCCTCACAATTGTCCTCCACTCCACCTTCCATCATGCCATCCTCACGTTGTTCTGGAAAAAGGCCGGCTTCCGTGGCCCAAATGTTGGAGCGTAAAAAAAATGATGACGCCGGATAACCCTCTTGCCCAACGTTTGACTGCTGGCTTGTCGGAACTGATAGCCCGCCAACTACTGCCATATTAACTGGTGGACTCGGAGGCCTTTCATAAGTTTGTGGCCATTGGAACACCACAATGGAAGGTCCCAGGCAAGAAATATTTCTCGCAGAAGGGCATTCCAGAGCTGTATGGCCATGTTTAGCAGCAAGTGAATGTATCACTGGCACACAGTGTCGGTGCCAAGATACATCTGACCGCAAACACGGGCAGGGAAGGTATATCACACATGTCCTGAACTTGGTCATGCAGCGATTCGTTGCCAAATACCCTGGGGTCCAGGACGTCTTGCGGCAGGCCAGGAAAATCTCGGGCCATTTCAGAAGATCTTACACAGCCATGACTTGCCTTGCTGACATTCAGCGGCGACACAACCTGCCCGTCAGACGTCTTATTTGTGTCTGCCCAACGCTATGGATCTCAACTTTGCATATGCTTGATAGGCTGCTCCAGCAGAAACGTGCAGTTAACGACTACCTGTACAAACTCTGCAGTAGGACAGGTTCTGGGGAGCTTCCGTTTTTTTCACATCGCCAGTGGCTGCTCATGCACGACGCATGCAGACTTCTGCGGCCATTTGATGAGATCACCAAACTGGTCAGTCCTGGCCAGGGTGCCGTCAGTGACATCATACCTTACGCCTTCTTTCTGGAGTGTGCATTGCGTTGTGTCATTGATCAAGCCATCGAGGAGCCGGAGCAGGAAGATGAGGAAGTCGCAATGTTGGATGAATTGCCAGGGGATGCTACTCCATCTGAGGCAAGTCAACAACAGGAGTCTGAAGAGGAGTCAGAGGAGGATGGTGCTGGGGCGGATGAGGAGGAGCAAGAAGAGCATGCTTTAAACCTGACTGGGATCCCTGGTTTTGTCCGTGGATGGGGGGAGGAGAACGAGGACGAGATTATCCTGGATGATGAGCTGGAGCCAGGCCAGTACACCATGTCCAGTTTAGTGCGAATGGGGGCCTTCATGATCCAGTGTTTTAAGGGGGACCACCGTATAAAGGGCAAGGACCAGTACTGGGTGGAAACGTACTTAGACCCCCGGTATAAACAAAAAATGGCGGAAATGTTACCACCATCACAGAGGGCGGTCAGAATGCAGCATTTCCAGGCCTTGCTGCGGGAAATGCTGCATTCTGCTTTTGCGTGAGCTGGCAGAGGAATTTACAGTCACAGAGAGACAGTTGCGGGTAGCAATCCAACAGCGCCTGCAAGAAGAGGGCGGCTTGAAGATGTGTTGGTCACTTCAGATATGAGATCCTTCTTTCAGCCGACCCATCGAAAGCTGTACTCCGGATCTAGCATCAGGGAATGCCTAGACTGACAGGTGTCCGACGACATCAGGTTAACTGCCAATGTGGAAACTCTGAAGTGATGAACCCCTGGACTACTGGGTGGGCAGGCTTGACCTCTGGCCAGAGCTTGCACAATTTGCAATGGAACTGTTGGCTTGCCCCCCGTCCAGTGTCCTGTCTGAAAGGACGTTCAGCGCAGCAGGGGGGATCGTGACCGATAAGCGCACTCGCCTAGCTCATGACAGTGTTGACTACCTCACATTTATAAAAATGAATGAGGCATGGATCTCTGAGGAATTCGTGACCAGTAGACCATGTTTCATTTAAATTCCTCAAGACAGGCCACAAATATCCGCCAGACCGCCATCCACCCACAATAATTCATGGTCTTTGACTTCGGTAAATACAACTGCAGAAAAGGCATTTTATTTCCATTGAAGGCCTAATTTTTGGGGCCTTTTATGGCTGACACTTCTGTATCCTGTGAATGCCTAATGTACCTTCAGTCACAGAATACAACGTTCTCAGCTGTCAAGTAAACCCATGTGGGCTAATTTTTGGGGCCTTTTATGGCCGACACTTACTTATTTATCCTGTGAATGCCTAATGTACCTTCAGCCACAGAATACAACGTTCTTAGCTGTTAGGTAAACCCATGTGGGCTAATTTTTGGGGCCTATACAGGCCGACACTTACTTCTGTATCCTGTGAATGCCTAATGTACCTTCAGCCACAGAATACAACATTCTTAGCTGTCATATAAACGCATGTGGGCTAATTTTTGGGGCCTGGAATGGCTGACACTTACTTCTTTATCCTGTGAATGCCTAATTTTTCAGACTGGAATTGAAAATCAATGGGTCTGTAAACGTTCCGCCAAATTGTGGAATGGATGTGGACCCATTTTACAGATGTGTGAATGGACCCTATGTTCGTCCATCACTATTCCCCTATATATGAACAAAGGAGTCACAGGAAGCAAGAGTCCTAGTGTACGATCATTCTTTAGCACCCCCAGTGTTTCTGAAAAAAAATTTTAATGGAGAAATGTTGGGTAGAAACTTATGTAAAAAATTGATTGTAAAGTCTTGGTTTTTTTCCCTATCAAAAATGATAAACATGTTATACTTACCTGCTCTGTTACAGTGGATTTGCACAGAACAGCCTGGATCCTCCTCTTCTCGGGTCCCTCTTCTCTGATCCTGGCCCCTCCCTCCTTTTTAGTGCATTTAGACCCGAAGCCCCGACCTGGCCTACCTCCCTTTCTCCCCTGATTGGCTAGCTGACTCATATTGACAGCAGCAGTAGAAAATGGCACCGCTGCTGTGTCACAGCGAATCAGGAAGGAGAATCTCAGTCAACTGTGACACTCATGGACATCGCAGGACAGAGGGGAACTTCAGAAAAATGTTAGGGGGGTCGAGGGGGGCTGCAGCACACAGAAGGCTTTTTATCTTCATGCATAGAATGGATTAAGATAAACAAACCTTCTGCCTTTACAACTCCTTTAAGGGTAGAATTATCCTCCTTACTCTTTCTTGGCTCTAACAGCTCTCTTCTGTCACGTTGGGCCACATCAGAGAGCACCCTATCCAGCTCAACAGGATCATACGTTTTATCTAAAAAGTGCTGTTGGAAATACCCTGCTTGTTGTAAGAAAACATCATGATGGGTGCAATTCCTTTTAAACCTCAAAAACTGGCTCTTTGGTACCGACCTGAGCCATGGGGAGTGATAACAGCTTCTCATATCTATGAGACCTATTATGGTCTATCTCTTTGAAAAAGGTGGAAGTAACAAAGTTTACCCTCTTGAACTTCAATTTTGAGATCTAGAAAATGTATGCTAATGTTATTAGCTTCATTCTGTAGTAAGATACCCCTACCATTGGTATTTAGATGCCCCATATATGAATTAGGTGACTCAATGTTGCCATAGGAGGGGGATGTCGTCTAAATACCTTTTCCCAAGTATGAGCTCAGGCCTACGCTCTCTATAGACAATGTCCTCCTCCCACTTGGCCATGAAAAGGTTCACCATGCTAGGAGCAAATTTAGCCCCCCATGGCTACATCTATCGTCTGTAGAAAACGAGAGCCATTATACTGGTAATAGTTATGACTCATGGCGTAATCCAGAAGGGACATAACGAACTCACACTGTAAAGCATGTTATGTAGTATCAATCTCAAAAGTAATCAACAACCTTGCGGCCATGACCAGAATATATCATTCAGGATGAGTGTATATAAAGAGACCACATCGGCCATGACCAGAATATATCCCTCCTTCTATGTCACTGTGTTAAGGATATTAATAACTTGTATTGTATCATTTAGAAAAGAGGGAGTCTGTACTACAAGTGGCTGCAAAAAGGAATCAATATACTGACCCACCCTGGAAGTAACCGAGTCAATACCACTGACAACCAGCCTCCCAGGGGGGGTCAGTCAAACTTTTATGAATATTCTGAAGATAATATATAGTATAGACCTGTTGGGACCAGGGGAACAAACACATCTTTCCTTTTTAGTTATTACAGCTCTCTGATATTCTCTTTCAACAATCAAGGAAAGCTCCTTTGTATACTTATTTGTAGGTTTAGATCCTAAAGACAAATAAGTCTCACCATCAGACAGGAGTCTTTCCATTTGTGAATTATAGGCACTGCGAACAAAGGCCTTTGACAACGTCTGACAGTAAGATGAAATGCGCCAGCCACGCCAGCCCTCATGCAGACACGCCTCCAGCCGTGGCGACTGTAACTACATGCTTTATTCAAACAGATATCATGTGAGTTTTATACTTTGCTTTTTTTACCCAATAAATGTACATACTTCACTATGTGAGCCTCATTTGTTTTTGGAGGGATACCATCATCCACAATTTTAAGGCATTTGAACATATGAGGTTTTACTACTTTGGATGAAGTTACGTGGTGGATCTGGTGCTGGATTCTGGAGTGGACCCTATCCTGGTGGTTATCTCTATTCCCTACGCTTGGTTGACCTTCCTTGACAGGGGGTCTAAAGTTCTGGTAAGGGAATCACCTTATATGAGCACGTGGTGATCGTCAGGATTGTGTCTTCACTTATGGTGTTGGAATCTTCTTGCATTCATTCCTGCACTTCAGCATCTGTTTTCACGGACTTCATGGACTTTGTTTAGGCATTGTCTTTCTATTCATTTGTCATTTGTTATTGTGGCGCTGTACTTCATTACCTATTGCTTTTTGGTCTGATTATACCTTTGTACTGGCAGCCTGCATCTTAGATTTATGTATTGAGCGCAGCTATCATCTCCTTTTTTGTTTGCATCTTAAAAAAATAAGTTGGCAAAGGAATCGGTGCTGATCTAAAAATATAGAGAATTTTAGGCAATATTATCATTTTTACAGTCGCTATTCGGCCCAACCATGATATCTCGAGTTTGCTAAATAAGGATAGTTCAGTTAGAATTGTTTGTAATAGGCATTTGGGATTGACTACATAAAGCCGATTGGCGCTTGCAGTTAGTTTGGACCCTAAGTATTGGATTTGGTTTAGTTCCCAGTTACATGGAAATATCTTTTTTTCAGTTTAGACCTTCTATCAAGGTTAATATTTGACGTGAGTACCTGACAGTTTGTTATGTTTATTTTATAGTATGAGATTGCCCTGAAAGATTTATTCACACCAGACAGGGAGGCCTCATCTACCTTCTAACATCAGTATCACATAATCAGCAAAAAGTCAGATTTTGTGCGATTTGCTATAAATTTGTATGCCAGTGATGGAAGTTGTGGATATAATGGTTTCTGCAAGGGTTCCATGATCAAGGAGTAGATGATCGGTGAGTGAGGGCATCCCTGTCTGGTGCCATTTGTGATTGTAAATGTGTCTAATAGGACTGCAGAAATATTGATTTGTGCAGAGGGACTAGTGTACATTGCCAAGATAGCTGACAGTATAAAGCCTCCAAATCCAAATTTTAGAAGTGTAGCCCGAAGGTAGCCCATTGAACCCTGCTGAAAGCTTTTTCTGCATCTAACACTAGAAAAACCGAAGGTAGCTTATATTTTTCAACCAATCAGAGCAGATTTAGAATTCTGCGGGTACCATCTGGGGCTTGCCTTCCTTTTACAAAACCCATTCGGTCTGGGGCTATTAAATATCAGCAATCCTGTTGGCAATGGCTTTTGCGTAAATTTTGAGGTCTGTATTTAACAATGAAATTGGTCTGAAATTTTGTGGGGCAGTTCTTTACCTGGTTTGGGCAATGTCAGTCACTATTATTGCCTTGAGCATTTCTGATGGGAATGATCCAGAGGAGGCGGTTTTATTGAATACTTTTGTGAGTTTAGGCACAAGTATATCCTGAATCTGTAGTACTCTGCTGATAAACCATTGATACCTTGCAATTTGTTCAGAGCTAGAGACTGTATAACTGTACTTATCTCCTCATTTGTAAAAGGGGCGTTTAATCTTGTCAGTGTTTAAGAGTTTAAAGCGGGAAGTGTAATGAAGTCTAGGAATTTAGTTATACCTTCCTCCGATGGTTGAGGGGTAGACAGGTCTAATTTTAAGTTATATAGGGCCCCATAATAATCTTTGAAGGAGTTAGCAATTTCTTTAGGGTGACATATTTTCAAGCCTGTTGGAGGGTTTATTAGGTGGGCTATTTTGAGTTTCACTTGTCTTGTTTGTATTTGGCAGGCTAAATGTTTTCCAGCTTTATTACTATATAGATAATTAGATGTTTTCATATGTTTTAAGTATTTTTCATGTTCAAATACTAGGAGTTGTTGAAGCTCCATTCTACATGTTTGAAGTTCTGTTGTTAGTAATGGGGTGACTAGTAGTTTGTTTTGTGATTCAAGGTGTTATCTTGTCATCGAGTGTTTTAATTGCTATCAATCTCAGTTTCTTTACTCCTGATGCCAATTGCAGAAGGAGTCCACTGATATATGCTTTGAGTGCACTAAAATATGGATGCCTGGGAGTCTGGGGTAGTGGTAAAGTGAAAGTTTTTTACTTTTCCTCGGTTGGTTGTGGAGTTAAATAGTCACGTATCATTTTGGCATAAGAGTATGGGGGGGGTTCATTATACTGTTCAATCATTTCTGTTATAAGTGGGGCGTGGTCAGACTATATTTTATTACCTATATGTATCTTGGTTATTTTACACAGAGAGGGAAGGCCCATCAGTAGTAAATCTATTCACAAGTATGATTTATGGGGGTTCAAAAAGAAAGTGAAATCCTTTTAGCCTGGATATAAGCATCTCCAAACATTATCTAGTGACTCATTATGTAAAGTGGTATTTAGTGTCGTCCTGTGTCTGGAAGTTGGGGAGGTGCTATCGATTTTTTGGTCTACTACCAAATTAAAATCTCCTATCATTAAGAAGGTACCTTTTGCTTACCGCTTTGATTTTATGTAAAAGTTTTCTTCAAATAGGTAAGTTGACCTTAGTTGGGAGCATAAACTGTTACTAAGGTGTACAGCACATTATTCAACGTAAATATCAATATAAAGTATCGACCATTTACATCAGTGAAGACCAAATGCAGAGTAAAGGCAACCATGTTCCTGATTGCTATGAGAACACCATTACACTTAGCCTCTGCATTTGCAAAGAAGATATGTGGATAAAAGCTATGTGAGCATTTAGGAGCTTTTTTAGCATGAAAATGCATTTCTTGTATAGATACCATATCCCCTTGTAATCTTTGAGCTTCGGAACACATAGTTTTATTCTTAAAAGGACTATTTAGGCCCTTAAGATTAGGTGACACTATTTTAATCGTCATGGTGGTGGGTCTAAAGCTTGAGACCGTAAGTTCCCTGTTGTAAGGTCCAAATAGTCCAAATAGTCTCAGTGGGAGAATGTCTGCAACTTTAAGGCCTCGAAGATAGATCTGAATATAGGGTACACATTATTTTAATCTGATAATGTGGTAAAGGTGATGCTAATTGTGTATAGCAAGTGAGATTAGGGGTGTTCAGGTTGAAATAGGTAGAACGTGAAGGCCCCTGGTAAATGAGGACCCAAAACTAAAAAAACAAAACTCAAAATTAGGAAAAGATACAGGACAAGTCCAGAATCCCATAAGCAGACAGAGCTGCACATCTTCTGAAGGCAGAGTATAGGAAATTTGAAGGTAAGTTGGTAATTAGGTGTCAGTGGAATAAGTATCCATGGCTTCTTCTGCTGCAGTGATAAATGGGAAACTGAAGCTGAAGTGGGGTTCCTCTTTGAGGAGATTTGGTTATAGCTGATTCGGGCTTAAGTGTGTCTCACATTGATCAGCCCAGGTTTTCCTTGGGGAGATACCTAAGCAGGTAGTATACACCATTCTTTAAGGTATTTAAGGTCAACTTCAAATGAATGAATATGCACATCTTTACTAGGGATGATTGAACAGTTCGGGTCGACCATCGATTCGACCCGAACATTGGCTGTTCGAAATTCGGCCGAATTCCGAACTTTTTGCGGTAAAAGTTCGGAATTCTGCCACCAGAACCGCCCAAAATGCAATGGGACAGGAACTGGGCTTTAAAAGCCCGTGATTGGCCCAGAAACATCAATAAAATGTGATTGGAGTGACTACGGGCTCCAGAGGCCAATCAGGAGTGAATACGCCCCCCATACGCCCCCCAGTAAATAACATAGCCCCGCCAAACCTCTAGCACTGTAATACAGGGGCTGTGGAAGAGAGTGGAAGCATTTGTTTTACTCCTGCTGTATGGAGCTGTTCTTTTAGTGTGAGGAAAGGGATATGCAGTGTAGTTAGGGTACTATATACCACTATAATTAGATTCAATAATCTAGCTTCTGTAGGGATACCTTTAAATGTCAGGGTGACCGAGGTGTAGTTTAGGTGACCTGACTCTGCCATGTCAGGGTGACTGTAGTGTAGTTTAGCTGACTCTGCCTGAGGCTGCCATACCAGGGTGACCGAATTCTTCCATGTCAGGGTGACCGTAGTGTCGTTTAACTGACTCTGCCTAAGGCTGCCATTCCAGGGTGACCGAACTCTTCCATGTCAGGGTGACCGTAGTGTAGTTTAGCTGACTCTGCCTGCCATACCAGGGTGACCGAACTCTTCCATGTCAGGGTGACCGTAGTGTAGTTTAGCTGACTCTGCCTGAGGCTGCCATACCAGGGTGACCAAACTCTTCCATGTCACGGTGACCGTACTGTAGTTTAGCTGACTCTGCCTGCCATACCAGGGTGACCAAACTCTGCCATGTCAGGGTGACCCCACTATGCAGATTTTGGGTTAGGGGTATACACACACACACATACATATATATATATATATATATATATATATATATATATATATATATATATATATATATATATATATATATATATATATATATATCAAAAACTAAAACACACTGATACATTGCAAAATAAAATAAATTCACATTAGTATGCCCCCCAGTGCCCTTTCCTGCATTTTTACTGTACTTTTAATGTACAGTATATATATATATATATATATATATATATATATACATACATACACATATCTATCTATCTATCTATCTATCTATCTATCTATCTATCTATCTATCTATCTATCTATCTATCTATCTATCTATCTATCTATCTATCTATCTATCTATCTATCTATCTATCTATCTATCTATCTATCTATCTATCTATCTATCTATCTATCTATCTATCTATCTATCTATCTATCTATCTATCTATCTATCTATCTATCTATCTATCTATCTATCTATCTATCTATCTATCTATCTATCTATCTATCTATCTATATATATATATATATATATATATATATATATATATATACCCCTATACAGAAGTTCAGATGTCATGCCTGCCTCCAAACGCCCAAAGAACTACTGAAAAACAATATCAGGTGTGAAAGGAGGGTAACACCATCCCTGCGCTACTGAAATTTTAAGAAAAATAATCTGTTTTTTTCTGGTTCTGGACATGCTACAGAGCTGAAACTTCACAGGTACACTTTTTAGACCCCCAGACACTAAATCCAAAGAAATCTCATTTTTTTTTTTTCAATATTTTTTTCAATAATTGGCTCTCTATCAAAAACGACAATTTTTAAGAACTTTTTTTGTGTGATTAATAGTCCCTGGGGCATGACCCAGAACCCTAGGCACTTTTTAGGGGCATTTAGGGCTTCAAAATGGTGTTTTTTTATTCCAGAAGTTCGGGTCCCCTTGATTTCAATGGGGTTCTGGAATCCGAACCGAACTTTCGGGAAATTCGGGTGTTCTGGCCAAACCAAACTTTTTAAAAGTTCGATCATCCCTAATCTTTACCTTGATAGGTTACAATCAGTTTAGACAGTGTACCCCAATGGTAAATTATATTATGATTTCACAGGGCCTTGGTGATGGTAATGAGATTGTTTCTATGCTGGATAGTGGCTTGAGGTAGGTCTGTGAAAAGCGTGATGCCTGCAAATTTCCCTGAAAGTTGTGGATTCTTCCTTATGGCGGCTTGTGTGGCTCCTTCTTTGATATGATAAAAGTATATCCTAATTAGGTCATCTCACGGCACAGTATCAGGGAGAAATGCTGGTTTGGGTAGTCTGTGCGCTCTATCTATAATTAATTCCATATCTCTGGCAGATGGAAGTAGATTCCGCAGCAGTTGTTGCAGGAATTCCTTTAGACCAGATGCTGGTATAGATTCAGGCACCCCACACAATTTATTATTATTCCTGCAGGACCTGTCTTCCATGTCAGGCTTTTTTTGCATACATTTTTTGAATATAATTTTGTTGATCCTTGCAAACATCTACCAGAGTGTTATGTGCAGAAAATACATCCTCCGTTTTGTTTTCTATGTGTTTTACTCTGCTGCAGCTCTTGCACTGAGCCATTCTCAGGAGCCCTCAGTTTCAGCATGTCTACATGCAATGAAGCTCTCAGGGATATTTGCATGTCCTTCAGGTCAGCTACAGAGACTGGTTGTGGTGAGGAAGGGAACTGCTCCAGGGTTGGTTGCACACAGTGGCCCTGTGTAATGTAGTCAGAATTATTATTATCATGCTGAATCGCACTTTATTTAGACTCCTGAAATTCAGTTGGGCTGTCTGTTGAAGGACTGTGGGGAGGGGAGGGTACACTGTCCCCCTGTGTTGCTCTACCGACTGCTGTACATACCGATGATGTTGATCCTTCGACTTCTGAGGAGGATTCCTCAATGTCTGTTTTGCACATGTTTGGGTCAGCACCATCTTAGTGCCTCTAAGCTCCAGCTGGAGTGAAGAAATCTGTTAATTTCGGAGGCACTGATCGTGGTGTATCCCATTTAGGCATGCCACTCGTGAGGTGTACGGTGAGGACACTTGTGTGGGGTGTCAGAAATGTGCCCCAGTCATGTTAGATTGTTACTGTGTGGGGAGTGAAGCCAGAGCTCTCCTAGAAAGCAGCCATCCACACGCCCCCATTTTTTTCATTTTCTATTGGATATGTTTTGTAGCAGAAAGTAAAACATATTGTTTTTTTTTTTCAAAACTGACGCTATTTTGTTTATAGCGTAAAATATAAACACCACAGATGTGACCAAATACCACCAACAGAAAGTTCTATTTGTGGGGAAAAAAAGGACATAAATGTTATTTGGATACAGCGTTGCATGACTGTGCAATTGTTAGTTAAAGTAACACAGTGCCTTATTGAAAAAAATGGCCTGGTATTTAAAGGGTTAAAGCCTTCCACGCTTCCTTCCTTCGGAGGAAGCTTTGTATTTTTTTCATAGATTGCAAAACTCCCTGTGAATGGCTGAGCAGCACTCAGTCTGACTTACAGTAACTTTGTTCTGGGACCTGGATGGGAAGATCCCATTCCACTGTATACTGTATATAGGCACATCTAGTAGTCAAGATAATAGTCCATTTATAACAGCTTGGTCCAAATCAACTATTTAAATGTCACTAAAAGCTCAACATCAGCTTTAACATACCCAACCAAAATCCTTTTTGACAATCATATCTTTCCAAGCCTCCAAAACTGCAGCACCTATGAAACATCTGACTCCCTTAACAGCTCATCCTCTCCTGCTCACCTACTATTTTGACTTCTAAAAACTCATGAAGCTGCTTTAAGGACGAAAGCAGACACAGTTTGACCAGACTCACACAAGCAGCAATCTAGCATCATTTCTCTCCATCTGCCTAAAATTCTATTTGCAAATTCTCTTGTAATTTACAGTATGTTTCTACACACATTTTTATACTTTCTGACTTAATCTATAACAATCAAAAAGGACAGATCCTGCACATGCTGATATGCAACAAGTACAAAGAGGAGTACTTCACCAGCCCATGGCGCTGTCCATGTATTCACCTCCTTTGTTTGTATGTTTTTTTTTTTTTTTTTGGCTGAAATGTCCTGGTTGCTGCTGCTCCTCTCTCACTCCACTGGGGGGGGGGGGGGGGCGCTTTTCTTTACAGATTTGAATTGTTTTGACTTAATCTATAACCACTCCTATGTTGTCTTTAGTTACAAAATCACAAATAATAACAAAAAACAAAAATAGAAAACTATAAACCCATTAACCACTTTAAGACCGGAAGGATTTTCCCCCTTAATGACCAGGCCCTATTTGTATATGTCTTTTATTTCCCCACAAATAGAGCTTTCTTTTGGTGGTATTTGATCATCTGTACAATTTTTATTTTGTGCGCTATATATTTTTTTTTTCACATTCTGCTATATGACATTCTCAAAAAAAAAAAGAAAAAAATAGAAAAATGTTTTAACATTTTTTAGGCCAATTTGTATTCTGCTACATATTTTTGGCAAAAAAAATTGCAATAAGCGTATTTTGATTGGTTTGCGCAAAAGTTATCGCATCCACTAACTACAGGAAAGATTTATGTCATTTTTATTGTTGTTTTTTTTTTTTTTTTACTAGTAATGGCTGCGATCTGTGATTTTTTTGCGGGACTGCAACATTGCGGCAGACAGATCGGAACCCTAACTAACATTTTTGCCAGTTTTGGGGGTACCAGTGACATTACTACAGTAATCAGTGCTAAAAATATGCACTGTTACTGTAATAATGACACTGGCAGGGAAGGGGTTAACCTGGGTGATCAAGGGGTTAAATGTAAGCCTAGGGGAGTGATTATAACTGTGGAGGGGCGTGGCTTGTGAAATGACTATAGAGACATGTGATCCTATATAGAAGGATCACATTGGCTCTATGGTCATTGCAGGGAAAAGGACGGTCGGCTGTGTTTACAACAGCCGACCGTCCTTCTCTCTCAGTGGGGAGTGATCACATGTGTCAGATGGCAATCAGAGCCGCCTGACCCATGCATCAGGATCCCCGCTGCCAAGTGGGGGTAAAAGCACGACGCCGGCCCCCTAGCTTCCCGCGCGTGACTGATGTAGACCTACGTCGGTTTGCACAGGAGAGCCACCCTGCCGCAGTCAAAAGGTGGCGGGTGGTCGGGAAGTGGTTAATACAACAATCTCTAACTATTACTCCATTTCAGTTCTCCCATCTAATGCTTAGCATCTGGAGAGAGTAAATATATGTACTCTGCAAACTACTCTCTCTGCTTTTCCATTGACCTAATATGATCTTTATCTCAAACACAGTTTGAAAGTTCAAATAACATTCCCTTTTTCAGAAAATCCTTCCTTAGCTTATTAGACATTCCTGTATGTAGAAAACCACGGCTGCTATTGGCATACCACATCCATAAATTGTACAACACCAAACCCAAATTATAATTGTACTCCACTGGTACATAGTGGACGGATACATATGTAGATAAAACAGTTTTGCATAAAGTTTATTACAAGATTAAAAATCACAGATTAAAATAAATCAAGAAAATGGTCCCTGGAATGTCAAACCATAGTGAACCACATGTGCTATTCAGATAATATATTTCCCCAACAAAGTCCAAGAGGTTTACACGTTTAACATAATTTGCTTCTTCTAGACCTTGTCTTCTTGAAGGCAAAGAATAGTCAAACTGAAAAGATATATACATAATAAGTACACATATACAATATTTTAACCACTTGCCTACAGTGCACTTTCACCCCCTTCCTGCCCAGACTGATTTTCAGCTTTCAGCGCTCTCACACTTTGAATGACAATTACTCAGTCATGCAACACTGTACCCATAAAAAATTTGTGTCCTTTTTTTCACACAAATAGAGCTTTCTTTTGATGGTATTTAATCACTACTGGGTTTTTTATTTTTTGTGCTATAAATAAAATAAAAGACTGAAAATATTGTGAAAAAACGCATTTTTCTTTGTTTCTGTCATAAAATTTAGCAAATGAGTAATTTTTCTTCACAAATTTTGGCCAACATTTATACTGCTACTTATCTTTGGTAAAAATAATCTAAATAAGTGTATATTATTTGGTCTTTGTGAAAGTTATAGAGTCCACAAGTTATGGTGCTAATCATTGAAAATTGATCACACTTGACCACTCCTGATGTACTGAAGGCCTATCTCATTTCTTGAGACACTAAAAAGTCAGGAAAGTACAAATACCCCCCAAATGACCCCATTTTGGAAAGTAGACATTCCAAGGTATTTAATAAGGGGCATGGTGAGTTTTTTGAAGTTGTAATTTTTTCCCACAACTCTTTGTAATATGAAGATTTTGAATGAAGAAAAAGGAAAAAAAAAAAAAAAAGCGGCCCTTTAAACCGGTTGCTAGGCAACGTCTTTTGACGTAGCTCCGGTCCTCCAAGACCATAGAGTCGAGTGAGGGCCATCTTGCCCTCACTCGACTTCCTGTCTCTGAGGATCTGGGACCGGATAGTTTTCCTCGCTGCCGGCGGGTCCGGTAAGCTGGGAAAATGTCTGAGACGCGGCAGGAGGGGGGGGACCTCTTCCCCTGCACCGTAAGGGTAATTCCGCGGCAAATCCGCCACCGGGACCACCCTTATCTGAAAGCCGACCGCCCGCCGTTTCAAAAAATCTGCTGCCATAACCTCAGTATTTAGCTTTTAATGGCCGACGCATATAGTCGTTAGGCGGTCGGTAAGTGATTGCATGTATATGGCAAACAGGTGATGATGACTGATGGGGTGACAGGTGACAATGACTGATGGGGTGACAGGTGACGATGACTGATGGGGTGACAGGTGACGATGACTGATGGGGTGACAGGTGACAATGACTGATGAGGTGACAGGTGACGATGACTGATGGGGTGACAGGTGATGATGACTGACGGGGTGACAGGTGACGGTGATTGATGGGGTGACAGGTGATGGACGATGGTCACTGATGGGTGACAGGTGACGGGCGATGGTGCACGGCGGTACTGATGGCAGTCTCTGGTGACCGGTGAACTTTAGGCTATGTCCACATGTGAGCGTATCGATCGCGGGCAGAATCACTGCGATTCTGCCCGCGATCCAGAAATCATTGCAAATCGCGGGACGCCTGTGCGATGTTGTAACATCACGCAAACAACGCATGACGCCCCAAAGAAGCTCTTGTACCTTTTTTGGGCGTCATGCGTTGTTTGCGCGATGTTACCGTGATTCGGCAGGTGGAAATCGCGGCATCGCACAGCGTTTGGGGTACTATTGCAAATCACAGGCAACGCACAGGCGTCCCGCAATTTGCAATGATTTCCGGATCGCCGGGCAGAATCGCGGTGATTCTGCCCGCGATCGCTACGCTCACATGTGAACGTAGCCTTATGGGTGTCAATTTCTGGGCAATGATGAGGTGACTGTTGGGTGACAGGTGCAATTGGGGGGGGCTGAGGACTGTGTGGGGACCTTTATTGGTGTGATTTTACATTTGACAGGTACACAGAGCAGTAACTCACTATTTCTAGCTCTGCTCTCCTCACACTGGAAACTGTGTGAGGGGAGAAGAGCTAGTAACAGTGAGTTACTGCTCTTTGTTTACATTTTGTGATCGGCTGTGAATGAATTCACAGCCGATCACTTAGTAAACAGTCACTGTCAGTGACTGTTTACTACTGCCGGTGACAGCTGTGTTCCTACGGAACACAGCGCTACCGACATGACCGCCCTGCGCGATCCTGATCGCACATGCGCGGTCATCTTCCGGGCTCCTGTATTGTGATCGGCTGTGTCATTGGAACACAGCCGATCACGTGGGAAACAGCCATGCCCATTGGCTGTTTCCCCCCTGCCGGTGACGGGGGGTGTCCCGGGGACACCCCGACACCGGCAGTGCAGGGCGGCATGCACACGATCGCGCGCCTGCCCTGCTTTTCTGGGATCACGTCATATGACGTCTTCCCAGAACAATGGCCGCACCGTCCCGCCGTCATATGACGGCGGGCGGGCGGCAAGTGGTTAAAAAAGAATTTCCAGGCAAATCTGTGCAACTTACACATTGCTTCTAGGTTACAGAAAATGGCAGTGGATGCCGACACCAAATGAGGCAGCTAATGGGTATTATGGTAATGCTTATCCAAATAAATGACAACAATAGATCTAGCAACTAAAAACAGGGAGAAGGATTAATATTAGAACAAGGACCAAGCAAATACTATGAGCTAGTTCCCAAAATCAATCCATTTACTTCAAAACCAACCTTTATAACCTTTCCAGTGAGGAGTATAGGGAAGCATAGCTACATTGAGAAAACTATCAGTTCAAGCGGAACTCCCAAGATCAATTTCATATAAGAACACAGTCAGACAACCAAAATCCATATCATGTTAATTCACTAATGAAAAATCTTTAGATATACAAATGTTCATCCACATAGAATTACCTGATAATTAGTATTAGTCATGAACCCAGCTTATGCCATTGAATGTCCAGCTGGAATAGATGAAATATCAAAAAGTCAGGCCATCTAACTTCCTCAGTGCGGATGGTGGTAGCTAATGCTATACAATAAGCCACAATACCAAACATACCTGATATAGGTAATGAATTACTCTCACTGGAAAAATAATGTGTATATTGACCAAGTCTTCAACAAGTATAATAGATGGATAAATATGGATCAAATCTTCAGCAAGCATGATCTGTAGATGGAAGAAACCACTGTTCAAGCAATCTAAGAAAACCCCTTAAAATAAACATACAACTATATAGATCCATAAATATCCCAAAGTGTAGCCCATACCTCATCAAGTATATACAATCACTATAAATCTTTTTATAAATCTCCCAAATGCACTTTTTCAGACTTAAGCTTGCTCTATATCTATGATAATAACCATATACAGTGGGTACGGAAAGTATTCAAACCCCCTTAAATTTTTCACTCTTTGTTATATTGCAGCCATTTGCTAAAATCATTTAAGTTCATTCTTCTTCCTCATGAATGTACACACAGCTCCCCATATTTACAGAAAAACACAGAATTGTTGACATTGTTGCAGATTTATTAAAAAAGAAAAACTGAAATATCACATGGTCCTAAGTATTCAGACCCTTTGCTGTGACACTCATATATTTAACTCAGGTGCTTTCCATTTCTTCTGATCATCCTTGAGATGGTTCTACACCTTCATTTGAGTCCAGCTGTGTTTGATTATACTGATTGGACTTGATTAGGAAAGCCACACACCTGTCTATATAAGACCTTCCAGATCACAATGCATGTCAGAGCAAATGAGAATCATGAGGTCAAAGGAACTGCCTGAAGAGCTCAGAGACAGAATTGTGGCAAGGCACAGATCTGGCCAAGGTTACAAAAAGATTTCTGCTGCACTTAAGGTTCCTAAGAGCACAGTGGCCTCCATAATCCTCAAATGGAAGACGTTTGGGACGACCAGAACCCTTCCTAGAGCTGGCCGTTCCGGCGAAATTGAGCTATCGGGGGAGAAGAGCCTTGGTGAGAGAGGTAAAGAAGAACCCAAAGATCACTGTGGCTGAGCTCCAGAGATGCAGTCAGGAGATGGGAGAAAGTTGTAGAAAGTCAACCATCACTGCAGCCCTCCACCAGTCGGGGCTTTATGGCAGAGTGGCCCGACGGAAGCCTCTCCTCAGTGTAAGACACATGAAAGCCCGCATGGAGTTTGCTATAAAACACCTGAAGGACTCCAAGATGGTGAGAAATAAGATTCTCTGGTCTGATGAGACCAAAATAGAACTTTTTGGCCTTAATTCTAAGCGGTATGTGTGGAGAAAACCAGGCACTGCTCATCACCTGTCCAATACAGTCCCAACAGTGAAGCATGGTGGTGGCAGCATCATGCTGTGGGGGTGTTTTTCAGCTGCAGGGACAGGACGACTGGTTGCAATCGAGGGAAAGATGAATGCGGCCAAGTACAGGGATATCCTGGACAAAACCTTCTCCAGAGTGCTCTGGACCTCAGACTGGGCCGAAGGTTTACCTTCCAACAAGACAATGACCCTAAGCACACAGCTAAAATAACGAAGGAGTGGCTTCACAACAA
The DNA here is from genome assembly GCF_965119305.1 of Pelophylax lessonae. Taxonomy (NCBI): domain Eukaryota; kingdom Metazoa; phylum Chordata; class Amphibia; order Anura; family Ranidae; genus Pelophylax; species Pelophylax lessonae. Next base: position 500,780,758 of record NC_138769.1, on the reverse strand, counting down.
CTCCGTGACTGTTCTTGAATGGCCCAGCCAGAGCCCTGACTTAAACCCAATTGAGCATCTCTGGAGAGATGGCTGTCCACCAACGTTTACCATCCAACCTGACAGAACTGGAGAGGATCTGCAAGGAGGAATGGCAGAGGATCCCCAAATCCAGGTGTGAAAGACTTGTTGCATCTTTCCCAAAAAGACTCCTGGCTGTATTAGATCAAAAGGGGGCTTCTACTAAATACTGAGCAAAGGGTCTGAACACTTAGGACCATGTGATATTTCAGTTTTTCTTTTTTAATAAATCTGCAACAATGTCAACAATTCTGTGTTTTTCTGTCAGTATGGGGTGCTATGTGTACATTCATGAGGAAGAAGAATGAACTTAAATGATTTTAGCAAATGGCTGCAATATAACAAAGAGTGAAAAATTAAAGGGGGTTTGAATACTTTCCGTACCCACTGTATACTGTTTATAAATAATAATATAATAACCAATGTTTATTAAACTGTGTGGAGACCCAAATTGGGTCGTGGATTCATTTGTCCCTACTTGAGTAGTAAGTAAAGGCCCGGCTTGTCCAAGCATGACCTTAGAGGTTAGCAGGGCTTTTTTTCAGCTGAAACTTGGTGGAACTCAGTTCCACCACCTTTGGCTCAGGCCCTCTGCTCCCTGCTCATTACTATCATTTGTAAACATAGAGGTCTGGCTTCTTGTGTTTTTCAAGTGCAGTATGGGGACAAAGGAGATGTGGGTGCCTGAGGTGCAGTGTGAATGCTGACACCCCCACTGGATGATCTCCCTCCAAGTGAGAGAGGCAAAGCCATCTACAGTGTGAGGGGAGGTACTAGAGAAGAAGAGGGGTAAAAGTGAGATGTGGATGGGAGATTCCGAGCTAAGCAGCTGTGGAAGAAGGCTGAGCTCTGCACTCTGTGTGTAGCTCACCCCTGAACTCTGCACTCTGTGTGTAACCCCACCAAACTCTGCACTCTGTATATAATGCACTCCAGGTATTTGATGCCCCTTTAACCACTTACCGCATACTAACGTAGGTCTACGTCAGTAAACTTTGCGGTAGTGTACCGGGATGATGCCTCTAGCTAGAGGCACCATCCCGGTACCGTGGTTTAGAGCCGACGGTTGGCTTTCCGTCGGTACCGACCGATGCGGCTCGGGAGCCGCTCGATCGGTACCCGGGGGGGCGGGAGGGGACGTCCCCCCCCCTCCCGCCGCCTTCCGTGGCTTTGCCCGGGGCTCCCGTTCCACCGGGAGCCCCGAGCACCCAGCCGGCACGTCCGCCGGCTGGATGGAGTCCCGATGAATGCCGGAAACGGCATCGATCGGGTCTCCGATGACGTAACCCGGAGGCGGCGTCCATGACGTCACTTCCGGGTTACTGTGCTGCAAAAGGCGGCAAATTTGAAAAACGGCTGTATGCAAAAATGCCGTTTTCGGCGTTTTGCATACAGGGAAGTGTAGTGGAGGGGTCTAGGGTCTTTTAGACCCTCGATCCCTCCATAAAGTGTACCTGTCACTACATATTGGTGTCACAAGGGATGTTTACATTGCTTGTGACAGCAATAAAAGTGATCAGATTTTTTTTTTTTTTTTAAAACTTTAATAAAGTTAAAAAAATAAATAAAATAAATGGGAAAATAAAAAAAAAAAAAAATTTAGCCGCCCCCGTCACCGTTAGCTCGCGCACAAAAAAAAACGTATACGGAAGTCGAGCCGCAAATGAAATCGCTGTTCAAACCACACATGTGAGGTATCGCCGCGATCGCCAGAGCGTGAGCAATAATTTAAAAAAAAGAGCTACACTCTAACTCTAAACTGGTAACCGTTACATAAATTTAAAGCGTCGCAGATTGAGATCTCTTTTGACCGTAGTTTGTCGCGATCCCACGGGGGGGCGCAATTTTAAACCGTAACATGTTGGGTATCTATTTACTCGGCGTGACATGTTCTTTCACAATATACAAAAAAAATGGGCTAACTTTACTGTTTAGTATTTTTTAAAATTAGTGAAATGTGATTTTTCAAAAATTTTCCAAAAAAATGGCGCTTTAAAGACCGCTGCGCAAATACCGCGTGATAAAAAATATTACAATGACCGACATTTTATTCTCCAGAGTCTTTGCTAAAAAAATATATATAATGTTTGGGGGTTCTAAGTAGTTTTCTAGGAAAAAATACTGATTTAAACTTGTAAACAAAAAGTGTCCGAAATAGGGCTGGGGCTTAAGTGGTTAAGATACAGTTAGTGAAACTTTGACCAGTTCGGCGAGGGGGCTTTGGGGGGATCGTGGTTGAGTTCCTGCAGAAAAAAAGCCCTGGAGGTGAGTGATATAGCACACCTACAAACATTTGTTTTAAATTGTATACTGCCACAGAATTTATAAGCATTGCCGGTATTTGTTTCAACTGGGATAAAAATGTATTAATATTTCTGCCAATGATATCACCACCTTTCTTATAATCTGTGAAACAATTAAACTAATTTGATTAATAACACAAACCAGTATGAGGTACTAGAGTCCATGCAAGGTAGGGATAAAGGGCATTACAAAGGCAAGGCAGTGAGCTGAAGGTGACCCAGCATTAGTTGAAAATGTCAACTGTTGAAATGTTGAAAAATGATTGATTTTTCTCAGCTTTACTAAAGCTTACAGAAATGATAAAGAGTATCTGCAATGTGGTATATAGTCATTATTTGTGTTTGTTTGGCTTTCCTAACATTTTGGTAATAGTTCTCTTCTTGGGCCCAAAACTGTAACAATTTTCCTATTAGAGTCCTCTGATTAATCATTCATCACCAAGTATCCACTTCAATCATACATCTCTAGCCATTGCCATCTACTTTACATATTGTAGGTCATGTTCTCCTATTTCTTATATAGTAAGCTCATTCATGCGTTGCCATCTTTTCTACACCAATTTTTATTCTGTTTCCATATTAACTGTGTTATTTACATTGTTTTATTATTTCTTGATCAGCATTGTGTATCGTGTTAACTTAAAAAAAAAAAAAACATGACAGCTTTTAAAACGAAAGTACATTTCTTATGAGCAAATGCTAGGTCTGGCATGTAGCATGATGTAATCCATCAGCCTACTCTGATCTTATTTGACAGCATTTCAAAAGATTAAACTGGAACAACTGTAAACTGAAGTTATAAATCAGCAAATATCTTAAAAATTTCAGCCCTGATGATTCACCTAGTTTGACTCCTCAATCGCGTTCAAGATAAAGAAATGTATGTAAGCTTGCAAATGTTCCAGTGTTCAGAATTAAAAATAATTAAAAATATTTTGTGTTCCAATACCATCCTTTGTCATCTGGTTGACATTGGAATAATTATCAATTCATTTATCAGGTCTTAATACTTTGCATTTTTATTTTACCAAATAGCATTGTATCTAAAGTGTTAGCAAATGTTATATTGCATACAATTCTGATGCTCAGTGGTGGTGAGATACAGTGGCAACAGAGGTAGAGACAGAGGTAATGATATGACAATGCTGTTTGAAACAGAGAAGGGCTTTGTCTTTAGAAGTAACTCTCCAAGCTTTTTATGTGAAAGCTTATTTGTGCTGAGTGCAAAGGATGTTTTAGATTATTTTCCATTTCCGAAGCCTTTGGAAAACATATGCATTTGCATTTATAGCAAGGATCCAAAAGTATTTATGGCCAAACTTCATCATTCTGTCTGGTATTAATTATGTGATTGTCAAACCTTGGGCAAGCAATCAAGCAAGCAAGCAGATTGTCCACTTGTTGCTATTGTTCTCTACCTACACTAACATTTTTCCACATCGTTATCATCATAGCAATATCCATTAGACAGGGGGTCAGAGATTGTTCCTCTAGAAGATACAATGAGCAGTATACCTTCTTTTATCTTTTCAAAATGCATGAATTGTTATCCCCCCTCCCATTTCCTTTTTTGCTGTGTATCATATAATCACTATAAATACCACAACAGTTAGTCAGACAGTGTAGTTAAGTTAGGTTTCTTACTTACCTTGTTGCATTCATATTAAGCACTTTCTCTATTACAAAGGTGCAAGGGGAGTAGGGGGGAGGAGGGGGTCACAGATCTCTCTTTAATGCAATTATTTTTATTTTTTTTTGTTTTGAAGGATCTCTGTAGGGTTATGCATTCGTAATCAGCTAGCTAGTTATGCTGATTTGGTGTTGTGGTACATGCTACTTACAGTGTAAACCAAAATTAATACGTGATTGGTGGTGTAGTGTATAAGTGATGCTGAAAGAAAGTGTCCTATTCTAAACAATCAGAAATAATTGCTGCCTCTGTGGTTTGTATTAGAAGGGATACAGTATGTCTCGCGAAACAGTTTCTCCAAAATAGTTCTGATTAGTGTAAGGTATGGAACAAGATGAGATATTAGGCAATGCACCACAGAGAAATCAAGCAATCCATTAGACATTTTAAGAGTTTAAAAATTACACAAAATATCTGGAAGGGCAGAAAAAAATTAGCAAAGATATATTGTGGGTTAAATCTTGAAAATAGTGAAACAATTGCCTCATTTCCAATATTTTGCTACAATGAGTTCAAAATATTCACACACTTTGAGGTACTCAAAAAAAAAAAAATAATAATAATAATAATCAGGATTTAGGAAATAGTTGATATTTTGCATATGTGCAAAATCAATAACCTGTATCAAAGGAAAATATATGCAATTCCTAATTCTCTAACTATAAATCAGCAAATAAATTATGATTTCTGTTGAGTTAGAAATATATGGCATTCATCTCATATTTTGTCCCAGACTGACGGAGGCCAAGGCGTAGACAGCTAGCTGCCTGTTTTGCTTCTTTATTATTTTCTTAAAATGAAAATAGGGGGGCCTGCTGACTGCATAGCAAGATGGCCACTTAAACTGGAAGCTCCCCATGATTGCCAGGATAAATCACCTCAAACAGAGCCCTACGTGCTGCTCAGCAGCTCCCATCATTACCACTAGGTATATGAAGATCAACTACAGAAACTTTTGGGTTTCTTCTTGTCCATATACTAGAGGCCTCAACAAAATGGTAGTGGTTCTTAGCTATGCATCTAGCAGCAACATCCATGTCATCTTCTTCTGTATCTGAGGCAACGGTCGGAGGATCAGCAGGGTCAGGATCTCGCCGAATCAGCAAGACCTCTAATTCTACTTTAATCATACTGCACTCCAGTGAAGTCTAAACCATGTAGAGATTTCACTCCACCATGCGAGAAAGACAGGTCAATTGAGGTAAGCCCAGACATAAAACCTCACTTACCTTCTGCATCTCCTGATCCGATAACCACATTCCCCACTACGGGGCAGCCACTGTCAGACACTATGCTCAAAGACATGCTCCTATCTCTCAGGGCCTCACTTCAAGCAGATTTCATGGCCTGTCTACACCAAGAGAAAATAGAGCTACAAGAAATGGTGGAACGTGTGGATCATGTGCATTGCTTATTAGGTGGCTTCACTGAGAATTAGAACACCCTAAGCCTGAAGACTTATCTTTGATTAAAGCAAAGCTAGCAGATCTAGAAAATAGATCTTCCAGAAATGCTTTATTTCAATGCTTTATTTCAATATGCACAACCATACCAAGGCAACATCAATATTAGCAAGAAGGCAGCGGTTAAAGGCTATTGCTGGATGGAGTAATATTACTTTTAATATCGAAACTCCCACCTTTTATAAAAACATTTACATTGCAATTGGTTGAACCCAAATAGCCACATAGTTTAAAGATATAAACCTGGCATGATATTGGTATGGAACCCACTAAATGGTATTTCCCATATATCAATCCGCCATAATTGATGTTGTCTTGACACAAAATCAATTAAGTACAATAAAAAAATCTTATAAGGAAGAAAAATTTATAAAAAGAAAAATTATAAATGGACTTTAAATTAAATATCAGCACTGAGTTAAGCATTATCTATAAAGGCATTTACTTCGACATCAACATTAAGTCCAAAAGGCACATATGTTTTAGCTCGATGAATCCAGGTCATCTCTAATTTAGAGATGCCTCTAACTAGGGGTTCCCCCCTCCAATGTGGTACAAATTTGTCTATCCCTAAAAATAACGTATTTTGGGGATTTTTGTCATGGACCAAGGCATAGTGTTTGGACACCGAGTGTTTAAGAAATCCCTTAAGAATATTTGATATGTGCTCGTTTAATCTTACTTGTAGGGGTCGTTTAGTTTGTCCTATATATTGGAGCCCGCATGGGCACTGGAGCAAATAAACTATACCAGTGCTCATGCAAGAAATAAATGGCGTCTACGTCTATTGGAACTCAAAGAACAGACTCGACATCTATTGCATCTGTAAAACCCAGTCATCTGACTTAAAAATGTAGGTTTGGGAACTGGTGGCTCCAAGACATTGGGTGCCACTCTATCCCTCAAAGTGGGAGCCCCCCTGAATACCACACGTGGTCTATCTGGCAGGGTACTACCCAAGACTGGATCATTACCAAGGATATGCCAGTGGCGGCTGACAATATTTTTAATACTCATATGCTGGCTTGAAAAAGGTGTAACAAAAGGTAAACTAAATGGAGAATCCTTGGGGTCAACTCTAGTCGCATTATTCAGCAACTGCCCTCTATCTATTCATCCAACCTCCATAAGAGTCTCACTGAGAAATCCCTCATCATATCCCTTTTCGAGAAATCTCTCAGTGAGAATGTGGGCTTGGGTTTGAAACTCGTGAAAATCGCTACAGTTACGCCTAATGCGGAGGTATTGACCTTGGGTATAGCCCTCAGCCAAGGTGCATAATGGCAACTGTCGACAGGAATATATGAATTCCTGTCGGTTGCTTTGAAATATGTAGAAGTGGAAAACTGTCCATCCTTAATACTTATGGTAAGATCAAGAAAGTTTATGGTGGTCTGACTAACTGTAGCGATTTTCACGAGTTTCAAACCCAAGCCCACATTCTCACTGAGAGATTTTTCGATAAGGGATATGACGAGGGATTTCTCAGTGAGACTCTTATGGAGGTTGGACGAATAGATAGAGGGCAGTTGCTGAATAATGCGACTAGAGTTGACCCCAAGGATTCTCCATTTAATTTACCTTTTGTTACACCTTTTTCAAGCCAGCATATGAGTATTAAAAATATTGTCAGCCGCCACTGGCATATCCTTGGTAATGATCCAGTCTTGGGTAGTACCCTGCCAGATAGACCACGTGTGGTATTCAGGGGGGCTCCCACTTTGAGGGATAGAGTGGCACCCAATGTCTTGGAGCCACCAGTTCCCAAACCTACATTTTTAAGTCAGATGACTGGGTTTTACAGATGCAATAGATGTCGAGTCTGTTCTTTGAGTTCCAATAGACGTAGAACAGTCAAAGAATTTACATCTACTAGCACAGGTAAAGTTCATGCTATAGGGCCATTTATTTCTTGCATGAGCACTGGTATCGTTTATTTGCTCCAGTGCCCATGCGGGCTCCAATATATAGGACAAACTAAACGACCCCTACAAGTAAGATTAAACGAGCACATATCAAATATTCTTAAGGGATTTCCTAAACACTCGGTGTCCAAACACTATGCTTTGGTCCATGACAAAAATACCAAAAATACGTTATTTTTAGGGATAGACAAATTTGTACCACATTGGAGGGGGGAACCCCTAGTTAGAGGCATCTCTAAATTAGAGATGACCTGGATTCATCGAGCTAAAACATATGTGCCTTTTGGACTTAATGTTGATGTCGAAGTAAATGCCTTTATAGATAATGCTTAACTCAGTGCTGATATTTAATTTAAAGTCCATTTATAATTTTCCTTTTTATAAATTTTTCTTCCTTATAAGATTTTTTTATTGTACTTAATTGATTTTGTGTCAAGACAACATCAATTATGGCGGATTGATATATGGGAAATACCATTTAGTGGGTTCCATACCAATATCATGCCAGGTTTATATCTTTAAACTATGTGGCTATTTGGGTTCAACCAATTGCAATGTAAATGTTTTTATAAAAGGTGGGAGTTTCGATATTAAAAGTAATATTACTCCATCCAGCAATAGCCTTTAACCGCTGACTTCTTGCTAATATTGATGTTGCCTTGGTATGGTTGTGCATATTGAAATATAGCATAGTCGCTTGTGTTTTTATCCACTAGATGGTGCTAATGTTGACCCAGTCTATGCGGTGATTATTGTTATATATCTCCAATTTTTTGTCTTTACATTTATGGGCATAAACATTATGTAGTCTGCGTGGCAGTTTCTTACAGTTTATGTCCTGTTTGACGTACACTGTTCAAGCTGGTAATATATGCCCTGATATCGGTGTGTGATCACTCCAGTTCCTGTTACCTTTTTCAAGATGGCGGAGCGGTCCTCACCCACTTCCGGGCATCTAGCCCACCTCTCTCGCATAAATAGATGGCGTCAGTACGCCGTCCGCACCTTTGAAAACCTCATCTGTGACGAAACGTCGTTAGGTCACGGCGTACTGACGTCATCGGATTGCGACCGGAGAGTGCGGACGAGCGGAGTCGTCCGGCCGGCGGCTACTTTTCTTGGCTCTCTCATTCCTGGTCTATTGTAAGTGTATTTGCATTTTTTAATAAATTTTAAGGGGTTTTACGCTATGGGAGTCTCTCTCTCTTTATGGTGGTGAACACCCCGATTATCTCTGGAGACATCTGGGACATAATATACTGCAGGTCAAGGGTCGGTATCCTAGACGTTTGGTTTACCTACAGGCTTGTTCAACAACTTAATGTGGTAAGAGGCCACCCCTACTGATGTGAACTGGTATTGGTTCCTGAGTGGTACACTGGATTGTGTTTGGTACACTTTGGCTTGCCTTTTATCAGCACGCAACATCTACATTATTATTATTTTTCTTTTCACTTTGGCAATTAACCTTATTCTGCTTGGTAAGAGGCGACTCCAGCCGGTGTAGGACATATCTAATTTGTGGTGTTAACCCTTATCACACATTGGTAAGGGGTATATACCACAGTTTTTTTTGCATGGAATTTAACTCTTACATCTACTTTAATTAATATTTGTGAGCAGTCACATTGGTGGAGGCTATTCACCACTTTATATGCCTATCACTGAATGATCACTGTGGTGTCCTGGTCACTATAAATTGTTTGTGTTGGGTTTTATGCTATTGCGTTTTTTATATATTTTTATGATCCAACGACCATTGAGTTATCACGATCACATTGGCCCGGATCTTCCATCAAGGTGACAAGACCTTATATAGAGAACCTGCTTTTATCTTACCTCCTTTTGTAAGCACACACCTTTGAGGGGTCTGGTCCTGAAATTGAGTTTACATTCATTGTTGGACTTTTATGGACTTTGCATCTCCATTGCTCATTATTTAGCGCGACTTGATTTATAACTGTATATTGGGGTGTGGTCACACTTGAAGTTGCAGCTGTACATAATTTTGTTTCCTTTAGCGCGGTTACTATTCTTTACTTTATGGATTCCCTCATTGACAATCTTGAATCAGATATCTACTCTCTCAACTCTGCCTGCCTTTTGACTACAGATTGACCCTGACCTTGTCTGCCTTGTACCTGGACTGTCAATGAATCACTCTGCCTGTCTGCCAACCTCAAGTACCTGTTTGCTTTGCAAAATTTGTGCCTGGTATGGTGGCCAGGCACTATAGCATTTTGTATAAGTCCTGGGGGCAACCAAGTACTGGTAGGCCTGCTTATCTTATGGAAAAGGGGGTTGCTATAGGTGAAGAACATATAAGCTAGATATAGTGCCTGACCACCTGTGTTAGGGGTAAGCATAGATGCTGTTAGAAATCATGGGGCCCTATACAGCCTACCTGACAGCCCCCCCCCTCCCCCCAGACACAAACACGACATAAATTACAAAAAACTATGGGGGGAATAGGAAGGTGCAGTACAGGGGGGGGCAGGAGGACACAGTACAGGGGGAAGGAGGGTACAGTATAGGGGTAGTAATGTATTACACAGATATGGTCTCCTGAAACACAGCTGCATAGGAAAGCTGCTGTCACAGATCCTACCTATTCCAGCAAGCTGTCACTGGGCTAAATCTACAAATGGAATGACATTTCCCTCATTACCTTCCCCTCCCGAGTTTCTGGCTTTCCTCTGGCACTTTGAGGAAGAACCCCAAAGTGGAGCATCTTATTAAAACTGCTGCTTGTGTGGGTGGGATATGTGAAAAGTATGAGTACCATAAAACTAAAGCTTCTAAAACAAATTAGCAATGGCAAAACCAATGCTTCAATCATAATATGTAAATGACCAGTATCATTGATAAATCTCTTAATGAAATTATTTATTGCCCAGTTTATTAGAGGAAACCTATACAGCGTGTATATACAGTGCCTTGCGTAAGTATTCAGCCCCTTGAACTTTGCAACCTTTTGCAGACCCCCACAACCACCACCCAGCATTGTAGGGAAGAGGCCCTTGTCTCCATCAACAAAGCACCCCCCTATGTTGAGGGCATGTGGCCTGATATGCTTCAGGCAGGGGTGTACTCACTTACCCCCCCCTCTTTCCTAGCCTGCCAAGCTGCATGCTCAGATAAGGGTCTAGTATGTATTTTTTTTTGGTGGGGGACCCACACCGTTTTTTATTTTCACATTTTTGGTGTGGGGTTCCCCACGCTGTGTTTTTCATTTCAAGTCTCTGTATAAATGCGCCTGCACTGTGATAGTCTCAGAGGTCCGTTTAAAGCGCAGAGAGCATCATGAAGAACAAGGAACACACCAGGCAGGTCCAAGATACTGTTGTGGAGAAGTTTAAAGCCGGATTTGGATCCAAAAAGATTTTCCAAGCTTTAAACATCCCAAGGAGCACTGAAAATCTATGAAGACCTGGCCGTCCCTTTAAACTTTCAGCTCATACAAGGAGAAGACTGATCAGAGATGCAGCCAAGAGGCCCATGATCACTCTGAATGAACTGCAGAGATCTACAGCTGAGGTGGGAGACTCTGTCCATAGGACAACAATCAGTCGTATACTGCACAAATCTGGCCTTTATGGAAGAGTGGCAAGAAGAAAGCCATTTCTTAAAGAGATCCATAAAAAGTGTCATTTAAAGTTTGCCACAAGCCACCTGGGAGACACACCAAACATGTGGAAGAAGGTGCTCTGGTCAGATGAAACCAAAATCAAACTTTTTGGCAACAATGCAAAACGTCATGTTTGGCGTAAAAGCAACACAGCTCATCACCCTGAACACACCATCCCGACACCAATGGTGGTAGCAGCATCATGGTTTGGGCCTGCTTTTCTTCAGCAGGGACAGGGAAGATGGTTAAAATTGATGGGAAGATGGATGGAGCCAAATACAGGACCATTCTGGAAGAAAACCTGATGGAGTCTGCAAAAGACCTGAGACTGGGACAGAGATTTGTCTTCCAACAAGTCAATGATCCAAAACATAAAGCAAAATCTACAATGGAATGGTTCACAAATAAACATATCCAGGTGTTAGAATGGCCAAGTCAAAGTCCAGACCTGAATCCAATCGAGAATCTGTGGAAACAACTGAAAACTGATGTTCACAAACGCTCTCCGTCCAACCTCACTGAGCTAGAGCTGTTTTGCAAGGAGGAATGGGCAAAAATTTCAGTCTCTCAATGTGCAAAACTGATAGAGACATACCCCAAGCGACTTACAGCTGTAATCGCAGCAAAAGGTTGCGCTACAAAGTATTAACTTAAGGGGGCTGAATAATTTTGCACGCCCAATTTTTCAGTTTTTTATTTGTTAAAGTTTGAAATATCCAATAAATTTCGTTCCACTTCACGATTGTGTCCCACTTGTTGTTGATTCTTCAAAAAAAAATACAGTTTTATATCTTTGTTTGAAGCCTGAAATGTGACAAACGGTCGAAAAGTTCAAGGGGGCCGAATACTTTTTCAATGCACTGTATATACACCAATTGTATAGTCTTTCTTGCAGGCAAAACAATAAAACCGCACTTCCGGGATCAGTGTAAATGCGATAACATCAGCTCGCTGCACCGCTGACATGGTTGGGTTGCTGCTTTGCACTGTTATTTTGTTGTTTTACACTGTTATTTTGGAGCACTGTATTGACATTAGAACATTTTTTCCTATTAAAGAGGAAGTAAACCCTCCTCTGTAACTTTTACCTATAGGTAAGCCTATATTAAGGCTTACCTATAGGTACTGTAAATATCTCCTAAACATGTACCGTTTAGGAGATATTTACCTTACATGCAGCCAGTGACGTCACTGGCGCATGCGCTCTGAAGGAACGGCCGCTGGTGCCGTTCCTTCAGAGTCCCGTGCCGCGACTGTCGGCTCCCACGCACGTGCGCGGGAGTGATGTCACCGCGGCTCCGGCCAATCAGATGGCCGAATGCCGCGATCCCGGAAGACGGGCGACTGAACATGTCGCCCGTCATACAGGTGAGTGAGCGGCACGGCGGGGGCTCGTTGTAAGGTAAGTATTTCATAATGAGCTAGTATGCGATGCATACTAGCTCATTATGTGTTTGTCTTTCAGGTTGTAAAAAAAAAAAAAAAAAAAGTTAAACGAGTTTACAACCTCTTTAAGATCACTAACATATAGCCTAGGATTTAATAAGTAAACATTTAAAATACACATTCTTCAATTAACCAAACAATAAAGCAGGTGAGTTTTAAGTAGGTAATGAACAATCCATGTTGGAATGTTTTCTGAATAGAACCAGTGAATATTTTATTTCAAAATCTATTGTTTTAAATTGAATTTGAATTGTCATTAAAAATACTACTAAATTAATACACTTATCATTCCTAAATTATGTATTTTTATTAGCAAGTTCCCTAAAACAAGTTTGCTTATTTCCTGGCATGCATAATAGATGAATTTTTCAATTGCATTTGCAATTTGCTACCAAGGAAACTAGCTTCAGTATCACACTGCAATGATGTTCTTTTATGGAAAAATTAAAACTAAAATAAATTCTTTTTTCTGACATAGCAGATGTTCAAGATTTGTACTTATTATTTTTGTTAATAGGTTGACATATTTATCTCAATAGGTTATATAATGTTATTCAGATTTAACATTATGGATTTGTTTAACCATGCAAACATTTGCTTGAACACATGATCTGTTTGGTCCTAGGAACACAAGAGGGCATAATAATAAACTCATGTGCACTGTTACTAAAATGCCAGTTCTGCACCTTGTAAGAAAATACAGTATATATCTCCCAGAAAATTCAAATAAAAATGTTCAAATAAAAATTGATAATATTTTCTATAACTAAAAATGTTGAAAGAGCAAGTACTGTTTAGATCATTAGTGTAATCCAACTATTTACTAATTTAACAGCTCTTATTTATCATATGAGTGGCTTCTAACTGCCATGTTTCAAAAAAATAAAACAAAACAAAAGTGCAGACGCACAGAACTTTATAAATTTGAAAGTGTAGCATCAAAAATGTTTAAACCATAATCTAAATGAGAGTAATCATAAGTGTAAAGAATTTGTACAGCATTAAAGGGGTTGTTAAATCAGAAGGTCTTTTTTTAATCTTAATGCATTCTATGCATTCTGTGTGTGCTGCAAGCTCCCCTCAACCCCCCCCCCAATACTTACCTGAGCCCCCTCTCTATCCAGCGATGTTCACAAATGCTATTACCTCCCGCTGCTGTCAATCAAAATCAGTTAGCTAATCAGGAGATGGAGGGGGCAGGACTGAATGACAGCTCTGTGTCTGAATGGATACACAGAGCTGCAGCTCGGCTCCAGTGCCCCCATAGCAAGCTGCTTGCTGTGCACTTAACAGGAGGGGGGGGGGGGGCAGGAGCTCCAGCCAGGGACCAGAGAAGTGGAGGATCTGGGATTCCCTGTGCAAAACCATTTTGCAGGGTAGGTAAATATAACATGTTTATTATTTTATCAAAAAAAAAAACCTGACTTTACAATGACTCTAATATGCAAAGTAATAATATAGCATCAATATGGAATATGTAAAAAAGTTCACAGTTAAAGTGACAAAGCAATCAGTGTCCAAATATAGAAAAAAATATCCATAAGTTCAAATAGTCCGTAGTATAATGAATGAGGTATCAAAGCATGGTCTAGAAATATATATACAGAAAGAAAACATAAATATGATGCCACCAATCCAGTGATCTTGGAAGGGTATAACAAAAACGGTGTCCAAGTGATTAAACATCCACCAACGGGTGAATTGCAAACTTACCGGAACATATGGCTGCCGTCACAGCAGCAAATGTGCCTTACAGCATATGTGGAAAACCCTCTGGAAATATTGCAGCATGTAACTCACAAAGACAGCTCTTAGACTAAAGCCCCGTACACACGTACCGATTGTCGGCCGTAAATATTCGGACGACGACCGATCGGCTGATTGTAGGCTTGTTAGTATGATGCTTCCGACAGCCAACAGCGCACTTTCGGCCAAAAAGAATCTGTCGTGCAGGCATTAAAATTTTTGTTGGCCAACACCAGAACGGCCGATTGTTCGCCAGTCAGTACAGAATTCGGCCGACAATCAGCAGATTTGCAAGACTGGGCATGCTCAGAGAAGAAAAAACACAGGGAAAGTTAACCATCACATGACATCACTTCTGCAGTCGGCGGACAAAATTCTTGTGCAGTCTTTTGCACTTTTCAGCGGTCAGGACAGCCCTGGACAAAAGACAGCCGATCGGTACGTGTGTACGAGGCATTAGTCCAACTTGGGATAAAAAAGCTTACCTTGTAATGATAGGCCCACATTCTGGCTGCAACCTGTAGTGTACTGCAGCCAAAACATGTGAGCCCAACATTACAAGGTTTTTAATCCCCAGCTGTACACTGTCTTAGAGCTGTCTGTATGAGTTACATGCTGCAGTATTTCCAAAGGAATTTCCACATATGCTGTAAGGCGCATTTGCTGCTGTAACGGCAGCCATATGTTCCAGTGAGTTTATAATTCACCCATTGGTGGAGGTTTACTTGGACACCATTTTTGTTACACCCTTCCAAGATCACTGGATTGGTGGCAACATATTTATGTTATATATATTTATATATCTATAGATATATAGATATATATAGATCATGCTTTGATACCTCATTCATTAAACTATGGACTGTTTGCACTTATGGGTATTTTTTTCTATATTTGAACACTAATTGCTTTGTCACTTTCACTGTGAACTTTTTGCATATTAATACTATATGATTATTTTGGATAATAATGCTGTATGAATTATTTACACTTATGATTACTCTCATTAAGATTATAGTCTAAACATTTTTGGCACCACACTTTCACATTTATATGCTTTTTGAGGTTTGTTATACTGCCTATATGTCAGCTGCCCTTGCTACTTTATTTTTATCTATCATTTTCTTTACACATTAAAATGCACATAACTGGGGCATGGTCTCGGCATGGAAGTGTGGGGATGTGTGCTCCCTGAGCTCCCTGGCAACAGCACCTAGGACAGCCTTATATTACAGACATACCTGGGATTGTTCCTCTTCTCTACCTTCCATCCTGTGTGACAAATTTACACTGACTGTTTCAGGTGTGGCCTGGATCACTGGATGGATAATTTTTTGACCCTAAACAGCCTGCCGCCTCTCCCCCCGGACATTTCCAAGATGGCACCGGTAGCTGGCGGGAGGACGGCATGCCGGCTCATACCTGCAGACACAGGGAAGGATTAGGTCAGCTCAGAAAATGACATGCTCTCCACCTAGCGACCTTTCCACTTGCCTGCCTCAGTCCTTGTCTCTGTCGCCTCTCCATTGCTCAGAAGCACTTGATCTTGTCTCCCTATCAGAGGCCCAAGAATTACTCCCAGTGTTCAGGAAGGCCAGGCCTGCCCAGCTCCAAGATGACATGGACAATTCCAGCTGTGGAACAGAAGTTACACACTGCATAACAGTGAGTATTACACTCCCCATGACTTCCTTGCAGGGATCTTCCCCTGGGCTTCTGTGTGACCAGAATATATGGGCATTTCTGCAAAAACTGCTCACCAAAGAAGATTTTGAATCCCCGGCCTCTCGCATGGAGACAGCCTTTAGAGGAGAGCTGACAGGACTTAAACAAGAAGTGACTGATATCACGACATGAGTCTCTACCTTGGAGTCCAATGAGCCTGATTTTAAGCAGTCAATTTCCTGTGTACAAACGGCTCAAACAGAAATTAATGACCAAGATACTCATTTAATGCTACTTTTAGATGACCAGAAAAATCACAATCGAAGATGTAACATCAGAATCAGGGGTCTCCCAGAGGCCACCCTGCAGGCAGATGTAAGGCCACAGTCTCCACTATCTTTAATATGTACCTGGAGCACCCTTCTGACACTAGCATTGACATTGATAGGGTACATAGGACACTGGGTCCCAGAAATGACTCTGAGGATAGACCAAATATGTCCTCTGCTACTTACACAGTTACTCCCTTAAAGAAGATTTCCTACAAAGGGCCTGGGGCAGAGGTCCCATGGAGTTTGACGGAGCATGGATCCTCCTGTTGCTGGATGTGTCACGGAGGACTCTTCAGATGCCTGAAATCACTCTTGGAGAAGTTTGGCGATCTTGGTATCACCTACAAATAGGGTCACCCTTTTCACCTCATTTCTCATAAAAATAACCTCCTTTATCCCCCGCAAGACCCATCAGAACTTCCAGTCTTCTTCAGTGCCCTAGGGATGACTCCGGTGCCCCTCCCCAATTGGTTGGAGTTCACTCTTCCTTCTGCTGCCAGTGCCTCAACCTCTGCAGTTAGCAGACCACAGAGATCTTGCCGAAGTCGCCACTCCCAGTGAAGAATGCAACAAACTCCTCAACACCATGAGCTTTAATTACTACTTAAAATAAAAATAAAAATAAATAAACTGCGCTAACTAAAAACAGATTAAAGCAGCTAGCACACTAAACAGACATGTGTTGATAAGCAAATAATAAAAGATACTGTGCAGCACTTAAAAATATTTTCTCAATGAAAGCATATATAACAGGAAAAATAAGTGAATAAGAAGCAAAAGTCCCAAGTGAAATAACACAAATAATCCAAGGTGAAGAAAGCAATCCAAGAAGGACATCTGATCCCAACACCAACAGGAGAGGTAATGGTTATATGCTCACCGGAACATATGGACCCCACTTATCTTATGATAAAAGGGTCAGAAAGGCTCATGTATATCCTGCGATTCTTCAAGCTGTAACGCCGGGTATTCAGGATTGCAGTCAAGGGGTCAAAGTGAGGCAAGTCTCCTCTTTCTCTCCAGATCACATAGAAATGACAATCCCAGACAGAACAAACATAGTGCAATTCCGCTTTAAACAATTTTAATGAATGTAAAATAATACACTTACAAACATCCGTGATCAAAAAAGCAATAAATGAAGGTATACAGGTCAGGCAATCTGTGACATCATCCTGGCTGCATAAGGCAAAGTCCTGACGCGTTTCATCACAACTGATTTTCTTAAAGATAAATGCCAAATGTAATGTAGAGCCTTCAGATATAAATATAAGGTGTTTAATTGTAAAATCGTATACCACCTGTTTCCTGCTGCCCATCGCCGCTGTGTCAGGGTCAAAATGGCGCCAGCGTGCGGTCCAAGCCTCATTTTCAGCGTCTCCCATCCCTGGAAGTCATTGGAGAAAACGTCTCTATTCTTATCAACTGGTAGACATTTGGCATATTCTTCACCCGCAGGATAGGGATTATACCTTTTTTTCGCCATCACATGGCTCATACTCAAGGGTAGATTTTTTCCTTGTCTCTCATGCCATGATTCCGCTAGTATTGAATGCTCACATTGGCGACATTGCTCTCTTGGATCATGCCCCAATCTCATTAGACATAGCCCTACACCATAGAATGCCAAGGTCTACATCCTGGGGACTAAACAAAACCCTACTACAGAACCAATGGATTAAGGCAGACGTTTTGAGATAATTTAATCTTTTCTTGGAGACTAACAAAGACTCTGTCTCCAACCCTCCTCTCCTTTGGTCTGCACATAAATGA
Organism: Pelophylax lessonae; assembly: GCF_965119305.1. Classification (NCBI taxonomy): domain Eukaryota; kingdom Metazoa; phylum Chordata; class Amphibia; order Anura; family Ranidae; genus Pelophylax; species Pelophylax lessonae. The sequence continues at coordinate 500,762,727 of NC_138769.1, read as the reverse complement.
TATATACAGTGGGGATCGAAAGTTTGGGCACCCCAGGTAAAAATTTGTATTAATGTGCATAAAGAAGCCAAGGAAAGATGGAAAAATCGCCAAAAGGCATCAAATTACAGATTTGACATTCTTATAATATGTCAACAAAAGTTAGATTTTATTTCCATCATTCCATCATTTACACTTTCAAAATAACAGAAAACAAAAAAATGGCATCTGCAAACGTTTGGGCACCCGGCAGAGTTAATATCTTGTACTGCCCCCTTTGGCAAGTATCACAGCTTGTAAACGATTTTTGTAGCCAGCCAAGAGTCTTTCAATTCTTGTTTGAGGTATCTTTGCCCATTCTTCCTTACAAAAGTCTTCCAGTTCTTTGAGACTTCTTTGACGCAGACTTCTTTGAGACTTCTGGGCTGTCTGTCACGCACTTCTCTTTTAACCACTTACCGCATGACTATTTACTAAGGCGGTCAGCCCCTCACAGGCAAAGTGACGTAGGGCTATGTCGCTAGCCTGTGAGGCTCTAGGGAGCTAGCGCGCGCCACCGGAGGCGCGCTTCCGCTCCCGCTGGATCACGGACCCCCCCGCGCATGTGCCCGGCGGACCCGATGTTTGCCGGGCACTAACGATCGTCCGTTACACCGGAAAAACGGCAGGTGGCTAATGTAAACAAAGCCGCCTGTGTTTCTTCCGTGTGTAAGAATGGAGATCACACGGTTCTGCTATGTAGGACCATTGATCTCTGTTCTTACACATCAAGCCACATCCAATCACAGTAAGAAACACGCCCCTAGGGACACACTTAACACCTCCCTCTCAAACAAAGCCCTTCACTGCCAGTGTCATTTTTACAGTAACAGTGCATATGTATAGCACTGATTACTGTAGTAATGTACAAGCAATAAATTGGGGGAGCAAACCCTGAACATGTATATCTAAAGCCGGTGCAGCTATGGACCAAGCAACATGTATATTAAAAAAGAATAGTGCAACCATGCAAAAGAAATGACTATTAAATATGGAGACAATCCATAAATAAAAATGGGGATTTAGTCCCACCATATGGCCATATCGTGCTCAAGCCCACCACTGCGTCAAAGTACCCCATTATCAGTGGGTCCTACACTATCCATAAAAAAGGGGTGAATCCAGCCTCTCCAACCCTTGGAGACAACACTCCTTGCTGGGATGGATGTGCTAATGCACTACAAAGGACTCCTCCTATATCTACTTGATGGTGGACTCTGATACAGTACAGGTGTGTGTGGGGGGATGCTCAACCTCAGAAGTCTGGTCAGACCGAATACATAATAAACAAGCAATAAATTGGGGGAGCAAACCCTGAACATGTATATCTAAAGCCGGTGCAGCTATGGACCAAGCAACATGTATATTAAAAAAGAATAGCGCAACCATGCAAAAGAAATGACTATTAAATATGGAGACAATCCATAAATAAAAATGGGGATTTAGTCCCACCATATGGCCATATCGTGCTCAAGCCCACCACTGCGTCAAAGTACCCCATTATCAGTGGGTCCTAAACTATCCATAAAAAAGGGGTGAATCCAGCCTCTCCAACCCTTGGAGACAACACTCCTTGCTGGGATGGATGTGCTAATGCACTACAAAGGACTCCTCCTATATCTACTTGATGGTGGACTCTGATAGAGTACAGGTGTGTGTGGGGGGATGCTCAACCTCAGAAGTCTGGTCAGACCGAATACATAATAAACAAGCAATAAATTGGGGGAGCAAACCCTGAACATGTATATCTAAAGCCGGTGCAGCTATGAGTCCAACATCAAGTAGATATAGGAGTCCTTTGTAGTGCATTAGCACATCCATCCCAGTAAGGAGTGTTGTCTCCAAGGGTTGGAGAGGCTAGATTCACCCCTTTTTTATGGATAGTATAGGACCCACTGATAATGGGGTACTTTGATGCAGTGGTGGGCTTGAGCACGATATGGCCATATGGTGGGACTAAATCCCCATTTTTATTTATGGATTGTCTCCATATTTAATAGTCATTTCTTTTGCATGGTTGCGCTATTGTTTTTTAATATACATGTTGCTTGGTCCATAGCTGCACCGGCTTTAGATATACATGTTCAGGGTTTGCTCCCCCAATTTATTGCTTGTTTATTATGTATTCGGTCTGACCAGACTTCTGAGGTTGAGCATCCCCCCACACACACCTGTACTTTATCAGAGTCCACCGTCAAGTAGATATAGGAGGAGTCCTTTGTAGTGCATTAGCACATCCATCCCAGCAAGGAGTGTTGTCTCCAAGGGTTGGAGAGGCTGGATTCACCCCTTTTTCATGGATAGTGTAGGACCCACTGATAATGGGGTACTTTGACGCAGTGGTGGGCTTGAGCACGATATGGCCATATGGTGGGACTAAATACCCATTTTTATTTATGGATTGTCTCCATATTTAATAGTCATTTCTTTTGCATGGTTGCGCTATTCTTTTTTAATATACATGTTGCTTGGTCCATAGCTGCACCGGCTTTAGATATACATGTTCAGAGTTTGCTCCCCCAATTTATTGCTTGTTTATTATGTATTCGGTCTGACCAGACTTCTGAGGTTGAGCATCCCCCCACACACACCTGTACTCTATCAGAGTTCACCATCAAGTAGATATAGGAGGAGTCCTTTGTAGTGCATTAGCACATCCATCCCAGCAAGGAGTGTTGTCTCCAAGGGTTGGAGAGGCTGGATTCACCCCTTTTTTATGGATAGTGTAGGACCAACTGATAATGGGGTACTTTGACGCAGTGGTGGGCTTGAGCACGATATGGCCATATGGTGGGACTAAATCCCCATTTTTATTTATGGATTGTCTCCATATTTAATAGTCATTTCTTTTGCATGGTTGCGCTATTCTTTTTTAATATACATGTTGCTTGGTCCATAGCTGCACCGGCTTTAGATATACATGTTCAGGGTTTACTCCCCCAATTTATTGCTTGTTTATTATGTATTCGGTCTGACCAGACTTCTGAGGTTGAGCATCCCCCCACACACACCTGTACTCTATCAGAGTCCACCATCAAGTAGATATAGGAGGAGTCCTTTGTAGTGCATTAGCACATCCATCCCAGCAAGGAGTGTTGTCTCCAAGGGTTGGAGAGGCTGGATTCACCCCTTTTTTATGGATAGTGTAGGACCCACTGATAATGGGGTACTTTGACGCAGTGATGGGCTTGAGCACGATATGGCCATATGGTGGGACTAAATCCCCATTTTTATTTATGAAGTGTCTCCATATTTAATAGTAATTTCTTTTGCATGGTTGCGCTATTCTTTTTTAATATACTGTAGTAATGTCACTGGTACCCCCAAAAGTGCCACAAATTTCAGTCAAGGGTCCAATCTGTCTGCCGCAATGCCGCAGTCCTGCAAAAAAAAATCGCAGATCGCCGCCATTACTCATTAAAAAAAAAAACACAAAAAATACAAAAATCTTTCCCTTAGTTTGTAAACGCAATAACTTTTGCGCAAACCAATCAAAATACGCTTTTTGCTATTTTTTTTACCAAACATATGTAGCATAAAACAAATTGGCCTAAAATGTTAAAAATGTTTGATTTTTAAATTTTTTGGGGGAATTTCATATAAAAAATGTGAAAAATATTGTTATTTTTGCAAAATTGGCGCTCTTTTTTTGTTTATAGCGCATGATCAAAAAATCGCACAGGTGATCAAATGCCACCAAAAGAAAGCTCTGTTTGTGGGAAAAAAAGAACGTCAAATTTGTTTAGGTACAGCATCGCACGACCGCGCAATTGTCCGTTAAAGTCACGCAGTGCCGAATCGCAAAATAGGCCCTGGTCAGGAAGGGGGTAAAATCTTCCGGGGCTTAAGTGGTTAAGGTCTATCCATAGATTTTCAATTATGTTGAGGTCAGGAGATTGTGAAGGCCATGGCAAAACCTTCAGTTTACGCCTCTTGATGTAATCCCCTGTGGATTTCGAGGTGTGTTTAGGATCATTATCCATTTGTAGAAGCCATCCTCTCTTTAACTTCAGCTTTTTCACAGATGGCATCAAGTTACCATCCAAAATTTGCTGAAATTTTATTGAATCCATTTTTCCTTCTACTTGTGAGATGTTCCCTGTGCCACTGGCTGCAATGCAACCCCAAAGCATGATTGATCCACCCCATGCTTAACAGTTGGACAAAGGTTCTTTTCATTAAATTCTGTGCCCCTTCTTCTCCAAACGTACCTTTGCTCATACCGGCCAAAAAGTTCAATTTTAACCTCATCGGTCCACAGAACTTGTTTCCAAAATGCATCAGGCTTGTCTATAAGTTCATTTGCAAAGTTCAAACGCTGATTTTTGTGGTGAGGACATAGAAGAGGTTTTCTTCTGATGCCTCTTCCATGAAGACCATATTTGTACAAGGATCTCTTTATAGTGGAATAGTGTACAACAACTCCAGTGTCTGCCAGATCTTTTTGGAGGGATCGTGCAGTCAAACGTGGGTTTTGAATTGTTTTTCTCACAATCGAATTGCTTTAACTTCCACTGTTCCTGATGACTGCCATTTCTTAATTACATTCCGAACAGAGGATATTGACATCTGAAAGCGCTTTGCTATCTTCTTATAGCCTTCTCCAGCTTTGTGAGCGTCAACTATTTTCAGCGTTAGTTTTCTAGACAACTGCTTAGAAGATCCCATGGTGCTGATTGTTGGGCCAAGGTCAGATGAGTCTGGGCATTTAAAACCTTTGAGATTGACTTCCCAGATGATGATTGAGAACAATCCATGACACTGGCAGGTTTCAGCCTTGCAAAGGGGGCAGTGCATGCTATAAATTCTGCAGGGTGCCCAAACTTTTGCAGACACCATTTTTTTGTTGTCTGTAATTTTGAAAGTGTCAATGATGGAAATAAAATCTAACTTTTGTTGACATATTATAAGAATGTCTAATCTGTAATATGATGCCTTTTGGAGATTTTTCCATCTTTCCTTGGCTTCTTTATGCACATTAATACAAATTTTTACCTGGGGTGCCCAAACTTTCTATCCCCACTGTAAGAGGGGTTCTCATTAAACATGGTCATAGGGTTAAAATGGACAAAGAGAAACTATTATCCAGTGTACTACATAACTAAATTGCACAACAACAAAAGTCTTTCCCTGACCAACTTACAGGAGCTGAGCTCAATAGGCTTAGAGAGCAGATCAGAGACCATTCCTTGTTCCAGGCAAAAAGTAAAGTATTGAGGGCACCTAGAGCTTTCTGCAAATTTGGAGATAAGTGTAGTAGATCATTGGCGAACGCGATTCATCATACATTACAGCTCTTTCCACTCCTTCGGGCGTTAGGATCCATTCGTCCCCGGAGATGGCTGAGGCCTTCAGGGAATTTTAAGCATTGCTCTATAACCTGCACTCACCTTCCCCGTCTGGGGATACCCTTTACAAGTCGGCAGTCTCCTTCACTTACAGATGAGAAAATTGAGATGCTTTCAGAATCAATCTCAGTTGAGGAGTTTTCGGGTGCTATAGCTGAATCTCCAACAGGTAAGGCGTCTGGGCTTGACGGCTTTACAATCCCATATTATAAGACCTTTCATTACCACCTTGTGTCCCATTTTACCATTGCTTTTAATGCAGCTTTAGATGGCTACACCATACCACCAGACCTCCTAAGTGCAAGCATTTTGGTCATCACAAAATCAGGCAAGGATTCCCTTCTTTGTGCCAGCTATAGACCCATTTCCCTTCATAACTGCAATTTAAAATTGTTCACAAAAAATCCTGGCTGAGAGATTAAGTTCAGTTTTACAGCACATTGTTCCTTTGGATCAAGTGGGCTTTATTTGCAATAGAGAAGCCCGAGACAACACGATTAGAACTATCAATGTTATCACTAGAGCCAAGCATCTTGACTTACCACTCATCCTACTGTCAACTGACGCTGAAAAAGCATTTGACAGAGTGAATTGGTCTTTTTTCTTCATGCCACTCTATGACAGATAGGGATGGCAAGCTCTGTCTTATCATGGATTTCAGCTCTATACTCAACCCCCCTTGGCAGCAGTCAGAGTAAATGGAGTTGCCTCCAAATCATTTGAGGAATGGTATGAGGCACGGTTGCCTCCTTTCTCCACTCCTTTTTGTTCTATCATTAGAACCTCTATTGCAACATTTTCGGAACAACCCGGATATCAATGGACTGAAAACTAGTACATACAATCACAAAGTGGCTGCTTATGCAGACGACTTGTTGCTCTATTTAGCAAATCCTCTTACATCCTTACCAGTCCTTTTGTCTGAAATGTGCACATATGGGAATTTGGCAGACTTTAAAGTTAATTTACAAAAATCGAAAGCTCTCAATGTTAACCACCCCCCTCAAGCAATTTCTCACCTCAGTGATAATTTCCAGTTCTGATGGGCTCCTCAGGCTATTCAATAATTAGGGACTAGAATACCGTCTAATCTTCACCTTATTTTTCAATACAATTTCCAACCTTTTTTGACTACCCTCTCATCTGATTTAGAGACATGGAAAACTTCAGCAGTTTCTTGGTTTGGCAGATGTAATGTTTTAAAAATGAATGTGATGCCATGTCTTTTATATCTTCTACAAGCATTACCTGTCAAAGTGCCATGAGAGTTCTTTTGCAAATTCCGGACAGCTTTTATTAGATATGTCTGGCAAGGGAAGCCTCCCCATCACTTTTGCAATGACCCAAGCTTACAGGTGGTGTCGGGCTTCCTGACCCTTCATAAGCTATGGGTGTTGTTAGAACAAGAATCGGTAGCAGCCCCTTTAGCCAGCCTTCCATGTGTAGGAACCCCATACTCTCATTCGGTGCCTTCCCACTCTCTAATTGAAGCCACCTTGACTGATCTTTCTAGATATTATAAGATGGTAGCAACTTCCAGTTTCCCCTCTCCACTGACACCCATCATCGGGCACCCAGACTTTGCTCCGGAACTTACTGACAGAGACTTTCATCTTAAAGTAGATAGGAATCTTATTAGAGCTTCTTCTTTTCTTAGCCCATCTCGCTGGGCCCATCCTTCAGACCTGGAAAGTTCATTTAACCCTTCTGCTATAGGACAGTGGAAATTGTTACAATTATCATATTTCCACAGGTCTCTTTCTGACCATTCCAGTTTTCGAAGACAACCTACGTCATTTGAAGATCTCTGTGTGGGAGAGGGAGTGATTTGAACATCCCTCTCCATTTCTTAGGTCATTTTACGCACAGTTACTTCTCAGCAAGACCCATCGTATCTGCTCAAATGGGAAAGAGATCTAAATACCACATTCTCAGTGGACCAAAAGAATCGGATACTCTTCTTTGCACACAAATCTTCCCTTAGCAGTAAATATCAAGAGACCTCTTACAAAATCTTGATGCACTAGTCCAGGACACCATCAGAGCTACCGTCCCTCTTCCCTTGACATAATCCTCTTTGCTGGAGTTGTGGTACCCAGACTGGCACACTTATTCACATTTTCTGGGATTGTCTCGTGATTCACCCTTTTTGGCAACAGGGTTTACAAATCATGCACAAACTCACAGACTACTCTCTATTTGACAACCCAACTGCTATACTTCTTAATTTGATGCCTATGTCAAGTAAAAGATACCGTAAAATCCTTACTGAAGCATCTCCTGAATGCCGACAGGGCTTCCATTCTCATTATGTGCAAACAACAAGCACCTCCCCTTATATCTCAATGGTTTGCCAGAGAGAATGATATTCAGCAAATGGAACACCTCACTGCGGTCCTCAGAGACAGGACGGAGGAGCACAATACGTGTTGGCTTTAATGGGACATGTTTCATTTTTCAGATGAATACTTATCCTACTTATAAATAACTAAGGGTGCTCATCTGAGTGCTTACTGCCTAGTGTTGACAACCCCTTCAGCCTCCCACCCCTTTTCTTTCCTCTCCCCATCCTTTCCATCTGTCCCACTCCTTCCCCTTTTCTCTTCTTCTCTACGACACCGATGGTGTCTTCTTTTCTGTCTGAAAACATTTGAAAATGCCTTTGGTATGCACATATCAGCTGGTAGGAATGTTGCATGTACAGTCATCATTACCCCTATGGATAGAGGATCAATACGTCCTCATACTGGTCAAGAGATAGATGGCGAGGGGGGGTCCTGATCCTCTCATTATTTTCATACGAGGCATGTTTCTTCTAGTACTGTCTCTCACATGGTAATGTCTTTTTCTATAAATACCTATTTTTTTAAATTGCTAGTAATTTTCTGTTAATGAACTTACAGTTTGTTTATGTTTTGGTAATAACTATATATCTACATTAGTTTTTTTTTTTCCTATTATGTATCACAGATACCAGGTTTCAGGCCTGCAATGCCATGTCTTACTACTGTCTTCTTTTATTGCATACCTTTTAAATACAGAATTAAAAAAAAAAATCGCTTAAAATTGCTGGTGGTGAGACACAAGCTAATTGTATATGTGGAAGTTTATTTTTTGCCTATGCCATATTAGTATGCATTATACATTTATACATGTCCTACCAGTACAGATGCTGTGTGTGGAATATTTCTGGTTGCTTCAAATTGTTGTTAAAAATGTTTGTAAGTAGATGTTTATCTTGAGCATCCCTTTTTATGAGGTTTTTTTTTTTTTTTTTTTTTGAAGGGTCTGATTGATTTTGACATGCATTATGCACTTCAATAAATGCTTTCTCATTGGCAGAATCTAGCACACTCTTTTACATTGTAATTAGGGATTAGTAAATCTCTATGTTGCATATGTTTTAAAGTTTGCCAAACCCAGGGACTCAAGTCCTCTCCCCAGGAATGCTCCAGCAGTTAGGGCAGTGATAAACTGCTTCAGGAAAGCAAGTGATTTGGTGGAAGTGACACTGCAACACCAACTCTGGACCATTAGAACATTCCTTCTTTGTGCCCACAGGTGGGATCATGGATAAGACCCACATCATCTAAAAAACAAAATCTGTTTCCCTTTTGAGCAATGCAAGGCCCTCGCAGAGTTTGCCAAACCCAGGGACTCAAGTCCTCTCCCCAGGAATGCTCCAGCAGTTAGGACAGTGATAAACTGCTTCAGGAAAGCAAGGGATTTTGTGGAAGTGACACTGCAACACCAACTCTGGACCATTAGAAGATTCCTTCTTTGTGCCCACAGGTGGGATCTTGGATAAGAACCACATCATCTAAAAAACAAAATCTGTTTCCCTTTTGAGCAATGCAAGGCCCTCGCAGAGGTCTGAGATCTACCATTAGGCAAAGTAGCACCTCCCTATAAATGTGGTGCTGATGCATACCCATGATGATAGCACAGCATCAACAGAAGGAACATGTTGGCCTACTTGCAGAGAAGCCTAGAGAAAAATATAGGTATATTAACGAATCCGATGTTTTTGATGTAATATAAATCTTTGCAGTATAAGTAAATTGGGCTATGCATTCTTTCATAAATGGGCAGAAAATCAACTCCCACTTGATCCTGCTGTTGGAGCCTTGCCTGTCACTGTATCCAATGGTGGACTGTAAAAATCCGTTTGAAACTGCAAAAGGTTTCCTTTTTTGATGACATACATGACTTTTCAGGTTCATTGCATTTTTTTGTTTGTTTTCTTGTTGTTTGTTTGTTTTATGGGCCCTTCAGGTCATCTAAAACTCCAATCATTAAAACATGAATTAGGCCTCATGCACACTGGACGTTTTTACAGCTGCTGTTAGCAGCGTCAGACGTTTTTTTTTGCAGCTGCAGAACGCCCATCCATGTTATTCTATGGCCTCATGCACACATAGAGCTTTTAGGAGCTCCAAGTGGCATAGGCGTTTTACAGCTCCAAAAAAAACCCAGAAACTGTGGGTTCAGGAGCTCCAGCGTCAAGCTGCAAAAAACGTCTGACGCTGCTAAAGGCTCCATAAGGCTCCATAACGTTGCTTAACGTGCGTTAAGCCACGTTATACGTTTTTTTTCTTCCATTCAAAATCAATGGTTCCCTATGGGAGCCTATTGATTTGAATGGAAGTCACACCGCAGGTCGGATCAGGGTGATCCGACTTGCGGTGCGACCTGCACTGTGAGAATCTTGAGGGGGAACTCCACGCCAAAATGGGGAAAAAACCGGCGTGGGGTTCCCCCCCAGGTTCCAAACAAGGCCCTTCGGATCTGGTATGGAATTTGAGGGTAGCCCCTTGCCGAAAAAACGGCGTGGGGTCCCCCCCAAAATCCATACCAGACCCTTATCCGAGCATGCAGTCCGGCATGCCAGGAAAGGGGAGGGGACGAGCGAGCGGCCCCACCCCCCCTAGATCATACCAGGCCACACGCCCTCAACATGGGGGGGTGTGGGTGCTTTGGGGCAGGGGGTGCTCTGCACCCCGCACCTCAAAGCACCTTGCCCCCATGTTGATGAGGACAAGGGCCTCATCCCCACAACCCTGGCCGGTGGTTGTGGGGGTCTGCGGGCAGGGGGCTCATCGGAATCTGGAGGCCCCCTTTAACAAGGGGGCCCCGATCCCGGACCCCCTCCCTATGTGAATGGGTATGGGGTACACTGTACCCCTACTCATTCACCCCATAAAATGCAGTGTATGGAAATGACGACAGGAGACGTTTTGGAAAATTTATTAAAAATCTTCATCCGGCTCTTGTCCTCTCCGGGGGTCTTCTGCTGTCTTCTCCTCTCCGAGGGTCTTCTGCTCTTTTGCTGTCCGCCCTTCTTGTCTTCTCCTCTCCGGGGTCTTCTGCTGTCTTCTCCTCTCCGGGGGTCTTCTGCTGTCTTCTCTCCGAGGGTCTTCTGCTCTTTTGCTGTCCGCCCTTCTTGTCTTCTCCTCTCCGGGGGTCTTCTGCTGTCTTCTCCTCTCCGAGGGTCTTCTGCTGTCCGCCCTTCTGCTGTCCAATCTTCTTGTCTTCTCCTCTCCGGTCTTCTGCTCTTTTGCTGTCGGCTGTCGGCTGTCCTTCTTCCTCCGGTCCTCCTCCGACGACGTCTTCAGCGATTATGCCGGCCTCTGGTCTCCGCAGCTTATTATATAGCCATTAGGGGCGTGGCCGCCAGATGACCTCATCGAGAGACCACGCCCCCTTGTGTCACATGTGACGTCACATGTGACACAAGGGGGCGTGGTCTCTCGATGAGGTCATCTGGCGGCCACGCCCCTAATGGCTATATAATAAGCTGCGGAGACCAGAGGCCGGCATAATCGCTGAAGACGTCGTCGGAGGAGGACCGGAGGAAGAAGGACAGCCGACAGCCGACAGCAAAAGAGCAGAAGACCGGAGAGGAGAAGACAAGAAGATTGGACAGCAGAAGGGCGGACAGCAGAAGACCCTCGGAGAGGAGAAGACAGCAGAAGACCCCCGGAGAGGAGAAGACAAGAAGGGCGGACAGCAAAAGAGCAGAAGACCCTCGGAGAGAAGACAGCAGAAGACCCCCGGAGAGGAGAAGACAGCAGAAGACCCCCGGAGAGGAGAAGACAAGAAGGGCGGACAGCAAAAGAGCAGAAGACCCTCGGAGAGGAGAAGACAGCAGAAGACCCCCGGAGAGGACAAGAGCCGGATGAAGATTTTTAATAAATTTTCCAAAACGTCTCCTGTCGTCATTTCCATACACTGAATTTTATGGGGTGAATGAGTAGGGGTACAGTGTACCCCATACCCATTCACATAGGGAGGGGGTCCGGGATCGGGGGCCCCCTTGTTAAAGGGGGCCTCCAGATTCCGATGAGCCCCCTGCCCGCAGACCCCCACAACCACCGGCCAGGGTTGTGGGGATGAGGCCCTTGTCCTCATCAACATGGGGGCAAGGTGCTTTGAGGTGCGGGGTGCAGAGCCCCCCCTGCCCCAAAGCACCCACACCCCCCCCATGTTGAGGGCGTGTGGCCTGGTATGATCCAGGGGGGGTGGGGCCGCTCGCTCGTCCCCTTTCCTGGCATGCCGGACTGCATGCTCGGATAAGGGTTTGGTATGGATTTTGGGGGGGACCCCACGCCGTTTTTTCGGCGCGGGGCTACCCTCAAATTCCATACCAGATCCGAAGGGCCTTGTTTGGAACCTGGGGGGGAACCCCACGCCGTTTTTTTCCCCATTTTGGCGTGGAGTTCCCCCTCAAGATTCTCACAGTGCAGGTCGCACCGCAAGTCGGATCACCCTGATCCGACCTGCGGTGTGACTTCCATTCAAATCAATAGGCTCCCATAGGGAACCATTGATTTTGAATGGAGGCAGAAAAAAACGCTGCTAACAGCTACTGTGGCCAAACGTGCAATAACGCTAGTAGGAAAAGCTACTGAAAGCACGTTTTTACAGCTGCTGTTTCCCGGCGTTATGTAAACAGCTTTGGAGCACGTTTTTATGACGCCCTGTGTGCATGGAGCCTTAGACTTACCTTCTGTAAGACTGAAATTCTTTCTACCTTTTTTCTGTCACACATTTCTGTATAATTCTACATTTTTATTTAAATAAAATAAAGACATTTGTACAATTACATGCCTGTCGGTTTTAAATTCAAGATAAAAAAATAAAAAAAGAGTCCACCTCAGACTGAAACCCATTCCATACCCATCTTCAAATTCAAATCTATATAATGTATATAATCTATTTCAGACTCTCTCAAATCAGCTTTGTTTGCCCTGTAAAATGCTCACCAATTGGTTTTTGGTTTTCAGAATATAAATCACAAATCATTTTCATGCACAGGAATATTTTGCTGATAAAAATAAATAGCAAATGAGTCTGACAGTGTATTGGAATATATGCAACTGGTTAGTTCAACATACCTTTGTGGGTGTTTTTAGCAAGATTAAAATTGGTAACAGAATGAATCATCATGTACATTCTCTTCCACTATCAATTGTTTTTAGGTCATGCCCATCAAATGTGGAACAATGTTCCCATTAGTCCACAGCCTCTATTACAAATGGGGAGGTGTATATTTTAGCAATCCTGGCAGAAACTTGATACCAGCAAGAAAATACTTTATAATTAGCTTTGATCATTGAGTATGCCCCTCTTGTAAAACCCTGAGATACTTCCCCTCTGTCCAGTGTCTTGCATGCATTTATTTAAAAAACAGATCATGTTGTAATGTCAACCATCTCCTTTTTAAAAGAAGTCAAATAACTAGAAGATTTTGTGCATGTGGAAGATATCTGATGGGAGCATTTCAAGCTTTTATGAGAAGTTTTCTGTGTTTTAAACACCTCTGTGTTCAATAAAGTGTCCTTTACTGTACAGTCCTTTGTGTAGCCACCATTTGCATTGTTGAAATTGAAAACCTAGTGGGAATTCATAATTTTTAAAAGGTGCTTTTCCCTTCAAACCTTGTCTGCCTCTTGTCTATTAATCTGGAAGTTCACCTTCATGCTAAAATCTCTAAATCTACTGACATCAACAAACAAAGACTAACCTATCTAGCCCTATAAAGAAGAAATTGCTATACATACCTTTTCTGAATCTGCTCTGGTTCGGTCTCCACCAGAGAAAGTTCTGCAGAAGAGACAGCCGATAACTGCTGGTAAATGCCAGAAAAGTGACGTCACCCAAAAACTTACTATGGGGGGGAGGGGCATGGTCTGGGCCTGGTATGAGATGGGCACTTAATTTTCTAGCTCCAACACCTTGTGGTTCTGATTTTATCCTGTCAGAGATGACCTACCTCCTAAACATGGGGAGAACGCACTGCAGTGCCTCTGCTGCACGATCCCACTCACCCCGACACCGAGGGACACAGCTACAGTTATTCCGGTCATAGCTGCAGTGCAAAACCATGCCTGCCTTGCAGGCTGCCTCACAGGCCTCCTCCAGGAGATCACGCTCACCAAGCAGAAGCCCGAAATGTTCAAGGGACTGCAGCTCAGCCACCTCAGGTGCACCAACAGCACCTAAAACAGTATCTCTCCTGCGCTCAAGTGGTATGCAGAAAGGTGAATGGTCTGAATGGTCTTTTTAGCACAGATAAGGGGGTCTTGCTGCCCCCCAGGACCAAGGGTATCCAAAAACAATGTAAGACAACAACAAGAGAAGGGCGTAATGACCTTGTGCATTACCACAAAAAAGTTTATTAAAATCGAAATGGGTAGCGTACATATACTCACAAACATAGGATGTGTACATGCATGCAGAAAATAGGAACCACTCACCTCCAGAACACTTCTCTACTGCTGGATGGTGTGATGGCGTCCACAAAGACCTGGTTTGGCTTACGTGTTTAGAGGGAGAACCCTCTTCCTCAGAGCCAAAATCGCCACTGACCCACTATACATTCCCAGGATGTTATATAGCCAGTCTGCACCACCCACACCATCCCGCCCCGCCCCGCCCCACTAGTAGCAAAGGTCAGGGATGAGTGTAAACAAATTGGGGTGTGTGTGCCCCAGTATGCAAATTCATGCAATGGACGGCGCTCGTCACTTCACATGAGTTTTGGTCATAAACAACTGCAAATAGTAATAGTGGAAGTGACCCAATAATGATAATATTATTATTGTAGGAGAAAGAAATATATGTACAAAAATGGCAAAATTGGTAATTGTAATTTTAACTCTATTTACTATTTTTGCCATTTTTGTACATATATTTCTTTCTCCCACAATAATAATATTATTATGGGTGGTGCAGACTAGCTATATAACATGCTGGGAATGTATAGTGGGTCAGTGGCTATTTTGGTTCTGAGGAAAGGGTTCTCCCTCGAAATGCAAAAGCCAAACCAGGTCTTTGTGGACTCCATCACGCCATCCAGCAGTAGAGAAGTGTTCTGGAGGCGAGTGGTTCCCATTTCCTACATGCATATACACATCCTATGTTTGTGAGTATATGTAAGCTACCCTTTTCGATTTTGATAAACTTTTTAGTGGTAATGCACAAGGTTGGTGCACCTTTCTCTTGTTGTTGTTTAACACCAAAAGCACCTGCTCCGAGTCAAAATGATCTCCGAGATGTAGCTGCTGACATTAAAAACACCCTGTCAGCAGCTATTTCAGATGTTCGAGTGGACATTCAAGCCATATCTAAGTGGGGGAGGTGGAAAAGACAACAGCACGCCATTATGCCTCACTATGCCATGTACAGCAGGTTTCTGAATCCCATGCAATTTATCTCAGGGAACTCTAGCGTCACTTAGAAGACCTTGACAACAGGGGACAATGTCATAACCTAAGGGTAAGGGGTCTACCTGAATATATAGAGTCCAACAACTTATCCCAGAATGTGGTACCTATCTTTAACCACTACCTGTACGTCAGCTTGAAGAAGTGGTTGTACAGGGGTGATGCCTGCAGCTAGAGGCATCATCCCAGTACCATTTTGTTGGGGCCAGTAGTCGGCTTTCTGGAGATAACAACCGAAGCAGGCTCAATTGCCACTCAGCCGTTATCCCAGCGAGCAGGAGGGGACATCCTCCCCCCCTCCCGCTGACTTTTGCTGCTCTACCCATACCACCAGGAGACCCGAGCAACCAGCCAGCACATCCCCCTGCTGGTTAGTGTCCCAAACAAAGCCATATTTGGCTTAGATCGGGTCTCCGATCATTTAACCTGGAAACAACGTCATAATGTCACTTTTTGTCAGTATTCAAAAATGCAGATTTCGGCATTTTGAATACTTTGAATTGCAGTGGAGGGGTCTGGGATCTTTTAGACCCCAGATTTCTCCATAAAGAATACCTGTCATTGCCTATTACCATCACAAGGGATGTTTAGAAAGACCTTTCTATATCCCTCTCTCCAGATAACTGGGAACAAATACACCTAAAGGGCTCAATTAAAATCACCACTCAGTAAAATGGATACAAAATCCAAACTCGATGGTACCGAACCTCATCCCCAATACACAAATACTACCCAGACATTCCTGAGACCTGCTGGAGATGAGAATCAGAAAGAGGAACTCTTTTACACAACTGGTGATCCTGTTCACCCATCCAATCTTTTTGGACTGAAGTGAACCAGATCATAGCTCAAGTCACAACATACAGTTTAGCTCACACCTCAGCACAAATCCTCCTCCATCACACTTCCCATCCTCAGGGAACCCACTTCAAGTCGCTACCCATGCATATGGTCAATGCGCAAAGCAATGTATACCAAATCACTGGGGTACTTCACATACCCCCACCATTAAAGAATGACTCACAAAGATCAGCAAAATAGCAGAGATGGAATGCCTGATTAGTATCATCAGTATTAGTGTCAACTGCTTTTCAGTATCAAAACATATAGAGGGGTTACTAAAAATAAATCATTGAGTCTCTAAAAGAAGGGGGTATCCTATCTCAGGAAATTGGCTAATGGTGCCACTACCCAGGAAGGATCCAATCAGAGTACTTAATTGATTTTGGCATTTAACCACTTCCTTACCGCTGGACATAATATAACTTCCAGGGCTTTAAGTGGGGATATCTGAATGATGCCTGCCGCTGCAGGCATCATTCACATATATTTTTTTTACGCCAGCAATTCCCTGCACCATGAGAACAATAATAGCGGCTGTTAAGCCACTTGATTGTTCTTACAGGCGGTGGGAGGGGACATCCCCCCTTCCCCTGCCCTCTGTTGCTTCTACCGGCTATCCTGTGCGATCAGCAAGCCGGAGAAGCAATCCGCCGGCAGCGAAAGTACACCATAGAGTTTGTGAAGGACCAGGTGGTCCAAGGCAGTCTCTATGACTCTCGGAGGCCCGGGCGAGACGTGATGACGTCAGTTGTCAATACTGCCATGATCTCGGCTGGATCACTTTTTATTTCAGAATTTATAGCCTGTAGGAAAGATCTGAGGTCTTATTGACCCCAGATCTCCCCATAAAGAGGACCTGTCATTCCTTGTAATAGGAATAAAAGTTATCAAAAAAAATAAAAAATTAAAGGGAAAGTGTAAAAATAAAAATGTTTAAAGTGCCCATGTCCCCGCCCCAGGGTGCGTGCACGCAGAAGCGAACACATGCGTGCGTCGCTGCCACATGTGTAAACGGTATTCAATCCATACATGTGAGGTAATGTTAGAATGAGAGCAACAATTCTAGCCCAAGACCTCCTCTGTAACTCTAAACTGGTAGCCTGTAAAAATGTTTAAAGCGTTGCCTATGGAGATTTTTAAGTACTGACGTTTGGCGTCATTCCACGAGTGTGTGCAATTTTAAAGCGTGACATGTTAGGTATCTATTTACTCGGTGTAACATCGTCTTTCACATTATACAAAAAAATTGGGCTAACTTTCTGCACAAATACCACATGACATAAAAAGTTGCAATGACCGCCATTTTATTTCCTAGGGTCTCTGCAAAAAAATATATATATCATTTTTGGGGGTTCTAAAAACTTTTCTAACAAAAAAATTATGATTTTTTACAGGAGGAGTGGAGTGCCAGAATTGGCCCGGTATGGAAGTGGTTAAAGTAGAGCATATTAAAATAAGATGTGAGAAGGCAGTCAATTTGTGAATGTAGTCTTTCTTGGCCAGTTTGATTTCCTTTCAAACATCATGGTAACCCAACATATATGACAGCTTTAGTGCCTAATTTTGAAGGGTGAAAAAAAGGCTTTGTTCTTATTGGATTTATCAAGAAATAAGTTTAAAGCCATGTTGGACTCCCCACAAATCAAGGCCATACCTTTTATATGGAAAAATAAAAAATTAAAAGAGAAGTTCAGGATTTCAAAAAAAGAATACTCACCTAGGTGGATGCAGAATTTATCCAATGCTGCCTTTGTCCCCTGCAGGCTCTGAATCGAGAACTGAGTGATCAAACACAGCTGATTGCTCAGTTTTCCCCCTCCGCTCTGGGAAGACTGGAGCCCTGGGCTGTGGAGGGGGCAGCAGAGGCTGCCTCAGGCTCTCATTGGATCACTGAGAGCTTGAGCCAGGTGCCAGTCCCGGTTTCTTGGAGAATATTGAAGCTCTGTGACATTAGCACTGGCTCCGTGACATCAGCTGACAGTGGTCTTCAAAACAGATCATAGGAGTGTCTAATAAACTTAACTCCTGTAATCCATAGAAGAAGTATGGTCAAAAAATAGTTTACAAAAAACTGTAATTGCCCAGAGCTGCCAGCTTGTAATCAATGTTTTGTCCAGAGTGCCTTGTGCTAGAATGTCAGTAGAGAAGGGCTACATTTTGGAAAAAAATAAACTTTTACTCCTCTCTTTCTTATCGAGTGCAGGTAAAATTGAGGAAAAGGTTTTTGAAACAGTTTGGGGTTCTAGGAGTAAAGGAAGTAAAGGGAATTGCCCAGAACTTCCAGCTTGTAACTAATGTGTTGTCCAGAGTAGAGATGGCCTTGCGGTTCGCCCGGCGGTCGGTTCACGGCGAACTTTGCTGTAAAGCCACACACCATATAGTGGGTGAGTCTAGTTGTTATGGCTTAAAAGCATGGCCATGCCGTATTTAGTGTTGTCACCTTAAGTAGAAAAATGGAGGTTACTTAAAATGCCATGGGTCTGTACACTGTAGGCATATGTAAGCATTGTTGAGAAATTGGGTGTGATAGTCATCTTGAGGTGGAATAAGTGAGAGAATTGAGGAATACCTCAAGAGGCACTGGAAAATAAAAGAGGATGCTGTCCAAACTAACTAAGGCAACAGATAGCCAGAGTCAAAAAACTAAATACCTTATCAAAAACATAAATAGTTTAACATGCACATTGTAGGTTCAACGGTAGAGCTGTGAATCCAAGGACATGCATAAGCAGGTCTATGGTCAAACAGTCAGCCACCGGTAAGGATACTCAAAGAGAGTCCAATTACTCCATTCAGGGCTTAGGAGGACACCTGTTTCCAAACATCAGACATCAAAAAGTAAAGGGTAGTAAATGGACATGTCTACAGGTAGCTGTAGGTAATATAAAGCTCTGCTTGATGAAATATAATAGCATACTATGCAGCCCTTGGTTAGATGTGGCACATAGCATGGTGGGATCTTCTGCAAAGGGATACTGAACTCATAGGAAGGTTTAGTTGCATATATGGTAAAATGTGAGTCTCCTAAAAAAGTAGGTAATTGGAAACAGCAAAAATCATTTCAGTTACAAAGTTAAAAAATAAACATGTGGAGAACCTAATGTTTATTGGTCAATCAAAAGCAAAATGGATATACAGAAGACAAGGCAACTCAAGTTTGAGAAGGTCACAAGGTCAAAGATGTCAGGGCATACATAGACAGTGTACTTTCTTACATTTCAAAAGACTTCTGGCATTAGAAAATCAGGAACATCCAGTGCAGACAGCAATTAATTTATTACAAAACTGGAGAATTCCAACATCTCTAATTTAAGTAGACGGTAAGTATGAGGAACCCATTAACCCCTTCCTGCCGATGGCATGCACATATGTGGCCCTACGGATGTGGGTCCTTATCTATGGGGAAGCATATGTATTCTGAACAAAATTATAAATGCAACACTTGTTTTTGCCCCCATTTTTCATGAGCTGAACTCAAATATCTAAGAAAACCGGGATTCATCCTTGAAGAGAACACGTCTACAAAGTGCCAGATGCCATTGAATGTGAGCATTTGCCCACTCTATTTTGACAAACTGCAGTCAGGTCGAGACATCGATGAGGATGACGAGCATGCAGATGAGTTTCCCTGAGATGGTTTCTGACAGTTTGTGCAGAAATTCTTTGGTTATGAAAACGGATTGTTGCAGCAGCTATGTGGTGGCTGGTCTCAGACGATTTTGGAGGTGAAGATGCAGAATGTGGAGGTCCTGGGCTGGTGTGGTTACACGTGGTCTTCGGTTGTGAGGCCGGTTTGATCTACAGTAATCCCCCGCTCCATCGCGGTTCAGTTTTTGCGGTCCCGGTAATTCGCGGGGTTTTTTTTAATGTTATTTTACTATATAAATCATTAAAAATGAAATATTTTTGTGTTTTCTATAGCTCTTGCTATGTCTCTTAGTATCTTTTATGTGTTTAAATGAGTTTCTATTGTTTTAAAAGTGTGTTTAAAGACCTTAAAATGCTTCTACACGTACAGTGACAGTAAAATAAACATGCCTACAATGCATTTTAATAGGGTTTTTCTATTTTGCGGAATTTCACTTTTCGCGGCTGGGTCCGGAACGTAACCCCCGCAATGGAGGGGGGTTTACTGTACTACCAAATTCTCTGAAGCGCCTTTGGAGGTGGATAATGGTAGAGAAATGAACATTCAATTCATGGGCAACAGCTCTGATGGACATTCCTGCAGTCAGCAGCATGCCAATTGTACACTCCCTTAAAACTTGCAACAACTGTGGAATTGTGAGTGGCCTTTTATTGTGGCCAGCCTAAGGCACACCTTTGCAATAATCATGCTGTCTAATTAGCATCCTGATATGCCACACCTGTGGGGTGGATGGATTATTTTGACAAATGAGAAGATTTAGACAGATTTGTGAACAATATTTGAGAGAAATAGGCCTTTTGTGTACATTGAAAAAGTCTTAGATCTTTGAGATCAGATCATACAAAATAAGGGCCAAAAACACAAGTGTGGCTTTTATAATTTTGTTCAGTGTATGTGTATCTCTCTTTGTGCTGGCAGTGCGCTGCACAGTGCACTCACAGCACAGAGACCAAGAACCCTGGGTCTCGTACTAAGGGTCGGGATCCGGGACTCCTATTTCTGGGTCACCTGATGGCTGTGATAGACTCCGATTGGCTATCACAGTTATCAGTCACTGTAAGCATGCTCCTGTGTTCACTTCATCTTCTGAATGAAGATAAAGATACATTGTATATTTCCCTTCTTGCAGGAAAGGAAGATATAAACGCATGTGTGCAAACTAAGTAAATAATAAAAAAAAAAAGGAAACCAAATAAATACAAAAAAAAAAAAACATGTTCCTGGATTTTCTCCCTGCATGGTACCTCACTGCTTTGTGGGTACAGAGATGATGGCAGGTGTGTCAGCACCATATTGTGGTCAGGTGAGACCTGCAATTCCTTTTTCAGGGGGCTTGTTGGAGGCATGTTTTTATTTGCCCTTTACCATGAATTGAAGTTGCAAAGGTAGGAGAAAAGCAGATGTGTCTATCATTAAGAGAGAAAATGTGAGTGCAATTGTCTTATTGTGTATTATGTGTCTTCTATTAAAACGATATTACCCGAGGTCGGCGTGCGCTGTTTTTCTCCTACCTTTGCAGCCTCAATTCAAATCAAGTCCGCCACCCAGTGGATCTTAGGAGGAGCCACAACCAACCACGAACTTTTACATACACACCGCAAGCAACACTGGGACTGTATAGAGGATCAGCGCCCCTTTACTGGTGATATCTCACAATTTGTGTGTAGATTTTTGTTGGCCCTTTACCACGAGCCTGTGATGGAATGTAACAAGACCCGCTGCAGAGATAGTGCATCTATCAGCTGTAATCAGGAGTTAGTAGCTGGCATGGAGTGCGGTTGAATTAGCAAACTTGGCTTCTGTCACCCATTTTAAGGTGCATGCATATCCTGTCTCAGCATTATTTTACCACAAAGTAATGTTTGAATTATTTAAAGAGCACTGCACGTTTCATTCTACATATTAATTTTGTATGTGAGTAAATCACATAAGTGGTGCTAGCATACTCATAGTTAGAGTATTGTATTGCTGCACAGTGATAGTTTTTTTATATTTAAATAATACATTCACCTTTTACAAAAAAAAATATCAAATGCACATTTTTTTTGTATGTAAAAAAATATGCATTTATTATTATTTTTTTTTTTTTCTGCAATGGATCTGTAAAGCATTGCACCCACATTGTGAGTGTAATGCCACAGTCCTGCAGACTGCTGTGTATCTCTCTGGCCATACCTTAGATACGGGCAGGCAGTTACACTATGGGGTTGATTTACTAAAGGCAAATCCACTGTGCACTACAAGTGCACTTAGAAGTGCATTCGCTGTAGATCTGAGGGGGATATGCAAGGGAAATAAAAAAAAATGAATTTTTGCTTGCACATGATTGTATGATAGAAATCAGCAGATCTTCCCTTCAGATCTACAGCGACTGCACTTCCAAGTGCACTTGCAGTGTACTTGTAGTGCGGAGTGGAGTTGCCTTTAGTAAATAAACCCCAGTGTCTTAAATTATTGGTTTACCTAATGAAGATAAGTCCGATCCTGGCTTTGATACTAATGTTCAAAGAATAACAGGATAAAAAAACCTGCCAATATCATTTTGGGTTATGAAAGTATTTAAAAATCGGATGATGAAGTGGTAGTTCACCACTTCAAGATAGGGTGAACAGATCATCAGGGTGAAGGGTATTTTCATATAGAAGAGAAGGAGGGCCATTGCGGTTTAGTAATTTTTTAAGCATGTCAGATATAAGATTCTTCTCAATTATATTTTTCAGTATCCATCAAGGAAATGTTGCCTTTAGTCCCAAAAAGCATACTGCCAAACAAAAAATAAATGCAAATAAAATGCCTAATATCTAATTTTCCATTTTTTTTTTTTTTACAGCAAGGAGGGGATTTTTTTTTTGTTTTACGCTCATCTCTACTAATTCATATCCTATGAAAGTTTGTAAGGTATGTATATATGCCTTTTTTTTATGTGGTCATAACATCAAAATTCAATTTTCAGTAAACCAACCAACACTACAAGTGGAAAGTGCTAAGTGCAGTTTATGAAATGTAAAATTGCAAAAACATGACAAATTTGCATTTTAAAATAATACAAATAACCTTTTATAAAGACTTATTTAAAACCTTTAAGATTTTAAAGGCCTTCAGAAGTCAGTTCTTGAGAAGCAAACCTATCACCTCTGATGACAAATTGCATTCACTTCAAATGCAAGAAAATGACACAGGAGTATGTTGCTAGAGGTTAGTATAAATTCTTCAGTGACCTTAGCTGACTGGATGATATAGGGAAATAGACAGAATTCTTTTAATGTCGATCTGCAATATACTTTCTTTTTTTTTTTTCACAAATTTTATTGAAAACAAATCCACGATACATAGGAAATGCAGGAAAATGGTGAACAACAATTTTCTTTTTTTTTTTTTTTTTTTTTTTTCTTCCATAACTCAGGAGGTTGTATGCAGAAATTAATCATAACAGCATTATAGGGTCGGTACAACAATACAAACATACTAGAATCCTAGTTGGATGGACCATAGTAAACCCCTAAAAAGTGTAACCCACTAGTGGAAGGAGGAGGAGGGGCAAAACCTGGAACAAGGAGTAGGACAATGGGGGGGGGGGGGAGGGTGGAGTTTAGACAATAAACCCAACCTTCTTATTGCTACTAATCCTGACCAGGGAGCGTGTACCGAAAAGTTGTATTGACGGGGTCAGAGGTCACATCCCTGGGCAGCGATTTCTGGTAGTCCTGCCATTTAAGATTAAAGCGATCAGAGGATGATTCAAGATTAAAATCCGTATTGAGACGGTCCTTGAGGAGAAGATTCTGTAATTCCCGAGAGATCTGCGATAGAGAGGGGCTCACCGGAGAAATCCAATTAGCTAGGATAGCTCTACGAGCCACAAGTAAACACGTAAGAATCCACAAACGAGGGTGTGGTGGTGAACGGTCTGTCCATATCTGAAGTTGTTTGTCCCAGTATCCAAATATGAGGAGGAGAGGGTCTTTCGGGAGCTGGATGAGGGTAATACTTTTAATGAAAGAGAGCACTTGGTCCCAAAAGACGGATATATACGAACATGCCCAAAAATGATGATGGAGGCTGGGCCTAGTAGCTTTGCAGTACGGGCATACACTGCCTTGTGGGTTGTCTTTGGTGGAGAGGAAAGGGATGTGTGCTCTATGAAGGATTTTTAGCTGAGTTTCCCTCCAGGCTTCATTGGGTGTCAGACGTAGAGTCTTTCTGTAGCCCTCAAAGATCTTATGTACCATGTCCTTTATCGGAAAGTCCTTAGTCCAGTTGGTTGCTGAAGAGGAGGCGTGTCGGTAAGAAGACAGTCGTTGAAACGGTTTGTAGATATCCGATATACTGTATTTTCCCGTGGCCAGGAGTGGGTCAGTAAGAGGGTCCTGGAACCTCCGGGGGGATTCCTTGTGAGAGGGGTGAAGAAAGCTGAAGCATTGGAGGACAGAAAAAGTCTGGGACGCTGGCAGATGAAAGCGATCCAGTATGACTTTAGTCGCCAATGGTGTTCCTAAATTGGGGTCGCACATGTCGGAGAAGTTCACCAGACCCCTTCGGGACCAGTCTGTAAAAATTTTGGAGTGCAGACCTGGTAAAAAGTCCGGGTTTCCCAATATTGGCAAATGTTTGGAGACATGTAGGGGGAGGTGGAGTAGCTTCCTGGTTTCTCTCCACGCTACCACTGTGTCTCTCAACAAGATGTTATGCTGAAGATGGGGTGGCATAGATTTCCACTTGGTGTGCAATAGTGCTGATAGTAAGTAGGGTGTTGACATCTGTGATTCTAATGCATAATTAGAGTATTGTGACGTTTTAGAGACCCAGTCCAAGGCTATTCTGAGCAAACAAGAGAGATTATAAAGCCTAACATCTGGCAGGTTTATGCCCCCTTCGCTCCTGGGAAGGTGTAGTTTGTGAAAAGAGATACGTGGTCGTTTACCCTTCCAAAGAAATTTGGAAATGGCTTTATTGATTTGTTTAATGTCCTTATGTTTAATCAGCAGAGGAATTGTTTGCATCGGATATAAAAGACGGGCAAAACTGACCATCTTAACCAGGTGACACCGACCCAAGAGCGAAAGAGGCAGATCCATCCAACTATCAAGTTCTTGGCAGAGTTTCTTAAAAAGTGGGGGATAGTTCAGGGTATAGATGGAAGAAGGAAGTTTGCCGATTTTTATACCCAAATAGGTGATATGCGAGGACGCCAAAGTAAAAGGGGAGGAAGATGCCCAAGCTGGAGTAGGGTGGGGGCCTAAAGGGAGAATTTCACTTTTGGTATAATTAATTCTAAGGCCCGAGCAGGTTTTAAATCGATCAAAAATAGAGATGATGGTGCGCATATCTGAGGCGGGGTTACGGGTAAAAATAAGTTTATCGTCCGCAAAAAGAGATATGCGGAGTTCTTGGGAGCCGATTCTAATCCCATGGAGTGGGGCCACATCAAGGAGGTATCTGGAGAGGGGTTCCAGGGCTAAGTTAAAGAGCAACGGGGAAAGGGGGCAGCCTTGTCTCGTGCCCTTATATAGACGGAATTCTTCGGTGAGGGACCCGGCCACCCAGAGCCTGGCAGCTGGAGAAGAATACATGGCCTTGACAACATGTGTGAAAGGACCAGAGAAGCCAAAGGCTGTAAGAGCCATCGACAGCCATTCAAAGTTGACGTTGTCAAAGGCTTTCTCCGCGTCCAGGGTTATGATCGCCAGGTCCTCCACCGACTGAACTCTAGCCTGGTCCAGGGCTAACAGCACTTTGCGGAGGTTTGAGGCAGCTGATCTGCCCTTGGTGAAGCCCGATTGTGCTGGGTGTATCAAAGAGGGCATGATTTGGGCCAATCTTGATGCAACAATCTTAGACAAGATCTTAACATCTAGGTTCAGAAGGGATATTGGTCTATAGGATCCAGGTTCTAGGGGGTCTTTGCCTTTCTTGGCCAGGAGTTTAATCACCGCCTGGTTACCGGTAGGGGGATAGGAACCACCCGGCCAGATGGAAGAGTAAACCTCCAATAAAGTGGGCGCCACGCTATCCAAAGCGGTTTTATAAAAATCACCTGTAAGGTCATCCGGACCAGGAGCCTTATTGGGGGCTAAATTTTTAATGGTGGTCTGGATTTCCGAGAGAGATGGGAGCATTCAACATTTCCAGGTGGCCTGAGGAGACTGCGGGGAGCGTCACCTTATCCAGGAAAAATTTGGCTTGGGCAGCATCAAAGGTGTCAGAGGAATATAGAGAGGTGTAGAACTTATGTATTATACCTTTCACCCCTGGAGGGGTCGAGGTAACCGTACCCGTGTGGTCTCTAAGAGAGGTGATATGGGTGGGTTTATAGGGGGCACCGCAGAGTCTCGAGAGCAGCTTCCCTGCCTTGTTGCCAAATTTGTGTAAGGTGGCCGAAAAGTGTGCGTGTTTGAGATGCTCGAGTTTGTCTGCCCACAGGTCAAAGGCGTTTTTGGCATTTTTCCATTCCTCCTTATGGGCTGGTGAGTCAAGTGAGAGGAGATCCCGTTGGGCACAGCGTAGGCGTTCGCTAGCTAAATGATATTGCTTGTTAGTCGATTTTTTTGTATGCCGAGGCATAGGAAATTATTTTCCCTCTCAGGAAGGCCTTACCGGCCTCCCAGAAAAGGTTAGGGTCAGAGACGTGGAGGGCATTGTCTGTAGAGTATTCGGACCAGGCTTGGGTCAAGTAGGAACGAAAGTCTGCTTTTTTGTTGAGATAGCCAGGGAATCTCCAGAGAGGGGACTCACTCTGTCTATCCGGGGGGTCAAGCGTCAGCGATATAGGGGCATGGTCGGAGATGACAATGTCGTGGATTGTAGGGTCTTCCAACCGCGGGGTGATAGCGTCAGAGCAAAACAAGTAATCGATGCGCGTAAAAACATTATGTGGATGGGAGTAAAAAGTATAGTCCCTATCACAGGGGTGAGAAAGACGCCAAATATCCGAAAGGCCCAGGGATTCTACCAATGCAGCTAAGGGAGAGACCGACGGCGTAGATCGACGCGGGGCACCGTGCCTGCCGTTCGATTTGTCTAGTAAAGGGTCCATGGTGGTATTGAAGTCGCCGCCGATCAAGTGAGGGACCGTCGGTGATCGGAGAAGAAAAGAGGACAGGTCCCGGTAAAAAGGCTGGTCAGGGCTGTTGGGAGCATATATGTTTGACAGCAAAAGCTCTCTATTACCGAGTTTGATATGAGCGGAAATAAATCTACCCTGGTCGTCAGTGTCGTGGGACAAAACGTCGCAGGAGAGACGCTTGTGGATCAGTATAAGCACTCCGGCTCTACGCCCCCTCGCCGCCGATCCAAGAACCTCACCCACCCACAGCTTTCGCATGCGAAAAAAATCTTCCGCCGGTAGATGCGATTCTTGGATGAGGGTTATGTCGGCCCCAAGCTGCTTAAGGTGTCTCAGGATCTTCATCCTCTTAATGGGGGATCTCAGACCCCTAACATTCCAGGAAACTACTTTCATGGAGGTTTAAATAAAGTGGGGTGTGTAATCGGTATTATGAAGGTGACAAAAGGTACAGGGGCCGAGGCAGGGGTCTGCAGTCCAAATGTGACCGCGGGCGGATTGGATAATACTGACAGGTGACATGGAGGGGGGGTAGAAGGATTCAACCGTGGATCCGGGGCAGTATGGGAAGAATAGGAGAAACAACAGAATTGTATGCAGAAGCATAGCAGACAACAGGAAAAACATATAGAGCTCATTTTGCGACTTCACTTTTTTCCGGACGCTGTAATGTGGGGGGGGGGGCGACTAACCCTTGGCCAGACTAAGGCAGGTCCATGCGACTGCTCTCCCCCAGCGCCATGATCAGATAGATGGCGTCGGGAGTGGATTAGCCCAGACGGGGTCCACCCGGGGGGGGCCACATAAACAGCATTCGTAAACAGTAGAAGGCCAGATATATCATAACTAGGGTTGAGCGGACACCTAGATGTCCGTGTTCGACGGGTTCGGCCGAACTTTAAAAAAAAGTCCGGGTCCGTGTCCCGGACTTTTACCGAACTTTTCCCGGACACCGAACCCCATTGAAGTCAATGGGGACCCGAACTTTAAGGCACTAAAATGGCTCTAAAACACCAAAGGAAAGGGCTAGAGTGCTGCAAATGGCAGCAAAACGTAATTAAGAGCATGGCAAGTGCTCTGCAAACAAATGTGGATAGGGAAATAACTTAAAACAACAAAAAAAAACAGAAAAATAAAACAATGTTCTTCTTCATCTCTGAAGGACGAGGCCCATATGGAGTAGGAGGGAGGTTGAGGTGGTGGTGGATGTGGCGGTGACATAGGCGTGCGCACAGGGTGTGCTGGGTGTGCCTGGGCACACCCTAATCACCTAGGGCACATAGCATTGCCAGTGAGGAGATGGGAAAGATCTCCCTGGGACCTGCTCTGCTCTATTTCTCCTTGCCTACAGGTACATGGCCCCGATACATTACTCTCCCTGCTGGCAAACACATGCATGTGTATTTCAACTTTGGGGTGCACACCTTAATGCAATAGGCTGCGCACACCTATGGGCGGTGTAGGTGGAAGCGGCGGTGGAGGAGGACCAGGGCCGGATTAACAGCATCATGGGCTTGGTGCTGAGGATTTTGAAGGGCCTTAAGGGCCGTGCCTTGCCATGCACCCAGAGGAGGAAGGGTGCAGCCATGCATGCCTAATTCAACATGGGATGCTGTCTCTGAAGCCCATAAACACATCCATGCATCGCCAACTGTCCCTCCTTGTCCGGCCTTCACGCTGTGTGGGGAGGTTCTGAGGGTGCTGCCTGGGGAAGCGAGCATAGAAGCCAGACTTCTGTGTTTACAAGTGACAGAAGAGCGGTAACAGTGAATATGGCCAACCTGGGGCCTATATAAAAGGTAGGGGCCTGGAGCTGCAGCTCCAATAGCCCCTACATTAATCTGGCCCTGAGGAGGAGGACGAGGTAGCCAACACTGCTTCTTTTCAAAAATTTTAAATGAGGGTACACCCCAAAAGAGTGAGAAAGAGCAAAAATGGAACAATGGGTGGGTAAGGTCGGTATCCATTGCTATTCTGCATAAGGTACGGAAAAGTCCCGTGGGATCCATGCCTGGTTCATTTTAATGAACGTGAGCTTGTCCACATTGTCTCTGGACAGGCGGCTGCGCTTGTCTGTTATAACGCCCCCAGCCGTGCTAAATACCCGTTCAGATAATACACTGGCTGCAGGGCACGCCAGCACCTCCAAGGCGTAAAGGGCAAGCTCAGGCCATGTGCCCAATTTGGAGACCCAGAAGTTGAAGGGGGCAGACCCGTCATTCACTACATGTAGGCGTGTGCACACATACTGCTCCACCATGTTGGTAAAATGCTGCCTCCTGCTAAGACGTTCCATCTGAGCTGCTGGTGCTGCTGTTTGTTGTGGCGTGCTGACAAAGCTTTTCCACATTTCGGCCATGCTAACCCTGCCTTCTGAGGTGCTGGCGGTGCCCTGGTTGCGTTGGCGACCTCCTCCTCCTCCTCCTCTGCCTTGTGCTTCCACTGTGGCCCCGCTGTCAGATGGGAATGCCAGCAGCATGGCGTCTACCAGCGTGCGCTTGTACTCGCGCATCTTGCGATCGCGCTCCAGTGAGTGAATTAAGGACGGTACGTTGTCCTTGTAACGGGGATCCAGCAGCGTGGCCACCCAGTAATCAGCACAAGTTAGAATGTGGGCAACTCGGCGGTCGTTGTGGAGACACTGCAGCATGTAATCGCTCATGTGTGCCAGGCTGCCCAGAGGCGACGAAAGGCTGTCCTCTGTGGGAGGTGTATCGTCCGTGTCCTCTGTATCCCCCCAGCCACGCACCAGTGATGGCCATGAGCTGGCCTGGGTGCCACCCTGCTGTGAACATGGTTCCATCTCCTCCTCCAGCTCCTCCTCCTCCTCATCCTCCTCATCCTCCAGAACTGTGCCCCTGCTGGACAATTGTGTCCCTGGCGTTTGTGTGTGCAGGAACCCACCCTCGGAGCCCCTTGCGAATGACTGCCCTGAAAGCCTTTGAAATGTTACCTCTTCATCCTCCTCCTCCTCCTCCTCATCCTGTGCCACATCCTCTTCCATCATCGCCCAAATTGTTTTTTCAAGGAGGCATAGAAGTGGGATAGTTAAGCTGAGAATGGCGTCATTGCCACTGGCCATGTTGGTGGAGTACCCAAAACAGCGCAACAAGGCACAATATATGCAAATGTCAAATATGCAAACTATGCCGCAATTTAATGTTTTTTACACCAAAAGGGTGTGTATTGAATAGCGGAATAGGATAAAAAACTGTGTATCTCACACGTACAAACACAGACTAGGCCCGATTAAATTTTTTCCTACCCTAAAGGGAGGATGACGAAGAGGAGTATGGAACATGCAGCACCCTCAAATCTTCAGAAGTATGAGATGAACCCCAAAAACTTGGAAAGGTGGATCTCTCTCACACGTACCAACACAGACTATCCCCCAATTTAACTGATCCCCAAAGGTTTTTGATTAAATAGCGGAATAGAAAATATGATCCAAAAAAAGTGTATGTATATCACACGTACACAACCACACTAGGCCCCAATTACTATTGTTTGTACCCCTAAAAGGCTAGATGAGGAGTAGGGGGGGTATGGAACAGGCAGCACCCTCAAACCTTCAGAAGTATGAGATGAACCCCAACAACTTGGAAAGGTGGATCTCTCTCACACGTACCAACACAGACTATCCCCCAATTTAACTGATCCCCAAAGGTTTTTGATTAAATAGCGGAATAGAAAATATGATCCAAAAAAAGTGTATGTATATCACACGTACACAACCACACTAGGCCCCAATTACTATTGTTTGTACCCCTAAAAGGCTAGATGAGGAGTAGGGGGGGTATGGAACAGGCAGCACCCTCAAACCTTCAGAAGTATGAGATGAACCCCAACAACTTGGAAAGGTGGATCTCTCTCACACGTACCAACACAGACTATCCCCCAATTTAACTGATCCCCAAAGGTTTTTGATTAAATAGCGGAATAGAAAATATGATCCAAAAAAAGTGTATGTATATCACACGTACACAACCACACTGGGCCCCAATTACTATTGACAACAAAGAGAGAGCCGCTCAGGTGTTAGTTCAACGGGTGGTGCTGGTCAGATCCGCCGTCCAAGCTATGAAGAATCCAAAAAAGTAGACCGCACTCAGGAAAGTAAGATGAAAACAATCAAAACTCCTTTATTCTTCTTCGGTGTAGCAGACAGACAGTACAATGCACATAACAGACGTGCCCGGTTAACGCGTTTCACGAATTAAATCGCTTACTCATAACCATACACTGTGGAGCTGTGGAAGCCGACGTACATTTGTAGGTAAACCAAGGAAAAGGGAGGTGACCGAAGAATGTAATTGCTTGCACCTAGAATTAATTAATTGATGAGAAACAGATGTAAGTTCAGCAAGTCCACAGTCCCACGGTGAAAGGCAGATAGATACAAAACTCCTTCACCCAATGGGGGAATGGAGGTATACATACAAACGATATAAAACCATATTTATGAAAAATACAAAAAAGTACAAAAAAATATATATATAAAGATATAAAACAATGGCTGAAAAATCAGGAACCAAAAAATGAATAGAAAACTATTTTTCTTTATCATCAAATGTTTTTGAATGCTTCAAACCCCGGTGGCGTAGACATGATAGAAAAAACACACAGTATATGTGAAAAATGGTCGTTCAGTGTGTGGAGAGAATCTTTAAAATGTGGATCGTAACTATGTGAAAAAATGTGCGTGAAAAAGATATAAATTGGAATAACATACCAAATATATTTACTGATATTGATCCCAAAAAAGGGTAAAATAAAAAATATATATAAAAATGTGTAAAAAAAGTAAAAGTGAAAAATGCTGGTGAAAAAGAGGGAAAAGAAACCACAATATTGATAATGGTTGAAAGCACGTGAATGCACATGAATGAAATGAAGTAGTGATGGTGAAAAGTGTGAAGAAAAAATATGAAGAAAAAATGAAGAAAAAATGAACTCATGAATAGATGAATATAGAAAATAATTGTAATGGTAAACAATCATGAGTGATAGATGCAATTAAAAATGTGAATTAGCATATTAATGAGGACGACTCATATGAAAAATATATATAAGGTGTAAAACATAAGTTGTCACGCTTATCAGGGGATGAGTACCGAAAAAAAGTTTATAGGTTCCCAATTTTTACAGATGTATCTAGACTGACACCAAAATCGCCATGTATAAACTCACTAATTGAGAAGTAATTAATTGAAAATACATAATTCAGAGAATACACTCAAAAATAGAGAAACATATAAGCAAAATATAGAAAAACCCTTTCATGAAAGTCGTTCTATGAAAGTATAATCCGCTTGTTTGAGTGTATCAGTGAATGATGGAACATTACCTCAATACCCCATGATCTGGCTCTACTAGCTATAAAAACCACGTTGTCACATAATACCAATCTACCTGCTGATCAACAACTGTATATCCTTGAAGTCCTTCAATTTTTGTTAACACACAATCATTTTACTTTTGACGGGGATTTCTACCTCCAAAGATGTGGGGCAGCGATGGGAGCCAAGTTCTCCCCCTCTCTCGCCAACCTATACATGGGTTGGTGGGAGAGACCCCACATCTTTGGAGGTGGAAATCCCTTCAGAGATCAGATCGCTCTGTTTTTCAGATACATTGACGATCTGATCTTTGTCTGCCATCATGATGTTGAATTAAATGCTTTTCTGAAGTACCTCAATGACAATTCGGTTAATCTAAAATTCACGGGACATAGGAGCCCAGATAAAATCGAATTTTTAGATGTTTCCTTGAGCCATTCGGGTGACAGAGTTGTTTCTAATCTGTATAGGAAACCATTGTCAGGCAATAGCCTGTTACATGCAAAATCTAGCCACCCAATGCATACACTGAAAGGCATACCGGTTGGGCAGTTCTTGAGATTGCGCCGAATATGCAAGAACATTGCGGATTTTGAAAAAGAATCACTTTCTTTACGATCTAGATTCCTTGCTAGAGGATATCCGCAATGGATGATTAACAGAGCATATGTTATGGCTCTTAATAGAGATCGAACTGATCTCCTAAATAAACAACCATGTTCCAACACAAATAATACTCCGAATAAACTTGCTAATCAGAAATCCAAAGCCAGCAATAAACATAGACAGCACCGCTCCTCATTTACCCACACAGAAAATTCTAAACCTATGCCCTCCATTACGTTGTCTCTCCCATATAGTTTAGAATTTTACAAAGTCAAAACAATCATTCAGAAACATTTACCGCTTCTAAATACTGACGACATATGTGCCAATATTCTAAACGAGGGAGTTAATATAGTTGCCAAAAGAGCTGTCACTTTGGGCAATGTCTTATCACCCAGCCTTTATCTTTCCAAAAAACCTAAACAATCCCCTACCTGGCTATACTGTAGAGGTAACTACAAATGTGGTATGACCGACTGTGTCACTTGCCCTTATATTCTCCATGGAAACATCTTTAAGTCTTCGGTGAGCGAAAGGACTTTTCATCTAGAAAAGTTTTTTAACTGTAATTCGGAATATGTCATATATCTTATAACCTGCAAGGCTTGTTTGATACAATATGTGGGTAGAACCACTCGCAGACTTAAAGATAGGTTCAGGGAACATCTAAGTGACATTAGACTATCTAAATCAACCAATGTGGCACGCCACTTTAATCATAACCATGGAGGCGACTTGTCCCTAGTACAGGTCCAGGTCATAGAGCGCATCATTAAACCTATTAGAGGCGGGGACATTTTCCGTATATTATGTAAAAAGGAGGTCTCTTGGATTTTTAGGCTTCAAACTCGCATTCCACAGGGATTAAACTTTGAGTGGGACGTCACTCATTTTTATGAGTAAGTCTCCCTCTCCCCTTTCCTTCTTTTTTCATACATATATATTTATTTCTGGTTTTTCTGATTTTTTCATTTTTTGAAATTTTCAATTAAAAGAAAAAAATTTTTTTCGGTTTTTTATTATTTATTTTTATTTTTATTTTTATTTTTATATTTATTTTTATTTATTTTCCAACAAAAAATTCCTTTTGGCTTTTAGCCATGGATTCCGCAGCTATTCATGGCTATATGTCAGGAGTCATTTGCTTCTGTTTTTTGATTGCCATCCAATATGGTTTGTAGGATTTGGTCACATAGCTCCATATGGCTTCGAGAGTTTCCCCCCCCTTTTTCTCTTTTTTCTTTTTTATTTTACTTCCTTTTTCCTCTCAATAAAATGGTCTCCTTTTTCAGATTCTTTAAGTCCCATGCCAAGCCATGATTATTCCCCTGTTTCGAGGCTCCGTTCGAGTTCGTTCCGAGTTTCTCCGAGCTCCTCCTCTTTTTTTGACATATTGTATGCACCAGTCACTTTATCTCTATTGTCAATTTTTTGTTGCAATCAATTTGCATTCATTTAAGGCCAATAAGCTGTCTAAATTGCCAATCATGGTTACTAGTTATAATGTCTACATTCATTCATGAATTTTTGAATAACAAAGTCACCTTTGGAAGAGGGGGTCTTCCTTTTCTTTGACACCATGCCGCCATTCCAGTTTATACATTATTATATTTTCTATATATGGTGATCCTCCATGCCATATTGATGTTTACTGGATCTTCACCATATTTATATGTTCCATCATTCACTGATACACTCAAACAAGCGGATTATACTTTCATAGAACGACTTTCATGAAAGGGTTTTTCTATATTTTGCTTATATGTTTCTCTATTTTTGAGTGTATTCTCTGAATTATGTATTTTCAATTAATTACTTCTCAATTAGTGAGTTTATACATGGCGATTTTGGTGTCAGTCTAGATACATCTGTAAAAATTGGGAACCTATAAACTTTTTTTCGGTACTCATCCCCTGATAAGCGTGACAACTTATGTTTTACACCTTATATATATTTTTCATATGAGTCGTCCTCATTAATATGCTAATTCACATTTTTATTGCATCTATCACTCATGATTGTTTACCATTACAATTATTTTCTATATTCATCTATTCATGAGTTCATTTTTTCTTCATTTTTTCTTCATATTTTTTCTTCACACTTTTCACCATCACTACTTCATTTCATTCATGTGCATTCACGTGCTTTCAACCATTATCAATATTGTGGTTTCTTTTCCCTCTTTTTCACCAGCATTTTTCACTTTTACTTTTTTTACACATTTTTATATATATTTTTTATTTACCCTTTTTTGGGATCAATATCAGTAAATATATTTGGTATGTTATTCCAATTTATATCTTTTTCACGCACATTTTTTCACATAGTTACGATCCACATTTTAAAGATTCTCTCCACACACTGAACGACCATTTTTCACATATACTGTGTGTTTTTTCTATCATGTCTACGCCACCGGGGTTTGAAGCATTCAAAAACATTTGATGATAAAGAAAAATAGTTTTCTATTCATTTTTTGGTTCCTGATTTTTCAGCCATTGTTTTATATCTTTATATATATATTTTTTTGTACTTTTTTGTATTTTTCATAAATATGGTTTTATATCGTTTGTATGTATACCTCCATTCCCCCATTGGGTGAAGGAGTTTTGTATCTATCTGCCTTTCACCGTGGGACTGTGGACTTGCTGAACTTACATCTGTTTCTCATCAATTAATTAATTCTAGGTGCAAGCAATTACATTCTTCGGTCACCTCCCTTTTCCTTGGTTTACCTACAAATGTACGTCGGCTTCCACAGCTCCACAGTGTATGGTTATGAGTAAGCGATTTAATTCGTGAAACGCGTTAACCGGGCACGTCTGTTATGTGCATTGTACTGTCTGTCTGCTACACCGAAGAAGAATAAAGGAGTTTTGATTGTTTTCATCTTACTTTCCTGAGTGCGGTCTACTTTTTTGGATTCTTCATAGCTTGGACGGCAGATCTGACCAGCACCACCCGTTGAACTAACACCTGAGCGGCTCTCTCTTTGTTGTCAATTGTCTCCGTGAAATACAGCCAGCCCGGTGAGTTCTTTTATTTTGAACTTCTCCTGTATATTCTTCACATTATATGGACTTGTATACAGTACAGACAGATTGCACTTTATAACAGACATGGAATTACCCCCTCTCAGCCGGACGCTTAGACAGCTGAACAATAATCCTCTCAGACATGATGCACAAGCCACTTTAAAAAATACCAAGGAGGATACTTCATGTTCGGTCAAAACTATTTTCCATAAATTAGAAAAATTGATGGTAAAGGAAGTGAGGGCATACTGGGAAAAGACCACCTTAAACGAATACATCGATGTTGCACGAATTCCCAGGGGTCTCCGAATCAAAAAATTTCCAACCTTTGACTTATATAATGAAGACCTTAAGCAACAATGGACTGACACGCTTTCAAGATGTTCTTTTGATTTAATGAAACTTATTGTCAGTTCCAAATCCCTTGAATTAGACAAACTACATGAGGACATTTCTAAACTACAAACGGATTTACTTCCATTCAAAGAAACGCCCTCCTTCATTGAATTTGACCAACACTTAAATGAGAAAATTGACAAAATAGAAACAGATACCATTAAAGGCAAACAGGACAAGCTGCTCCGGGATCAGATTGACTATGAGACTAAAAACGTCTACACATGGAAAAAAGCCAACAATTGGTATCGACAACATCCCAAAAAACGAGTTAGCTTCTCTGACCCAGAGACGGGTGCGACAGATACATCTCTACCCCTTACATCGGATACATCTTTAGAGTATCCACAAACACCACGATCAGGGAATAATACTCATGTACAATCGGCATCAAAAAACGAGGCCCCCAAGAAAAACAGGAGATTCACCAGGAGAAAAGGAAAAAGGCTACCAGACGGGGAGGAAGGAGACACCGCGGGTCATTCAGATGGCCAACACCGACTCAGATCTCATCGGAAGTAACAACAAAAAATACGTCTTCAGATCCTTATCTACATACATCGAATGTTATCAATCTATCAAAAAGGCCACTCACCGCAGATGACATCAGCCTTTTATCCAAAGGCTTAAACTTTTGCCCGCACGCTCATTTTGATCCATTTGAAACTGTTCTCAACATAAATAAGTTCATCCGCAATTTAACTTTAAAGAGACATTTCTTCAATCAAGATGAGCCTTCCTCCAGCAACGATGAATTGGTTGACATCAACCACTTGAATGACTCATATGGTACTGTATCCACATTTCGTGAAGTTTGTGCCATCACTGAGTTGGAGGACTTGACAAGGGAAAATTATGATTTTATACAAGATTATGGCCAAGATGGAATGAGGAATATTACCATCACTTCCTCTTCCAACTTCTATCCCATACAATCTAGATCCTCTAGTATGGACCTTTTTCAGAAATTGGTAGAAAAAGATTTATTTTCATTAGCATCCACAGTCCCCCCTGTAGTGACCACATTTCAAGATAACCTCACTAGACAAGAGAGAGTGTCATTGAAATCCTTAAAAGATGATACATCTATTGTCATCAGAAATGCCGATAAAGGGGGGGCAATTGTGGTGCTAGATAGCGATATTTATAAAAAAGAGGCCCTCAGACAGTTAGGGGATACATATACCTATCAATCCCTCAAAAATGACCCCACCAACATTTTCAAAAAACAACTCATGATCTTGATCAATAAGGGGGCATCTCTAGGGGTTTTTTCTACCAAAGACACTGAAAAATTAGTCCCTATTTCCCCTGTCACACCCATATTCCACCATCTCCCCAAGGTCCACAAAGGTTTAGACCCAATTTTGGGAAGACCTATCGTTTCAGGTATTGGGTCCCTTTGTGAGAAACTTGGGGAGTGGTTGGATGGGCAATTACAAGGTCTAGTACATAGCCTTCCAGGTTTCCTGAAAGATACCACACATCTATTAAATATCATGGAAAATTTTGTCTGGAAGGAGCACTATGTATGGATCACCTGTGACGTCACCAGCCTCTATTCCTCAATACCCCATGATCTGGCTCTACTAGCTATAAAAACCACGTTGTCACATAATACCAATCTACCTGCTGATCAACAACTGTATATCCTTGAAGTCCTTCAATTTTTGTTAACACACAATTATTTTACTTTTGACGGGGATTTCTACCTCCAAAGATGTGGGGCAGCGATGGGAGCCAAGTTCTCCCCCTCTCTCGCCAACCTATACATGGGTTGGTGGGAGAGACCCCACATCTTTGGAGGTGGAAATCCCTTCAGAGATCAGATCGCTCTGTTTTTCAGATACATTGACGATCTGATCTTTGTCTGCCATCATGATGTTGAATTAAATGCTTTTCTGAAGTACCTCAATGACAATTCGGTTAATCTAAAATTCACGGGACATAGGAGCCCAGATAAAATCGAATTTTTAGATGTTTCCTTGAGCCATTCGGGTGACAGAGTTGTTTCTAATCTGTATAGGAAACCATTGTCAGGCAATAGCCTGTTACATGCAAAATCTAGCCACCCAATGCATACACTGAAAGGCATACCGGTTGGGCAGTTCTTGAGATTGCGCCGAATATGCAAGAACATTGCGGATTTTGAAAAAGAATCACTTTCTTTACGATCTAGATTCCTTGCTAGAGGATATCCGCAATGGATGATTAACAGAGCATATGTTATGGCTCTTAATAGAGATCGAACTGATCTCCTAAATAAACAACCATGTTCCAACACAAATAATACTCCGAATAAACTTGCTAATCAGAAATCCAAAGCCAGCAATAAACATAGACAACACCGCTCCTCATTTACCCACACAGAAAATTCTAAACCTATGCCCTCCATTACGTTGTCTCTCCCATATAGTTTAGAATTTTACAAAGTCAAAACAATCATTCAGAAACATTTACCGCTTCTAAATACTGACGACATATGTGCCAATATTCTAAACGAGGGAGTTAATATAGTTGCCAAAAGAGCTGTCACTTTGGGCAATGTCTTATCACCCAGCCTTTATCTTTCCAAAAAACCTAAACAATCCCCTACCTGGCTATACTGTAGAGGTAACTACAAATGTGGTATGACCGACTGTGTCACTTGCCCTTATATTCTCCATGGAAACATCTTTAAGTCTTCGGTGAGCGAAAGGACTTTTCATCTAGAAAAGTTTTTTAACTGTAATTCGGAATATGTCATATATCTTATAACCTGCAAGGCTTGTTTGATACAATATGTGGGTAGAACCACTCGCAGACTTAAAGATAGGTTCAGGGAACATCTAAGTGACATTAGACTATCTAAATCAACCAATGTGGCACGCCACTTTAATCATAACCATGGAGGCGACTTGTCCCTAGTACAGGTCCAGGTCATAGAGCGCATCATTAAACCTATTAGAGGCGGGGACATTTTCCGTATATTATGTAAAAAGGAGGTCTCTTGGATTTTTAGGCTTCAAACTCGCATTCCACAGGGATTAAACTTTGAGTGGGACGTCACTCATTTTTATGAGTAAATCTCCCTCTCCCCTTTCCTTCTTTTTTCATACATATATATTTATTTCTGGTTTTTCTGATTTTTTCATTTTTTGAAATTTTCAATTAAAAGAAAAAAATTTTTTTCGGTTTTTTATTATTTATTTTTATTTTTATTTTTATTTTTATATTTATTTTTATTTATTTTCCAACAAAAAATTCCTTTTGGCTTTTAGCCATGGATTCCGCAGCTATTCATGGCTATATGTCAGGAGTCATTTGCTTCTGTTTTTTGATTGCCATCCAATATGGTTTGTAGGATTTGGTCACATAGCTCCATATGGCTTCGAGAGTTTCCCCCCCCTTTTTCTCTTTTTTCTTTTTTATTTTACTTCCTTTTTCCTCTCAATAAAATGGTCTCCTTTTTCAGATTCTTTAAGTCCCATGCCAAGCCATGATTATTCCCCTGTTTCGAGGCTCCGTTCGAGTTCGTTCCGAGTTTCTCCGAGCTCCTCCTCTTTTTTTGACATATTGTATGCACCAGTCACTTTATCTCTATTGTCAATTTTTTGTTGCAATCAATTTGCATTCATTTAAGGCCAATAAGCTGTCTAAATTGCCAATCATGGTTACTAGTTATAATGTCTACATTCATTCATGAATTTTTGAATAACAAAGTCACCTTTGGAAGAGGGGGTCTTCCTTTTCTTTGACACCATGCCGCCATTCCAGTTTATACATTATTATATTTTCTATATATGGTGATCCTCCATGCCATATTGA
Organism: Pelophylax lessonae; assembly: GCF_965119305.1. Classification (NCBI taxonomy): domain Eukaryota; kingdom Metazoa; phylum Chordata; class Amphibia; order Anura; family Ranidae; genus Pelophylax; species Pelophylax lessonae. Next base: position 500,722,892 of record NC_138769.1, on the reverse strand, counting down.
TGTTTACTGGATCTTCACCATATTTTTATGTTCCATCATTCACTGATACACTCAAACAAGCGGATTATACTTTCATAGAACGACTTTCATGAAAGGGTTTTTCTATATTTTGCTTATATGTTTCTCTATTTTTGAGTGTATTCTCTGAATTATGTATTTTCAATTAATTACTTCTCAATTAGTGAGTTTATACATGGCGATTTTGGTGTCAGTCTAGATACATCTGTAAAAATTGGGAACCTATAAACTTTTTTTCGGTACTCATCCCCTGATAAGCGTGACAACTTATGTTTTACACCTTATATATATTTTTCATATGAGTCGTCCTCATTAATATGCTAATTCACATTTTTAATTGCATCTATCACTCATGATTGTTTACCATTACAATTATTTTCTATATTCATCTATTCATGAGTTCATTTTTTCTTCATTTTTTTCTTCATATTTTTTCTTCACACTTTTCACCATCACTACTTCATTTCATTCATGTGCATTCACGTGCTTTCAACCATTATCAATATTGTGGTTTCTTTTCCCTCTTTTTCACCAGCATTTTTCACTTTTACTTTTTTTACACATTTTTATATATATTTTTTATTTTACCCTTTTTTGGGATCAATATCAGTAAATATATTTGGTATGTTATTCCAATTTATATCTTTTTCACGCACATTTTTTCACATAGTTACGATCCACATTTTAAAGATTCTCTCCACACACTGAACGACCATTTTTCACATATACTGTGTGTTTTTTCTATCATGTCTACGCCACCGGGGTTTGAAGCATTCAAAAACATTTGATGATAAAGAAAAATAGTTTTCTATTCATTTTTTGGTTCCTGATTTTTCAGCCATTGTTTTATATCTTTATATATATATTTTTTTGTACTTTTTTGTATTTTTCATAAATATGGTTTTATATCGTTTGTATGTATACCTCCATTCCCCCATTGGGTGAAGGAGTTTTGTATCTATCTGCCTTTCACCGTGGGACTGTGGACTTGCTGAACTTACATCTGTTTCTCATCAATTAATTAATTCTAGGTGCAAGCAATTACATTCTTCGGTCACCTCCCTTTTCCTTGGTTTACCTACAAATGTACGTCGGCTTCCACAGCTCCACAGTGTATGGTTATGAGTAAGCGATTTAATTCGTGAAACGCGTTAACCGGGCACGTCTGTTATGTGCATTGTACTGTCTGTCTGCTACACCGAAGAAGAATAAAGGAGTTTTGATTGTTTTCATCTTACTTTCCTGAGTGCGGTCTACTTTTTTGGATTCCCCAATTACTATTGTTTGTACCCCTAAAAGGCTAGATGAGGAGTAGGGGGAGTATGGAACAGGCAGCACCCTCAAACCTTCAGAAGTATGAGATGAACCCCAACAACTTGGAAAGGTGGATCTCTCTCACACGTACCAACACAGACTATCCCCCAATTTAACTGATCCCCAAAGGTTTTTGATTAAATAGCGGAATAGAAAATATGATCCAAAAAAAGTGTATGTATATCACACGTACACAACCACACTAGGCCCCAATTACTATTGTTTGTACCCCTAAAAGGCTAGATGAGGAGTAGGGGGGGTATGGAACAGGCAGCACCCTCAAACCTTCAGAAGTATGAGATGAACCCCAACAACTTGGAAAGGTGGATCTCTCTCACACGTACCAACACAGACTATCCCCCAATTTAACTGATCCCCAAAGGTTTTTGATTAAATAGCGGAATAGAAAATATGATCCAAAAAAAGTGTATGTATATCACACGTACACAACCACACTAGGCCCCAATTACTATTGTTTGTACCCCTAAAAGGCTAGGAGTAGGGGGAGTATGGAACAGGCAGCACCCTCAAACCTTCAGAAGTATGAGATGAACCCCAACAACTTGGAAAGGTGGATCTCTCTCACACGTACCAACACAGACTATCCCCCAATTTAACTGATCCCCAAAGGTTTTTGATTAAATAGCGGAATAGAAAATATGATCCAAAAAAAGTGTATGTATATCACACGTACACAACCACACTAGGCCCCAATTACTATTGATTGTACCCCTAAAAGGCTAGATGAGGAGTAGGGGGGGTATGGAACAGGCAGCACCCTCAAACCTTCAGAAGTATGAGATGAACCCCAACAACTTGGAAAGGTGGATCTCTCTCACACGTACCAACACAGACTATCCCCCAATTTAACTGATCCCCAAAGGTTTTTGATTAAATAGCGGAATAGAAAATATGATCCAAAAAAAGTGTATGTATATCACACGTACACAACCACACTGGGCCCCAATTACTATTGTTTGTACCCCTAAAAGGCTAGATGAGGAGTAGGGGGAGTATGGAACAGGCAGCACCCTCAAACCTTCAGAAGTATGAGATGAACCCCAACAACTTGGAAAGGTGGATCTCTCTCACACGTACCAACACAGACTATCCCCCAATTTAACTGATCCCCAAAGGTTTTTGATTAAATAGCGGAATAGAAAATATGATCCAAAAAAAGTGTATGTATATCACACGTACACAACCACACTAGGCCCCAATTACTATTGTTTGTACCTGTTGGTAGCTGAGACCCCTGGTCCCAATGATAGTCCCGTGCTATCTATAACTTCTTTGCTCGTTTTGTGTCTGGCAGGCCTGGGAGGCTGGTTTCTGGAAATAACACAGACGGAGACAGATGTATAGTGAAACCAAGCTCTCAGTTTATTATAGGCTCGTTGCGGCTTATATAGTAAAGATAAAGGCATACAATCATAGGTATAGGGCACTTGTTACGTTCTTATTGGTTAAACAGCTTAAGGAGACAAAAGGTCACCTTGGGGAATAATACCATATAGGACATATATCGTGTGACTAGAATCACCTGACACAGCCTTATCGCGAACTGCAGAAACTTTCCATGGTACGTAGACACTTTTCATATCTTGTGTAACTAAGGTCACATACACACACAAACACACAGCTTATAAGACATTAATGCATACAAAATGGGGTAGGGACATACAAAATGGAGGACACATAGAATTTGATATCTCCCCATCTCCCACAATCCCCTCTTAAAATCATTAACCCTTAATTGATTTTCCCTTGTCACCCTGTATATCATTGGAATATATAATTCTTAGGGATATTATCAGGAGTCCTAAACCTCCTAGGAATATAGTACCACGATTGGCAGATTAATTTTCTATATCCCTGCTGCTTGAAAGACCAGATCATATATCATCCTTTAAACAATAAGGTTCTTTTTTTCTTTCTGTTTATACCTCTTAATGTACTCAGTATATTCTTTAGGGTTATTAGTCGAGGAGGTCTGGTAGCCTGGGACTTGGTGGGATAGCATAGAGACATTTTTCACCTTTGGTCGGGAAACTCTAACAATAATACACATTACGAGTTTGAAGCATGCATATAGGAATAATAAAAAAAGCAAAACCATTACAACAGTCATAGCGATATTTTTCAACCATGAGGATATTCCTCCAAATTCAAAATTCCCACTACCAAAAGGACTCCATGTCTTAGCAATATTCCTAGCTTCCTGTTGCAACTTGTCTACTTCTTTCCGGTGCTGTGCAATAATATCATAATAATCGGGTATCTCAACAGATGTATTGTGTATCCATGTGCAACATTCATAATCCTCCGTAACTTCACATAACCCAGTAAGAGCAGCACTCATGCTTTCTATGGCTAGGTCATGGAGCTCAAGTTGTTTCTTAATTGCCCTCACTTCTATATTTAATTTGGTAATGTCCCCTGAGTTCTTATCTAGGATGTCATCGAGAATTTTGGAGTAATTATTCAACCTTTTCATCATGTCTATTCCCCATCCGGTCCATGAGGGGAACCAGGCCCATACCATATCCTTCTCAAGGAATAATTCCCTTTTATTGCGGTGTTTGAGGGGGTACCTAGGATACATACTAGCTTCTAGGAGATGTCCTCCTTTGTTGTCTCCCACTACACCCATGATGGGAACTAGGGATGCGAGGTAACACCACCCTTGGGGTTCAATGGGGATCCAAGGGTGACAAATCTTTCCACAACAAATATAAGTACTGTTTCCCAAAGCCAGGGGACGTTTGTGAAGTAGTGCCATTAATTGATCATCATAACTGGACCAAGCTAAATTTGACAACAACTGTCCTACTGGGGAAGAGGAAGTGGAACTGGAGTTAAGAAAGTTCATTAGAGTGGCGTTTAGGGCTGGTTCTGAGGTGTGCCAGAAGGAGCTGTCCATCGAGGTCATTGAGAAATTAATCTTAGTTTGCCGGCACACTTCAGCTCCCTTGGTGGAGTTTCCCAACCTAAAACACCAGTCTGGGGAATGACTCCTACCAATAATTTGGAAAGTGAGGGTATCATTTGAGAGTGTTCTCGTGACATTGGTGAGGACAACAGGAGGTGTACCATTTAGGAAAGGGGTGAAGTTTAAAGGTATCGCTATTAGGGGGATTCTAGCGGTGCTAGGATGGAGTTTACTACATATCCAACATTTTTCATATCCGGACTTCTGGGCATATGCATATTTAAATTGCAACAATGACATTTTATCTGTAAGACTTTTTTTTTGAGCTTTCATCTCTCTTTTGTCTGTTATATGCATTACTCTGTATTGGGGTGTTGGAAGCTCCGCAAATGGCCTGTAGCCCTACCAGGTCTTCTGAATGATAAATACAGTTAGTGGTAACCCATACTACAGAGAAGACTGAAAATGATACGAGTCCTATAAGTAGCCGAAGTTTTCCAGAATCTGGTGCTATTAGGAATGTCATTTTTCTACAGGGTCAGGGCCGCCTGCCTCTGAAAAACCCCCTTTTCTTGACTATCCTGTTCGAGGTCAGAGTCGTCCACTCCCGTTAGTACCTCTCTTGCTTCTGGACCTTCCTGTTCAAGGTCAGGGCCGTCCGCCCCCGTTAGTACCTCTCTTGGGTCTGGATCTGGACTTGCTTCTGGGGGTGGAGCCTCCTTCACCAATTTTACTCGAGTAGCGTGGATCCAGGCTTGTTGGTTCTCCACAAGGACAGCGATTCTGGTCACTGCGACTACCTTTGTCTTTTGGTCCAAAACGAAATCCAGCCTTGGTCTTGTGATGCTACTTCATCTCCTTCCCTCAAGTGATGGGTTGATACCTGTGAAAAGAAAAGAAAGGTGCGAGCAACTTTTCCGTTCCACTTGATTCAAAATTCCAATTTACTTTTTCTTAACTCGTCTTTGATTGTCCTATTTATCCTTTCCACTGTACCTGAACTCTGTGGATGACAATCTATTTTCAGGATTTTAACTAGTTCCTGGCATTCTTTTTAATATTAAAGCTGCACCATTATTAGAACTAATTCAAAGCAGGCATCCCCATCCAGGAATAATCTCCTGACTGAGAATGCGTGCCACCGTGTGGGCATCTCCATTTTGTGGCCCTAAAAGCTTCCACTCATCTGCTAAACATGTCCACTATTAACTCTTGTTTCTACCCTGTGTTGGGCTTATGTGTGAAATCTATTTCTAGATGTTCATGTTTGGCCTTATGTGTTTGTTTGTGTTGTTCCTAATACAGGTGATGCACCTAGCAACATATGCTTTCACTAATTTAGGCCTGTAAATGCAAAAAAAACTTCAGTAATACTTCATATGTTCTTTCCCACCCCTTGTGTCCTATTCCATCATACTAGGCAATAGACAGTGGGGCGCTAGCTGCGGGGATACAAGATCTCCCCTCTTTTAGAAAAAGGCCACTCTCAACTTTTTCTAAACCATCACCTAAATCCTTAAACCTGTTCTGTAGCATGCGTTTGTAGCTCTAATAATGTGTGATCTTTTGGCCTGACTTTCAGCTCTACAACCAGGAACCATCTACAAAAACATCCTCTGCTCCCTCTATGGCTGTCTAGATATATTATGTCTATACAATCATGTTGTTGTGTAACACACCCTTTAATCCCAGTAACCCATTTAAAACTGGGGCCTACCTAGGGCAAAAAATGTGGCCATCCCTATTACCATCTCACAAGATGCTATGTTTGGAGTCACCTCAGGCATGCCTTAGACCTGGACTGCGACCATCTTTGGACAAAAACTATAGGGCAAAGTCCACCACCATACTCCTGGGCAAGTACACCTGTCATGGTCTTACAATTGTCCCTTGCATAAACACAAACATTTTTCCATAATTTGGGAGGCCCAGTGCAGGCGCTACAACCATAGCATTTTTCAGATACATAAACGCATTCAACATTACTTGTGACATTTCTGGACCTGTGGCTTGTCTCAAAATGTTGTCATAAAATAGGAGCAGTCGGATCCATTGCAATCAATGATCCTGGTTTTGTGGGCGGGCAAGACCCACTGTGGGCTGGCAAGACCCACGTGACTGACTCTCCTTTTCCCCCTCTGTGAGAACAAAACCAAGGTAAACAACACTTTCCTGACACCATTGTCATTATTCCTGTGACACTTTGTGTCCACATACATGTACATTTCTCAATGAACTCACTCGCTCTGACTGGCCTCCACAGAGTGACTACATATGTTATCCACATATTGTAGCGGGACTGACTCATGAGCAGGTGTCCATCCCCTCTTGCGTGGTCTGGAGAACTATAGAGCAGACAACTAAAACTGTCTATTTAGCCCTGAGGCACTTCTACACCAGGTCAGTTACCTGGACTGATTAACAAAACAAGAAACAAAGATGGCTGTGTCTCCTCGTCCACTAGGACGGTAAAAAAAACGCATTACTTCAACCAATCACTGTAAAGTGGGTAGCATCGGATGGTATGGCTATCAGTAGAGATGGCACATCAGATACCACTTGCATATTACATACTTCAGTCAGATAAAACTAAAACTTTTTGGCTCTGTGCCAATCTTACTAAAAAAAAACTTTTTTATTTTTTTTTCTTCTGCCAATCTAACAAAAACCTGTCCAGAGGTTCCCCTCCCTCAATAGAGGACTCCCCTAAAATATCACCCAAAAACTGAAATCAGATAAAAAGTTAATCTGATTTGAAACTTTTGGCTCGGTGCCAATAGGGTCCAATGGTCACACTAATTGCGGTAACCCTTTCTGTCCCAAAATAAATTCCATAACTTATAACAGGAATGAAAATATTTAAGTTTGAACCCTTTCTTGGCAAGTAGCCAATTTTCAAAATTTTGCACCAGAGCTCCCTTTTACGTTTAGGGACACAAGGGACCCATTTGTAAAATGTAATTTCTCATTATCTATAATTCTATAAAAAATAACCTCAAAATATCTTGCCGACTACGGCGAACTATGTTTTGCCTGATAAAAACTGTATTTGTTCACTATTATTACTCTTCCCGGAGGTTCCTATGCTTTATGCACAAATGTATAAATGGCAAAACTCCAAAAATTCCATAAAAAGGTAATTGCATATGTTTGGCAATGCTGGTGGCCGTGAGAAAACCAGGTGCTGCTGTACTGTCTAATGTTTGCCTGACTCCATACATTTTTAAACCTTGATTAAATCTCCAGGACAGTTTCACCTTCTGCTTACAAGCAATTGGACTTTACTCTTAAAAGCCCTAGTTAACTCTTTATTATTCTTATTACTTTTCAGCCTTCTAGTCTTTTCAACTGTTTTATTATTCTACAAGGGGGCATAGGTTAACCATTTTTCATCTCCCCTTATTCCATATACGCCTGATCCCATTGTGGATCAGGCCCATAATAGGGCCACACTGTTGTATCTAAAAGGCATAGTCCTTTGACCATATCCATATGGAATGTGTCATTAGCGCCCTCTCGTGGGAAAGGACTGGAACTTTTCATTGTTTCAGTCCACTCTGCTTATTTTATCTATCCATGGGTTGATTAAATAGTAGTCAGTGCCGCAGACTCGCGCCACATATTCCTTACAGTTTTCTCCTGCTTGGGGAGGTGGGGGTGGCTTGCTGCCTCCGTGACCCATTGCTGCAGACAACGGGGTTCACGGACCGAGCGCTTATTAGACTAAATCAATCTAATTCTAAGTTCCCTGTCTATTTATAACTGGCAATTTTATTTATTATAAAAGATTGTTGTCTGCGTCTGGTAAATATTTTTTAAGTTGTCTATATGTTACCCCTACTAGGTCAAAATCTATCTGTCCGTGAAAGTTGACTCTATGATGCACAATTTTTTTACATTCAGGGTTACTAGAAACAAACTGACTTCCTAAAAATCTTTTTCTCTTCAGTGGCAAAATACAGACTAATTTAGCAGAGTCTAAGTTATGGTGAGTTATATCAAAATCTAAACAATGGGTGCAGATTGGACAGGGCATCTGCTACAATCTATCACAGAGTCATGGAACGTTCACAGTGCTCGACTGCCACCCAGGTTGCCCTGTGTGCGTCTTCCCAAAACGTGAACTAGTCACAGTGTATTTCAGCCGTGCTGACAATACGGAGCGTTTTCGAATGCAGCGTGACTACTCTGGCATTCTCATCAGAGAAAGAACATTCAGTAAATGACTCAGGTCTGTTCACTTACCACCCAGACTCATTGAATCATACAAACAGATTATCTTATACTTCTATGCGACAGAGAAGGAAAGCTTAAAGATTTTTCAGACACAAAACGAGCAATTTTCTAACACTTCTTAAGTCTCCCTGAGACTAAATATTTCCCTGAAATATTTCAATTATAGGTATGTTGCGTGTGTTCCCGGAACACACCAACCCCTGTGGTTCAATTGGATATGAGTCTAGCCAGTGTCCCCCCGGAGCCGCACTACAATCGGTTACATAGAAAGGAGTTTTCTACTTACCGGATGAGTGTGGGTGTCCGCGGAGAGTGACTCTCATATCCCGGACATAGCCCCCAAAACTGTTGGTAGCTGAGACCCCTGGTCCCAATGATAGTCCCGTGCTATCTATAACTTCTTTGCTCGTTTTGTGTCTGGCAGGCCTGGGAGGCTGGTTTCTGGAAATAACACAGACGGAGACAGATGTATAGTGAAACCAAGCTCTCAGTTTATTATAGGCTCGTTGCGGCTTATATAGTAAAGATAAAGGCATACAATCATAGGTATAGGGCACTTGTTACGTTCTTATTGGTTAAACAGCTTAAGGAGACAAAAGGTCACCTTGGGGAATAATACCATATAGGACATATATCGTGTGACTAGAATCACCTGACACAGCCTTATCGCGAACTGCAGAAACTTTCCATGGTACGTAGACACTTTTCATATCTTGTGTAACTAAGGTCACATACACACACAAACACACAGCTTATAAGACATTAATGCATACAAAATGGGGTAGGGACATACAAAATGGAGGACACATAGAATTTGATATCTCCCCATCTCCCACAGTACCCCTAAAAGGCTAGATGAGGAGTAGGGGGGGTATGGAACAGGCAGCACCCTCAAACCTTCAGAAGTATGAGATGAACCCCAACAACTTGGAAAGGTGGATCTCTCTCACACGTACCAACACAGACTATCCCCCAATTTAACTGATCCCCAAAGGTTTTTGATTAAATAGCGGAATAGAAAATATGATCCAAAAAAAGTGTATGTATATCACACGTACACAACCACACTAGGCCCCAATTACTATTGTTTGTACCCCTAAAAGGCTAGATGAGGAGTAGGGGGGGTATGGAACAGGCAGCACCCTCAAACCTTCAGAAGTATGAGATGAACCCCAACAACTTGGAAAGGTGGATCTCTCTCACACGTACCAACACAGACTATCCCCCAATTTAACTGATCCCCAAAGGTTTTTGATTAAATAGCGAAATAGAAAATATGATCCAAAAAAAGTGTATGTATATCACACGTACACAACCACACTAGGCCCCAATTACTATTGTTTGTACCCCTAAAAGGCTAGATGAGGAGTAGGGGGGGTATGGAACAGGCAGCACCCTCAAATCTTCAGAAGTATGAGATGAACCCCAAAAACTTGGAAAGGTGGATCTCTCTCACACGTATCAACACAGACTATCCCCCAATTTAACTGATCCCCAAAGGTTTTTGATTAAATAGCGGAATAGAAAATATGATCCAAAAAAAGTGTATGTATATCACACGTACACAACCACACTAGGCCCCAATTACTATTGTTTGTACCCCTAAAAGGCTAGATGAGGAGTAGGGGGGGTATGGAACAGGCAGCACCCTCAAACCTTCAGAAGTATGAGATGAACCCCAACAACTTGGAAAGGTGGATCTCTCTCACACGTACCAACACAGACTATCCCCCAATTTAACTGATCCCCAAAGGTTTTTGATTAAATAGCGGAATAGAAAATATGATCCAAAAAAGTGTATGTATATCACACGTACACAACCACACTAGGCCCCAATTACTATTGTTTGTACCCCTAAAAGGCTAGATGAGGAGTAGGGGGAGTATGGAACAGGCAGCACCCTCAAACCTTCAGAAGTATGAGATGAACCCCAACAACTTGGAAAGGTGGATCTCTCTCACACGTACCAACACAGACTATCCCCCAATTTAACTGATCCCCAAAGGTTTTTGATTAAATAGCGGAATAGAAAATATGATCCAAAAAAAGTGTATGTATATCACACGTACACAACCACACTGGGCCCCAATTACTATTGTTTGTACCCCTAAAAGGCTAGATGAGGAGTAGGGGGAGTATGGAACAGGCAGCACCCTCAAACCTTCAGAAGTATGAGATGAACCCCAACAACTTGGAAAGGTGGATCTCTCTCACACGTACCAACACAGACTATCCCCCAATTTAACTGATCCCCAAAGGTTTTTGATTAAATAGCGGAATAGAAAATATGATCCAAAAAAAGTGTATGTATATCACACGTACACAACCACACTAGGCCCCAATTACTATTGTTTGTACCCCTAAAAGGCTAGATGAGGAGTAGGGGGGGTATGGAACAGGCAGCACCCTCAAACCTTCAGAAGTATGAGATGAACCCCAACAACTTGGAAAGGTGGATCTCTCTCACACGTACCAACACAGACTATCCCCCAATTTAACTGATCCCCAAAGGTTTTTGATTAAATAGCGGAATAGAAAATATGATCCAAAAAAAGTGTATGTATATCACACGTACACAACCACACTAGGCCCCAATTACTATTGTTTGTACCCCTAAAAGGCTAGGAGTAGGGGGAGTATGGAACAGGCAGCACCCTCAAACCTTCAGAAGTATGAGATGAACCCCAACAACTTGGAAAGGTGGATCTCTCTCACACGTACCAACACAGACTATCCCCCAATTTAACTGATCCCCAAAGGTTTTTGATTAAATAGCGGAATAGAAAATATGATCCAAAAAAAGTGTATGTATATCACACGTACACAACCACACTAGGCCCCAATTACTATTGTTTGTACCCCTAAAAGGCTAGATGAGGAGTAGGGGGAGTATGGAACAGGCAGCACCCTCAAATCTTCAGAAGTATGAGATTGTGTTCACTGTACCCCACAAAGATTGAGTTCACTGCACCCCACAATGATTGTGTTCACTGCACCCCACAAAGATTGTGTTCACTGCACCTCACAAAGATTGTGTTCACTGTACCCCCCAAAGATTGTGTTCACTGCACCCCACAAAGATTCTGTTCACTGTACCCCACAAAGATTGTGTTCACTGCACCCTAAAAGGATGTTGTTCACTGCACCCCACAAAGATTGTGTTCACTGCACCCTAAAAGGATGTTGTTCACTGCACCCCAAAAAGATTGTGTTCACTGTACCCCCCCAAAGATTGTGTTCACTGCACCCCACAAAGATTGTGTTCACTGCACCCCAAAAAGATTGTGTTCACTGTACCCCCCAAAGATTGTGTTCACTGCACCCCAAAAAGATTGTGTTCACTGTACCCCCCAAAGATTGTGTTCACTGCACCCCACAAAGATTCTGTTCACTGTACCCCACAAAGATTGTGTTCACTGCACCCCAAAAAGATTGTGTTCACTGTACCCCCCCAAAGATTGTGTTCACTGCACCCCACAAAGATTCTGTTCACTGCACCCCACAAAGGATTTTGTTCACTGCACCCCAAAAAGATTGTGTTCACTGCACCCCAAAAAGGATTTTGATCACTGCACCCCAAAAAGGATGTTGTTCACTGCACCCCAAAAATGATTTTGTTCACTCCACCCCAAAAAGATTGTGTTCACTGCACCCCACAAAGATTGTGTTCACTGCACCCCAAAAAGATTGTGTTCACTGTACCCCCCAAAGATTGTGTTCACTGCACCCCACAAAGATTCTGTTCACTGTACCCCACAAAGATTGTGTTCACTGCACCCCAAAAAGATTGTGTTCACTGCACCCCAAAAAGGATGTTGTTCACTGCACCCCAAAAAGGATGTTGTTCACTCCACCCCAAAAAGATTGTGTTCACTGCACCCCACAAAGATTGTGTTCACTGCACCCCAAAAAGATTGTGTTCACTGCACCCCAAAAATGATTTTGTTCACTGCACCCCAAAAAGGATGTTGTTCACTCCACCCCAAAAAGATTGTGTTCACTGCACCCCAAAAAGATTGTGTTCACTGCACCCCACAAAGGATTTTGTTCACTGCACCCCAAAAAGATTGTGTTCACTGCACCCCAAAAAGGATGTTGTTCACTGCACCCCAAAAAGGATTTTGTTCACTGCACCCCAAAAAGATTGTGTTCACTGCACCCCACAAAGGATTTTGTTCACTGCACCCCACAAAGATTGTGTTCACTGCACCCCAAAAAGATTGTGTTCACTGCAGCCCAAAAAGATTGTGTTCACTGCAGCCCAAAAAGATTGTGTTCACTGCAGCCCAAAAAGATTGTGTTCACTGCAGCTCACACACAGAAAAATGGATGTGGATCACTGACACCTGCCTATCTCCAATCCCACACCACACAGCAATATCGATTGTAGTTTGTAGAACACAGTTTCCCTAAAATTCAGCAGACTCTGTCCCTAACAGGATTGAGAAGAGATCGTAGATCAGGATTGAGTGCAGATTCACCCCACCCCCCACACAGCAATATCGATTGTAGTTTGTAGAAGACACTGACCCTATAATTCAGCAGACTCTATCCCTAAAATGCCTACAACTCGCCCTGCCTAAACACTCCGACCTGTCCCTCAATTCTATCCGGACACAAATGGTTTTTTCCTGCCTATCTTTCCCTAATCAGCAGCCAGCACATTGATGTGTGCTCTGTCCCTTAGCTAAGCAGCAGAATGACGCTGCTGCGGCGGCTGCCTCGAACTTATAAAGACTTGGTCACATGCTTCAGACGGCCAATCACAGCTACTAAGACATTTGCAGGCATGGCTGGGATGGCTTAAGGCACACCAGTTAAACGATTGTTGATTGGCTGTTGAAAGCCCGCCATGAAAAGAGCGCCAAAGCATGCAAAACCCGGAAATAAAACGACCGAACACGGATTTTTACCCGAACATACAGTAAAGTGTCCGTGTCCGTGTTCGGGTAAAAAAAATCCAATTATTCGGTACGAACACGAATAATACAGTCCGTGTTCGCTCAACACTAATCATAACAATAAAATTAAACGAAATAAGGAAAAAGAAAGAACTTTAACGGTGAGGAATTGCAGGAATACATACAAATAACAACAAATCGGCTGCATTGCGGCGTGCAAACCAATTTCAGTGGATGTATCTTAGGCTGCCCACGGTGACCCTTTCTGCAAAAATGCAGTGGGTCAGCGCCCAGAATCATCCCTGAAAAACGTGTAAAACAGGTACAGTCTAGATCTTACTGTCGGAAGAGATCAGCGTGGCGGAAACGAGCGATGACCTGACACCACCTCCGAGTATCTTTGCCGCTTAGGAGATTCTTTGCGGGGGCTCCGTTGATCGAAGGGGCGAGGGACTGAGGAGGGTTTAGATGCAGAAGAACCAGGATCATTCAAATGCTGGGAGCGCAGAAATGATTCCGCTTCCGAGGGGTCCTGGAAGGACAGTTGTTCGCCGGATGGGGATCGCAGGCGAAGGGTGGCAGGATATGCCAGAGTAAATTTGATCTGCGCATGGTGAAGTTTTGAACAGACAGACTGGAAAGCTTTGCGCTTTTTGGCCACCTCCAGCGAGTAATCAGCAAAGATGAGGATCTTCATCCCGTCGAGCTGGAAGGATTTGGACTGTCGGAATCGCTGAAGAATCGCCGATTTATCGGCGTAGTTAAGGTATTTTGCAATGATCGGTCGCGGGGTGGGGCGATCAGATGACAGCATTCCCATGCGATGTGCCCTCTCCACTACACACACACCCTGAATACCCAGAGCTTCTGGAATTTTCTTGGCACATAACTCGGGGATGGCGGAGGGAGGCATGGTCTCAGGGATCCCAATAAAACGGAGATTACTCCTTCTGGATCTGTTCTCCAAGTCCTCCAACTTCTGCATTATAAGTTGGTTGGTTTTATCTTGATTTTCCTCGAAGTGGTGGGACTGGTAAATCTCTTCCTCAATGTTAGAGACCCTGTGTTCCACCTCTTGCAGCCTAAGGGCATGGTCCGAGAGCTGTTTTTTTAATTCCTGCATCCCAGCAGCCACTGCTGCCTGTACAGCAGTGGTGATTGTGGGGGAGAGGAGGGCGACTACTGTCTGAGCAATCCGGTCAGACTGTGGATCCCCCAGGGTGGGCACCGCGGCCGGTGTGGGAGCTGATGTGTCCATGCCTGGGACCTCCGCCACTTCCGGCGGGTAGGCCGAGACCGCGGCCTCGATTTGCGGAGGGCCCGGCGGCACTCGCGATCCGGGCTTCTCCAGAAATTTGTCCATGATAGGGGTGCCGGGGGTGGCGGAGAGCAGTGCAGGGGTCCGTGGAGGCGCGGGGCTGCTTTTACAAGCCGATTTTTAAGTCCCGCCGCGGGAGCCGATGGAAGACGCTGCTACAGCATCCGGCGCCGGAACCGGAAGTTTTTGCAATATACTTTCTAAAGCAAACAAAATATACATTATGCATTTTCCTCTTTAAAACTTAATGTGTCTTTGTGCACATAAAGTACAATCAACTATCCTAATTGCATTTTCGTTATTTTGAATCCATTGTACAAAACCTTTTTCATAAAATGTCAGACATCTGATCGTAACTTAAGTCTTTGAGAATGACTGTTTTCTTGAAAATCTACTTCAAAACTTAGGTGGAGTGTCTTGTAGAATGGAATTACATCTAAAACGTTGACAGTAATCACTCTACAGAACAAGATAAACTCTTCTGGGAACTTATAACTTTTTGTAGAGTTTCTTGTGTCCGGAAATATACTGTATGCACTATCGCAGTTCGTTTAAAGGTCAAAATATAGATTTTTACATTCTTACTAGTCATGAAAAGATTATATTATGGAACTATATTATGTTAATCAAAAACACAAGTGCATGTTAATGCCACTGTGTTGGCACTAAAAGATTAGTATATTTAACCAATTTCTCCTTTGGAACACGTTAAAATTCTGCATATTTGGCTATAAAACAACTAAAAAGCTCCAGAACATTATACTGTATATTTTCTAAATACAGAGGCTTTGTAGAATAAAAAGGTGGTAGTTGTTTTTTTTTTTACACTATTTGCTCAACTATTTATTATCAAATCTATATTGCAAGAAAATAAATTACAAAATAAAGGATGGGATGCTAAGTAAATGGATACCAAATATGTTAATCCTCAAAACTGCAGGAGCCTGCAAAATGGCAAAACATGACAGAACCCTGAATTATAGGTGATGATTTACAGTATCTCACAAAAGTGAGTACACCCCTCGCATTTTTGTAAATATTTTTTATATCTTTTCATGTGACAACACTGAAGAAATGACACTTTGCTACAATGAAAAGTAGTGAGTCCCTTCAAAATAACTCAACACAAAGCCATTCATGTCTAAACACTGGCAACAAAAGTGAGTTCACCCCTAAATGAAAATGTTCACATTGGGCCCAAAGTGTCAATATTTTGTGTGGCCACTAGGGATGATCGAACGGTTTGGGTCGACCATCGGTTCGACCCGAACATTGACTGTTCGAAATTCGGCCGAATTTCGAACTCTTTGCTGAAAAAGTTTGGAATTCGGCAACCAGAACCGACCAAAATGCAATGGGACAGGAACTGGGCTCTAAAAGCCCGTGATTGGACCAGAACCATCAGTAAAAGCCAATTGAGGGGGCAGGAGGATGCTAGGAATGTGATTGGAGTGACTAGGGGGTCCAGAGGCCAATCAGTAGTGAATACGCCCCCCAGTATATAACATAGCCCCGCCAAATTTCTAGCATTGTAATACAGGGATGTGGAAGAGAGTGGAAGCAGTTCTGTTACTCCTGCTTCAAAGTGTCATTTAGCAATTATTAGTGTGAGGAAAGGGATATCTAGTGTAGTTAGGGTACTATTTTCCACTATAGTTAGATTTAATAATCTAGTTTCTGTAGGGAAAGTGTTAAGTGTCAGGGTAACTGTAGTGTAGTATAGGGTTAACTGACTCTGACTGCTATGGCAGGGTGACCAAACCCTTCCATGTCAGGATGACCACCATAGAAAAAAGATTGTTTCTATTAGAATTGCAATAGAGCAGGATAGTGGCTTCGCTCCTTTCACACCCGGCTTTTTGTTGCAGACGTTTATTGGGCTTTTTTGTGGACGTCTTTGGAGGCAGGCATAACATCTGAACTTCTGTGTAGGGGTATATACACACACACACACACATGTATGTATATATACACATACACATATATAGGTGTGAAAGTAGCAGAACCGTATGCCTGCGCTAAATAAATAATTAGCAGGCATAGGACTTCGCTCCTATCACACCTATATGTGTGTATGTGTATAAATACATATAAGTGTGTGTGTATATATACCCCTATACAGAAGTTCAGATGTCATGCCTGCCTCCAAAGACGCCCAAAAAATGCCCAAAACACAACAAACTTTACTCAGGTAGATCTCCAACTCTTTAAGGTTGCCTACCCTTGCTCTAGGTGCATTCTTAGCATATGGAGGTGCACTTTTGGATAATATTAACTTTTTGGGTCTCATTTGGGCTGTGTGCTGCATGCAGTTTTTCCCCTTTCTAGCAAGATGGCAGCTCCTATTTTAGTTCTATAAATATGAGAGCTGAAGGAGCTAAGGTTCCATCTGGAGCTCAGCTGTTACAACAAAAGTAGGGGGGAATGACAGGCCCATTAGCACATCTGAGGAAGTAAGCCATGCCTCTGAAATTCATCATGTGACCAGGCTACCCGCACACCTCTCTTGGTAGTGACAAGTCCATTGATCTCCTACCCAGGTCCCAGTGCCTGTCAGTATTAAAACTGTCAGAGCGGCCTGTGACATGACTCCTTACATGTCAGTACACTCACTGAAATGGTTGGGGAAAGCCGCTTGGTCTACACACACCACATCCAGCTGATGACCCAGGGGAACTGTTTGGGTGGGAGAAGGGCTGTCACCACTGATGTCCATCATTTACAATACGACTGCACAAATGTTTGGAACCATGTGAGTGAAATTCATTGTTTTTAATCTGTTTTATTCAAATTTACTGCACTAGGTTGTGCTTACCTTTCTTTTTTTCTTTTTTTTTACGTGTGTGTGCAGAGCAACAGGAGTGATTTTATTTTATTTATTTTTTTTCTTTATTTTATTTTCAATTTTTAACACATTATTTTTATTGTTTTGCGCTTCAGCTGTAATACTATCACTGGGAGGATAACAAGGCCCATATTTGTTAGCTTGGTAGGTAACAGGAACTCTTTATGTAGACATCAGGGGTCTATTTGATTTTATCTTGACAGCTGTGAACCAAAAGTGCTCAGTGATTGGAGAATTAATGTTTTCTGAACTCCTCCTGCTCACCATCCTGACAGTGGTCCCAGGCACCCGGGGGGGGGGGGGGACTAAGGGGGAAGCGCAGGGAGGGGTGCACTGAGAGTCATGTAAAACTAATCAAGTGGCTCTACAGCCATCTAGGTCACTTTTACAGTACAGGCGATATGTGGCTATATGAAAATACAATAGGTTCATGGCAGTTACTGCAACTTTGGGCTTACTTTTTGGGCGGGGGGGAACCCTGAGAGTCATGTAAAAATGATTAAATAGCTCTACAGCTGTCTAGGTCACTTTTACAGTAAAGGCAAGAGGTGGCTATGTCAAAATATCATAAGTTCCTGGCTGCTACTGCAACTTTGGGCTTGTTTTAGCTTAGGTTTTGACTGCAAATAACACATGTAAAATGTTGAATGGGTTAAAGCTACATTTCTGCCAGGTAGCAAAATACACAGTTTAAATAGACATATGGGAGATTGCAAATTTATCCAGCCAGCCCTGATTTTTAGAGATCCCCGTAACAGGTTGTAGACCTGGCTTTTTTCTTCTGCAGTTAAGCAATACACCTCCCTGCCCCAGCTTTTGAATAAAGAAAGAAAAAGCTGCAGCACACTAAAAAGCTTGTCTCTCTTCTTTACCCTTGTATAGCGTGTTCCAAAATCTCTTAAGCAAGCATAGCAAGACAATCACATGTGAAGGCACTGAAAGTACATTGTACTGTCCCTCCGATTCCAGTCTGAGTGCTGAAGTACAGAACACTTCAAGGCTTATTTCTTTCAGATTCAGGAATTTTTACTAGCTTCATTTTAGAATAGATTTAAAGCTCACGTTTGGATTGGGCAAAATATTAAGCCCTCAGTCTTCTGTAAAAATAAAAAAGTACTTCCTGCTGCTATAATCATTTGATGTAATTATGTAGCGCCAAATGCTGGAGAAAGAAGCGGACATAGAGAACATATGGGGGGACATTTATTAAAACTAATGCACACAGAATATGGTGCACTTTAGGGTCGCTATAGGGCAACTGACCTGTCTCCTGTCACAGCTCAGGGATGCTAACTGACACACATATTCAAAGCTAAAGAGAGTCCATAGATTGAGAGGCGCAGGATATCTTCAGTGGGTCTGGGCTAGAGAGGGGATGTGTATTTATATAAATATATATATATATATATATATATATATAAACAGTATATATATAGATAGATAGATAGATAGATAGATAGATAGATAGATAGATAGATAGATAGATAGATAGATAGATAGATAGATAGATAGATAGATAGATAGATAGATAGATAGATAGATAGATAGATAGATAGTATATATACAGTATCTCACAAAAGTGAGTACACCCCTCACATTTTTGTAAATATTTTATTATATCTTTTCATGTTACAGCACTGAAGAAATGACACTTTGCTACAATGTAAAGTAGTGAGCTTGTCAGCTTGTATAACGGGGTCAATTTGCTGTCCCCACAAAATAAATCAATTCATGTCTAAACCACTGGCAACAAAAGTGAGTACACCCCTAAGTGAAAATGTCCATATTGGGCCCAATTATCCATTTTCAATGTCATGTGACTCATTAGTGTTACAAGGTCTCAGGTGTGAATGGGGAGCAGGTGTGTTAAATTTGGTTTTATCACTCTTACTCTCTCATACTGGTCACTGGAAGTTCAACATGGCATCTCATGGCAAATAACTTGCTGAGGAATCTGAAAAAAAAAATGGTTGCTCTACATAAAGTCGTTATCATTGTCAAAGGCAATTAGTCTTTGTTCTGGACTTTGACATTTGTGTGTCCTATTGGCAGATTAATGGTGTGACAGCTTGCAGCAAACCTCTGAAACAGTCATCATTCATAGACGTAACTTCCGGATTACCTTAACCATCTACGTCACTTCCTGTTTCCTCGTGGAGCGTATGCGAGTTGGCGTTCCAGAAAGTTTATTGCAATTGTCTCACTGCACATTTTAAACCTTCGTTTTGTGAGTATATTTGCTGCTTGTGCTATTAAATGGGATTTTAAGCAGTACTTCACTATGATCCTTTTATTTCATTTGGGCTGAGCCTGTTAGGAAAAACCATTTGTTATTGAAGTGAGCGGTATTGATGGATGGTACCCAGACTATATACCCAGGATTCCATACTCACCATTAAGGCTACGTTTGACCCAGAGAGGGTCTTCATTTCTGGTGAGTAGGGGTGCAGGAGGGGAGCATGGCACCTTTGCACTGATGAGCACCTTCCAGCACAAAGAAAATAAGGAACACAAGCACTTTTTAAGCACTTTGGCACATATTTTTTCACATTTTATGGACTTAGTAATATTGTATAAATTATTATATGAATTGATATATTTGTTTTTCTGAGAACTTAGTGCATTTTTTGCAAACACACACACACACACACACACATATATATATATATATATATATATATATATATATATATATATATATATATATATATATATATATATATATCTTTTTTATATATTTATATATATATATATATATCCTATATTTATTTTTTTATTATAGCACTTTATTCACCTTTTAAATTATTTATGTATTTTCAATTTTTTAGCAACTGCTATTAGTATTTATCCTTTTTAGTCTATTTCCTTATTGGGTGAACAGCAGCTGCTGTTTTTGTATTACTATTCTGAAAAGAAAACATTATCCACATATTGAGGGGAAAACAAACTTGTGCTGATAAAAATGTTTTCTTATTTTTGATGTGGGATCACCTGCAGCTAATTGGCTGCACTTTGTTTAGATTCCCTTATTTGTGTTCTATGACCATTGATTACCTGGGCGCCTGATCTTTTTTTGGCCTAGTGTTCACGTGTGGGGAAATGCCTGTTAAAAATGTATGGTCTTGGAGGCTTTTCCCTGTCACCATGTAATGTGGCGTGGAAAATAGAGATGATCGAACCGTTCGGGTCGACCATCGGTTCGAACCGAACATTGGCTGTTCGAGGTTCGGCGGAATTTAGAACTTTTTGCCCAAAAAGTTCGGAATTCGGCAACCAGAACCGGCCAAAATGCAATGGGACAGGAAATGGGCTTTAAAAGCCCATGATTGGACCAGAACCATTAGCAAAAGCCAATTGAGGGGGCAGGAGAATGCTAGGAATGTGATTGGAGTGACTAGGGGGTCCATAGACCAATCATTAGTGAATACGCCCCCCAGTATATAAGATAGCCCCCGTCAAATTCCTAGCATTGTTATACAGGGACATGGAAGAGAGTGGAAGCAGTTCGTGGACTTCTGCTACAAAGTGTCATTTAGCATTTATTAGTGTGAGGAAAGGGGTATCTAATGTAGTTTGGGTGCTCTTTTACACTTTAGTTAGCTTTAATTATTCAGTTTCTGTAGGGAAAGTGTTAAGTGCCAGGGTGACCGTAGTGTAGTGTAGGGTGAACTGACAGTGACTGCTATGGCAGGGTGACCAAACCCTTCCATATCAGGGTGACCGCTATAGAGAAAAGCTAGTTTCTCTGAAGTCACTTTCGCTGCAGTAATATGGCTTCGCCCCCGTCAGCTTGCTTTTTGGCTGCAGGCGTCTATAGGGATTTTTTGAGCACATGTTTGGAGTCAGGCTTGACATCTGAACATGTGTATAGGGGGTATATATACACACCCATGTATGTATATATACACCTGCACATATGTAGGTGTGAAAGGAGCAGAAAAAACGACTTGCGCTAATGAAATAATTAACACCAATATAGTTACGCTCCTATCACACCTATATATGTCTAAATGTAAAATACATATAAATATGTGTGTATATATACCACTATACACAAGTTCAGATGTTTTGCCTGCCTCCAAAGAACCCAAAAAAATGCCCAAAAAAACGCTAGCGTCAAAAAAAAAAAAAAACCCAGGTGTGTTGTTGCAGGCATTTTTTGGGGGTTTTTGGAGACAGGCAAAACACCTGAACTTGTGTATAGTGGTATATATACACACATACTTATATGTATTTTACACTTAGACATATATAGGTGTTATAGGAGCGTAACCATATTAGTGTAAATGATTTCATTAGCGCAAGCATATATTTCTGCTACTATCACACCTATATATGTCTAGGTGTATATATACATATAAGTATGTGTGTATATATATCCTTATACACAAGTTCAGATGTTTTGCCTGCCTCCAAAGAACCCAAAAAAATGCCCAAAAAACCGCTAGCGCCAAAAAAAAACGCCCAGGTGTGTTGTTGCAGGCATTTTTTGGGGGTTTTTGGAGGCAGGCAAAACATCTGAACTTGTGTATACGGGTTTATATACACACATACTTATATGTATATACACACCTAGACATATATAGGTGTGATAGTAGCAGAAATATATGCTTGCGCTAATGAAATAATTTACACTAATATGGTTACGCTCCTATAACACCTATATATGTCTAAGTGTAAAATACATATAAGTATGTGTGTGTATATACCAATATACACAAGTTCAGATGTTTTGCCTGCCTCCAAAAACCCCCAAAAAATGCCTGCAACAACCCACCTGGGCGTTTTTTTTTTTTGACGCTAGCGTTTTTTTGGGCATTTTTTTGGGTTCTTTGGAGGCAGGCAAAACATCTGAACTTGTGTATAGTGGTATATATACCACTATACACAAGTTCAGATGTTTTTCCTGCCTCCAAAGAACCCAAAAAATGCCCAAAAAAACGCTTGCTACTAAACCGGCAAGGTGTAAAAAGTGAGAAGCCACTAACCTGTTCTATAAGTGACCTAATACAAACAATCTTTTTTTTTATGGTTCTGGACATGCTACAGAGCTGAAACTTCACAGGTACACTTTTTAGACCCCCCAGATACTAAATTCAAAGAATCTTTTTTTTTTTAAATTTTTTTCAATAATTGGCTCTCTATCAAAAATGACAATTTTTAAGAACTTTTTTTGTGTGAATAATGGTCCCTGGGGTATGACCCAGAACCCTAGGCACTTTTTAGGGGCATTTATTGGGTTTTAGGGCTTAAAAATTGTGTTTTTTGATTACCGAAGTTCGGGTCCCATTGATTTCAATGGGGTTCTGAAATCCAGGCTGAACTTTCGGGAAGTTCGGATGTTCTGGCCGAACCAAACTTTTGAAAAGTTTGATCATCCCTAGTGGCAAATAGCCTTTGTTCTGCACTTTCACATTTGTGTGTCCTTTTAGCGGATTAATGGTGTGACAGCTTGCAGCAAATCATTGAAACCGTCATCATTGATCCTTAAATAATTCCAATACTGGTCTGGATTGTTCTCTTTTAACTCTTTCAGAAGAGACATATGGGAGTATTTCTGTCGGTCGCAAAACCATTGCATGTACCATGTCCTCCTTTTTTGTTTCTTCCTTTTAAGGACATTCTGGATAGCAAATATCCCCAAGATGGTAACTGGAATTCCTGGGACCTGCATTCCTATAGTCCAGTTCTGCATTTGGAATATGAGAACGAGCAAAAAAAACGTGAGGAAATGAATAAATGGATGTGAGGAAAAGACACAAATATGCCACTATACTCCAAATGAAAATAGCCAAAAGGTGTGGCAGACTTAATGCAACAAAAAAAAAGAGCGATAAGTTGACCGATTATCTGATCATGTGTACTAGGCATAAAACAGCAGAACAAAAGAACATTTCAACAGAACAAAAAAATACCTTATGAACATTCAGTTTTACCCAAATCTCATAGCAACTGGTTCATTCACTCAGAACAAATGCAAATGCAGTTTTGTTGGATGAATAGCTATGTAAATTTTGTTTTATAAATAGACCCTTAATGTGCATTTTTGCCCAATGTGATGCTTATTATCAACATAAGCATCAGTTGTCATCATGAGTCCAAACTAGAGAGGCAAGCCTTGACATCATGTAACCAGGAGAGTAGCCACGTTTTGCTACAAAACAGTGAGTCCCAGTCCTGAGTGGTGTAAGAGGGCAAATTCTGGGTCTTTGGAAATGAAAATGTGAAACACAGTCTTAATAAGGCTAACATTCTACACCAAAAGGGAAATCATATTTGAGTAAGATAATCAGACATGGAAAAAAAATCACCTTTCTGACCACAACCTCTAAACCATCTGTCATTGTAAAACGTGTGGGCTTTGGCTAATTGTACCAATACCAGTGGAAAATGACCATATATTCATATAAGGCATTAAAGCGGAGTTCCGGGCACAAAATCTACCTTTTTTTTTTGTGCCCATCCGCTTGGTCTCCTTAACCTGAAAAGGAATTGGATAGTTAGGTATTTTTTTTTTTTTTTTTTTTTATACTTACCTTGTAATTGGAGATCGAATATACTCACATATTCTTCACTTCCTCCCTCAGCGCCGTGGCTCTGCTCTCACTTCCTGTCTTGCTAAGATTCCTGGGAGCTGAACGTCATCGCTCCCAGGAATCAATGTGATGGCACCGGCCCCACTCGTCACTTCCGGGGCGACGCCTCATTCCCTGCTAAACAGCTTCTGGGCATGCCCAGAAGCTGTGAAGGAATGCGGCGCCGCACCGGAAGTGACGAGAGGGGCCGGTGCAGGCGCATTCTGGGAGAAGAAGACACGGAAGAGGACGCCGAAGAGGATCGCGCCGGCTTCAGCTGCCCACAAGAGAGATGGCAACGCTGTGGAAGAAATTTTATAAGTGAGTATTTCTTCTAAAAGGTAAGTGCGAACCGGGACAGATCAGAGGCTATCCATTGTGGAATGTACTAGCCCTGACTGTCCCGGGGGTATGTTCAGTGAACATTTTTTTCTGTGCCCGGAACTCCGCTTTAATGTTAAATGAACATTTAGAAATTCTGGACTGGGTTTTGCTCCAAACCACTACAGTCATTGAGAAGTTAAGATCATGCTACCAGATGCTCACTTTTGAGGGGCAGAAAAGGAAAGAGTAAGAATTAATGTTTAAGTGTAATATGCTCATGCTCGCATAAGTCTGACCATGAAAAATTGAGAGTTTTGGGAAGCCTTATAATATTTTTCTACATTGGAAAATCCTCCTTGGAGATTGTGCATATGGTGTGTGGTTTTGCCTATTCTGGGTGCTTATGAGCCTAAATAAAGGATACAATGTTCCAATGAAGCATACTAAGGAAGTGTAGTGGAACTTGCACGTGAAGGGACTGAAAACAACACAAAGCTTTTGAGAATAGTCATTTACTGGATTGATGCAGCCTATCTAGTACATGGAGAACATTTAAGGACTATAGAAGGGAGGGAGGAGGGGATGAAGATTTGTGGTGATTAAGGTAGAATATTGTGAAGTGAGCTTAACCCCTAGGTAATTTAAATTTGAGGTCCACATGAATGAGATGTTTTTTTTTTTTTATATGATATATCTCAGTAGGGGAGATGGTGACATTCATAACTACTGAATTGGCATGGTTAATAGTAAGTCAAGGAAAATAGTCAAACTGGTTCAAGACACCCCCCCCCCCCCCAGAGGCTAAGACGAGAAATGTGTGAGGTTGCTGAGAGTAAAGAGTGCATTGCTAGAAAGAAGGCAAAGCTTGTAATATAGTCCAGGACATTAAATTCTGAATATTTAATATCCAAGACTTGATGTTTTAATTTTTTTTTTGTCCCTGCCAGTAACATTTGCTGTTGTTCTTTTTTTTCATCAGCAGTTATAACCATTGAGGCAGACATTGCCACATGCAGCACCCCCCACCTCTGTCTGTTCAGTCTGTTATTGTAGCACAACTTAGAATGGATTGTTTTACTGTGACAGGGTTTTACAGAGTAAAAGTTCACTTGTTGTAGTTGAAGCTGTCAGTAGTGAATACCCACAAAACAAATGAATAACCTGGTTTAGGTTATATACACCAGAGCAGGCAGGAAGAAACATAGTTGTGTTAGTAGTGTGAAGTACAGCTGGCTTCTCTCCAGGCATTTGTGCCACCCTGGGTCTCTGCTTATATGAGCTATGTGCAAATTGGATTCTTTTGACCGTATAGCCACTTTACAAAAGTTAGTACTATGATTAAATATGATTGCTAATGCTAATGCCTATTTGTTTGCACAAAATAGAAAAACTGGATGAGAAATCTTCCTAAACAGCAAAAAGAAATTTACAAAACTATTAGGGCCGGTTCACATTTGTGTGAGTGCGGCGATCGCATGTAATTCGGAGCGCACTGCTCCTTCATTACATGCGATCGGATGTTCGGATGCAAATTCAGCCATACACTTTGTATGGCTGAATTCGCACTGTATCCGCACCAAACACGCACATGACCCTTTTTTCCAGCCGCATCAGGTTCGGATCGCACAGTGGTTCACACTTGTGCGATCCGATCCTGTGCGAACTGTCAGATTGCACTGCGATATGCGATCCAACTGGGGGTGTCGTTAACATTTAATTGACACCCCCTGCGTATCGCATATGGCAGCGTGAACTGCCAGAGGTGCGTTTGCGATGCGGGAACACGCTGCGAATTCGCAGCCTTCCCGCATCGCACAAGTGTGAACCGGAACTTAAAAAGTGTAAAAAAAAAAATTCTTAGTGTCTCTTGTGTAAATTACAGGAGAGAGAATAAACATAGTGTGAATATCACTAACGGTTGATTGTCAGCTACATCTAGTGCTCATATCTTCCCAGAATACCTCAACCTGTATTATTGTCACCAGATGAACACAGGCGGATGGACACAAAAATGATCATGATCAACATCTTGTGTAGACCAACATTGCTGTAAAGACAGAAGAGAAAATTGACAATTATTTGGACTTGCAAATTGTTATCATGCAGCTAAGGAAAAAGAAAGTTGATAATAATATTTGAAGGTGTGCCACATGGAATAATGGACTGGTGGAGTTGTGCTTGTGCATGTAGAAAACTGCAAAAGGTGACTTGCTAGGGAAGAGCTCAGATATTGAGGAAAACCATGTAACCTGAATGGTTAAGTAAAAATGATTAGCTGTGCTAAATTTGTAAAAGTAATAATAATAACAACACAGTTTGCAGTTTTTTTGACGGATAAAAGTTTATGAGAGTAGATTTGACTGATTTCTTCAAATGGTCTTTTGTTTTGGTCAAAAGAGATAGGAGGCTCTAATTATGGCAAAATGAGAAATGGAGAAGTTGTATACAGAATAGTATAAGGCGGATGTTCACTTCTAATAGAAGTGGGAAAAGTCCTTGAATATGCAATATTCCAATGTGTTTATTTAGAGCTCAATTCATTATTTTGGCCTGAGATTCAGATTATGACAAGCAAGATAAACCATATTCCAAAAACTCATTGTACACAAACAATAAACAGTGCTTATTTTATTATATGATTCTGATGTTTCTATTTTATCAAATCATTTTCTTGAAGAACTAGATAATAGTTCACAGATTACTATTTTTATGCAGTTACTATGTTCATGATATATTGCCTATATGAGCAACATTGTATAAAATATTCGTACATACGTTTTATTTCCAGCCTTTACAGGGTTATTAATATTTTATTAAGTCTACAAATTTGAGAATGTGTTTTACTGCTGCAACCTTTCCATATTGTAGATTTGACTAGTTTAACATTTTAAGCTATTACAGTCTCATATAAAAAGTAAATTGTATATAATCTCAAGAATCAAAAAGGTCATTATATTTTTGCTAAGTTATAAATTTTGTGAAAGAAACATTAAGTAAACTGATTTAAATTATCTTACAAAATTACTTTAATATGGAAGGCATAATGGAGCCACATAACTAGGACATATTTAAATGCTACAACATATATCAAAAGCCTTATAGTTAATTGCAACTTAGTGGTTACCATTGCTTACTTAGTAAATCAACTTACAAATCATTATAGAGCATTATTGGGCTTTGGAACAAAATGCAAATTGCCTGTGTAATTTGATTACTAAGGGGTCTATTTATAAATAAAATGCTTTGTTATTCCTCATCATTCACCCAAACATAATGAATCGTATCCATAATGTTTGTAATATCTATTCTATCGGTTGCTTTTCATATTCAATCCAAATAGAAAAAAAAAAAAAAACATAAGAACATTTGACCATAAGAGTTAAGTGTTACTAAACCCACAACAGTAAAATCAGTCTGTAAATGCAGCAAAGCACGCTTGTTATAATCATTGTGGAACCTAAGGGGTTAATCAAGTGCATCGTATTAAAAGGCTTTTTGAACCATCCTCTTCTTCTTTCACTGTCCCCAATCCATCTGCTGATAGAACAGAGCCTTGGAGGAACTCTGCACATGCTCATTTTGGTGTGTATAGCTAGAGAGTTTTTTTTATTTTTTTCTTGGGAAGGTGCATGTGGTCGGCACAGGGCCAATGAGCACTACCCAGACAGAGGGTCAGGAGTCTTGCAGCCTCATAGGACAGTCAGAGCAAAATGAAAACTCCTCCTACAAGCTTTAGCCAGACACTCATAGAAGTCACAAGACAGCTATATACCGCTGGTAAGAAAAGAGCAGAGAGCAAAAAAGAGTGTCAGCAACAGTTGTCGATAAAAGAGGAAAACATTTGCTCTTTGCAGGAAAAGAGGGAAATTATAGGTAGCTAAAGGTAGAGCAACAGTGAAGAGGTAGAGCAACAGTGAACTTGTGATTTCAGCATGACAAGTGTTATTCCTAAAATTGTAGGTAGACAAATCATATAAAAAATAGGATCACTAAACAAAAACAAAAATGTATTATATTGCAACTTAGTTCAGACAGTCCTTAGATGTGGTGACTGCATTGGACTTCATTGTTAGTGTAGAAATATTTTAAACAAGTAAGGGAAAACATATGTTGATCCTGACTAAAACAAAATGTCATTGTCACTTCCTGTTAGCTGAACAGATAGCAAAAATGAGCTAAACTGACAGAAAAAATGTAAACTACTAAGCTCCCATGTAATGGAGATGTGCATAGGTCAGTCCAGAGTAGGAAGTGCCTTCCCAGATACAGTGGAGGTGTGAGTGTAGCTACACAAGGACAGGGACTGTGTTATGTGCAGGATTAATAAGTGCAAATAAAGGGAAAAATCCTGCAAAAATAGGCATATGTAGATGTATATTATAAAAAGTATTAGAACACCTGCCTTTACACACACATGAACTTTATTGGCCTCCCAGTCTTAGTCCATAGTGTTTAATATTGAGTTGGCCCACCATTTTGCAGCTATAACAACTTGAGCTCTTCTGGGAAGGCTGTCCACAAGATTTAGGAGTGTGTCCATGGGAATGTTTGACCATTCTTCCAGATGCACATTTGTGAGGTCAGGCACTGATGTTGGACGAGAATGCCTGGTTCGCAGTCTCCGCTCTAATTCATTCCAAAGGTGTTCTTTAGGGTTGAGTTTAGGGCTCTGTGCTGGCCAGTCAAGTTTCTCTGCCCCAAACTCACTCATCCGTGTCTTTATGGACTTTATGCTTTGTGCACTGGTCAAAATCATTTGGTGGAGGGGGGATTATGGTGTGGGGTTGTTTTTCAGGGGTTGGGCTTGTGAGGAGAACTCTTAAGGTGTCAGCATACCAAGACATTTTGGACACTTTTTTGCTCCCAACATTGTGAGAACAGTTTGGGGATGGCTCCCTTCTGTTCCAATATGACTGCACACAGAGGAGGGAAATCCTGCTTTGAGCCAGAGGATTCTACTGTGCTGAATGTCTACAGTGCATATTTTTAGCATTGATCACTGCATTAGTTTCACTGGTTCAGATAAAGTGTCAAAAGTGTTAGTTAATGTCCAATTGTCCACCCTAATATTGCAGTCCTGCTAAGAGCCCCTGATTGCTGTCATTACTAGTATAAAAAAATAAATAATAAAAAATTTATGACTTTTGCACAAACCAATCTATATACTCTTACTGGGATTTTTTTAACCCAAAAATATGTAACAGAGTACGCATTGGCCTAAGTTTGAGAATACATTTTATTTATTTTATCTATTTTTTGTTGGATGTGTTTTATAGCAGAAAGTAAAAAATATAAGTTTGCCTGCTCTGGTTTGCTCTGCTGCCCCTTTTTTCCCAGTGTGATCATGTTTGCCAAAAAAAATAATATCTGACATTAAGACGTGCAAGTATTCTTTTTGTTTTAATACAATGGTGATGTTTTGAGTCACTGACTTGGGACAAAGTAAAGCAGCCCATGAATTAGTCCTTTCTTTCTTTCCTTTCTTTCAACCAGCGAGTTTGCCTGCTCTGGTTTGCTCTGCTGCCCCTTTTTTACCAGCATGACCATGTTTGCCATATTAAAAAAAAAAAAAAAAAAAACATCAGGAAAGTAAAAAATATATATATTTTTTCAAAATTGTTGATATTTTTTTGTTTATAGTGCAAAAAAAAAAATGCAGTGGTGATCAAATACCACCAAAAAAGCTCTATTTGTTGGGGGGAAAAAATGACATCAACTTTACTTGGGTACAGCATTGCATGCCCTTGTAATTGTCAAAGTAACACAGCACTGTAAAGCAAAAAATGGCCTGGTTAAAATGTTCATGTGTTATGATCAGGACTATAGTGTTCCTAATATTGTAACACTGCAAACTAATTCTTAACATTAATACAAACATATGTTTTACCTTGTAGCAAGGTTTCTAAAAATCGGGGAAGACCGTTCCCAAGCATTGTCCCATTTAAAAAAATAAATGTTATTCTGATGTGTCATTTGTATTTGTAATCATCAAGCATTTTACACATTTCTGTATTCTGTTCATGGAGTTCAGGACCTGAATAAAACAATAAGCAACGCACTGAAAAAGCTGTCATTTTCACATTTATATGTAACAAATGAAAATTATTTAAATTCGGTGCCTTTTTTCATTATTTTTTTAATTAATTTTCCAATATACCAATCAAATTAACAGAAAAAAGAACAAGTATTACAAACATTTTTACAATGCTCAACCCACTATTCTCTCCCCTGTCCCTCACCCAATTTTACTGATCTCTCTCCTTCCTCTCCATTTCCTTGTCTTCTAAAATTATACCAAGTTTTTCCAGAATTTTTCTACTTTATCCTCTCAGCTGCAAAGCAGATATTGCAATATATATATATATATATATATATATATATATATATATATATATATATATATATATATATTCCACTTTTTTAACCCAATCTCTAATTGTTGGACTCTTCAGATGTGGTACAGCAGAGCTCTTATATTGTTTTATTGTTTATATCATGCTATGAAAAAAGCAAAACCATGGGTCATCAGGAATGCCTATTCCCATATGCTCCCGTATCTGTTGCAACACCCTCTGCCAATATTCCTGTATTTTTGGACATTCCCACCAAAAATGAGCCACGGTTCCCTTCACTTTACATTCTTTCCAACAAAGTGGTGATTTTTCTGGTTGGTATTTGTGTGCTTTAGCCTGTTTTATATACCATCTTGCCAGACATTTATAGTTAATTTCTATTGTATTTACAACCCCTGGCAAAAAGTATGGAATCACCACTTTAGGAAATGTTCATTCAATTATTTAATTGTGCAGAAACAAAACTTATCATAGACATGCATCAAAACTATTTGCATTTAACATTCCAACCTTCTGGCTTGAAGAAAAACTAAAAAAAAATAAAAAAGAAAGAAAACCATAGTCAATTGAAACTGTTTTTGCAGGTCAAGCTGAGTAAAAAAATCCAGAATCACTAAACTCTGAGGAAAATATTATGGAATCATGAAAAAAAAAAAACACTACAGTTCACCACTAGTACTTTGTTGTACCACCTATGTTTTTTTTTAACAGCTTGAATTCTGAGGCATGGATTTAAAGTGGAACTTTACTCTCTCAATCAACATTGACTATTTTTAATCCTTATGCTGCTCGCATTAGTAAATGGATAGGAAAGTATATCATATTTACTTGTTTTAAACTTTTTTCTTACATCTCATTTCCTGGTTTCCATGCCCAGGCAAATGATGTCATACATCCCAGGAGTCTTCAGGAGAGGAGGGAAAGATCTCAGCTCAGCCTATGCCTGAGCTAGGAGCAGATGGTTTAAAGGAAGTAAATGATACATGAATCATCTGCTCCTATTCAAGATGGCCATGACCAAAAATGCTAGGGAGTGTTTTTAAAAATAATTTCTCAGCAAAATAAAGCATGGAGACATGGATGCTTTGCAGGTTGGAGCCTTGTCACGGATCATTTTCTTTCATTTCCACCATAGATTTTCAATTGGATTGAGGTCCGGACTGTTTGCAGGCCGTGCCTTTGACATTATATGTCTTTATTGAAGGAAAGTTTTCACAGCTATTGTACTATGGCAAGATGCATTATCATCCTGAAAAATAATGTCATCATCAGCAAACATATTTTAATTGATAAATAAGAAAAGTGTCCAAATTCTCAATATTAATTTGTGCATTTATTGAAGATTTAATGACTGTCATCTCCCCCGTACCTTTACCTGACATGCAACCCCATATTATCAATGATTGTGTAAATTTGCATATTTTCTTCAGACAGTTCCCAGGCACAGCTGACTGGGAACAACCAACATCTTTTTCAACATTCCGTAATGATTTACCCGCTTGAAAAAGTTTTATAATCCTCTCCTTTGTTTTTAACTGACATCTCTCATGTTAAAGCCATGATTCATATAAATCAGGTTGGTGCAACAGCTCCCCAAGGTGTGCAAGCATTCTTTTTTAGCTGCAGACTAATTAGTAGATGTCATTTAATGCTGATGTCTGTTTTAGAACTGCAAAGCACATGGTGATTCCATAATAGTTTCCTCAGAATGAATTACATATTTTTTTCTTCTGCTTGATCTGCAAAAACAATTGACTACATTTTTCTTTCTTTTTTATTTTTTAAGCATTTCCTAAGACCAGAAGGTTGGAATGTTTAATGACAATAGTTTTGAGGCATGTCTGTGATTCATTTTTTTTTTTTCACACAATTAAACTATTTAAGGAACATTTTCTAAAAGTGGTGATTTCATACTTTTTTTCCAGGGGTTGTATATATGCTGCAGGGCCATGTACCATTTCCAAATTTTTTTCTAGCTGCTGCTCATTCACACATGCTCCTAATTTATTTCCCCATCTTTCTATTTATGGCAGTATTTTGGGTCTAGTCATCATTGTAAGTAACCTATACAGTGCCTTGCAAAAGTATCTGCCCCTCTTGAACTTTTCGACCTTTTGCCACATTTCAGGCTTCAAACATAAAGATATAAAACTGTAATTTTTGTGAAGAATGAACAACAAGTGGGACACAATCATGAAGTGGAACAAAATTTATTGGATTTAACAAATAAAAAACTGAAAAATTGTGCGCACAAAATTATTCAGCCCCCTTAAATTAATACTTTGTAGCACGACCTTTTGCTGCGATTACAGCTGTAAGCCGCTTGGGGTATGTCTCTATCAGTTTTGCACATTGAGAGACTAAGCTTGCAAAACAGCTCGAGCTCAGTGAGGTTGGATGAAGAGCGTATGTAAACAGCAGTTTTCAGTTCTTTCCACAGATTCTTGATTGGATTCAGGTCTGGACTTTGACTTGGCCATTCTAACACCTGGATATGTTTATTTGTGAACCATTCCATTGTAGATTTTACTTTATGTTTTGGATCATTGTCTTGT
Source organism: Pelophylax lessonae (assembly GCF_965119305.1). Classification (NCBI taxonomy): domain Eukaryota; kingdom Metazoa; phylum Chordata; class Amphibia; order Anura; family Ranidae; genus Pelophylax; species Pelophylax lessonae. The sequence goes on along the minus strand of NC_138769.1, from coordinate 500,689,521 downwards.
TGGAAGACTAATCTCCGTCCCGGTCTCAGGTCATTTGCAGACTCCATCAGGTTTTCTTCCAGAATGGTCCTGTATTTGGCTCAATCCATCTTCCCATCAATTTTAACCATCTTCCCTGTCCCTGCTGAAGAAAAGCAGGCCCAAACCATGATGCTGCCACCACCATGTTTGCCTGTGAGGATGGTGTGTTCAGGGTGATGAGCTGTGTTGCTTTTACGCCAAACATAACATTTTGCATTGTTGCCAAAAAGTTCAATTTTGGTTTCATCTGACCAGAGCACCTTCTTCCACATGTTTGGTGTGTCTCCCAGGTGGCTTGTGGCAAACTTTAAACAACACTTTTTAAGGATATCTTTAAGAAATGGCTTTCTTCTTGACACGCTTCCATAAAGGCCAGATTTGTGCAGTATACAACTGATAGTTGTCCTATGGACAGTCTCCCACCTCAGCCGTAGATCTCTGCAGTTCATCCAGAGTGATCATGGGCTTCTTGGCTGCATCTCTGATCAGTCTTCTCCTTGTATGAGCTGAAAGTTTAGAGGGACGGCCAGGTCTTCGTAGATTTGCAGTGGTCTGATACTCCTTCCATTTCAATATTATCGCTTGCACAGTGCTCCTTGGGATGTTTAAAGCTTGGGAAATCTTTTTGTATCCAAATCCAGCTTTAAACTTCTCCACAACAGTATCTCGGACCTGCCTGGTGTGTTCCTTGTTCTTCATGATGCTCTCTGCGCTTTAAATGGACCTCTGAGACTATCACAGTGCAGATGTATTTATACGGAGACTTGATTACACACAGGTGGATTCTATTTATCATCATTAGTCATTTAGGTCAACATTGGATCATTCAGATATCCTCACTGAGCTTCTGGAGAGTGTTTTCTGCACTGAAAGTAAAGGGGCTGAATAATTTTGCACGCCCAATTTTTCAGTTTTTTATTTGTTAACAAAGTTTGAAATATCCAATAAATTTTGTTCCACTTCATGATTGTGTCCCACTTGTTGTTGATTGTTCACAAAAAAATTACAGTTTTATATCTTTATGTTTGAAGCCTGAAATGTGGCAAAAGGTCGCAAAGTTCAAGGGGGCCGAATACTTTCGCAAGGCACTGTAGATCATAGAAATATAGGGGTGTTTTTTTTCGTCTGTGAGCTACACAGACGTTAAAATGGAAAAAAAAATTCCTCTTATTGACTGTGGCAGTGTTGCCACAAAATGTCTTAACTGAAAATATCGCCATTCATCTATCATCATGAAATCCCTCTTGTGCCTCAATTCTTTCATGTGCATATCTTTCCTTTTTTTCATTATATCTTTTAACTGAACATTCTTTTCCTTTATACATTCCCCAAACAGTGCCCCTTTTCCAGGTAAAAAATAATTTGTCTCCGTAAATGAAATTACGGTGAAATATATTCCCATTTTGCTGTGAAAACATGTGTATTCTTTTCTAACATTTCATACTGTTGTGGAATCCATATAATTTTTCCCAAGGGTGTTTTTCTTAATATGTTTTCAATTTTTACCCATCTTTTTTCACTTGTCTTTTGTGTCCACTCTACCATTCATGTTAGCAAAACAGCATTATAATAACTTTTCAAATCTGGTACAGCTAAACCCCCTTGCATTTTATCTTTACTCAGTACCGAGAACTGTATTCCTATTCTGCCATATATATCTCAAGATCAGTTACGTGTTTTTGTGACACAATGCGTCGGGAGAAGCCAGGTGATGTCACTTCCAGTCTACGGCCAAGACCGGAAGTATCGGAACTATACTGTATCGGCGGCTGCTGAACTTGTTTTAACTCAACTGTAAGTTATTTTGTTTGCTTTTAATAAACAACTTGACATACTTCACTATGAGTACCCATTCATTTTTCTGAGTGTACTGGAGGAGTACTAAAGGAGGATTAATATCCACTATTAAACAAGGCGGACAACATACATCCCAGAGATACCAATAGAAGTCCCCACCAGTGAAGGAGGATTAGACATCTTGGTCCAGTGATTATTATCACTAAAATGCCATTACACCTATTAAAGGATATTGTAGTAAGAAAAGAAGGGTGCGCAAATCAATGAAAAGAAGCAGCACTAGAAATATAGTATAAATGAATTGAGTGAATAAAGTAATGCGCTTCCAAAGTAAACCAACAATTAGGTGTATAAACCATACAAGTGGTGTAGGTGCAAATTATCAGTGCACAAATAGAAAACTAATAAGGACTTCAAATTTGAATAAAAATAAATTAACTATAGATGATCAAAGTCCATAGTGATATGGGTACAAATGAATAATCTGGTCGGTGATAAAATCCACAATTGAAATAGTGACTGAGTTCAAGGTGAGTAGACTTAACGTAGTGAGTGGCCTCTTACCATGTAGCCAACAAAAGAGAGCCTCCAGTAAACAATTGATGATAAAATGACACCCAGTGATAAAAAGTGGACTCTTACTGAACATAAGGGAGGTGAAGGCTTCAAGCTAATTTGGTAGGTGATCCCGTGTCAGCAGAACTGGAAAGGTAGAGTACTCTCCTTGAGGATCCTCCTGATCACATCCACCCACAGCATCCGGATAAAATACACTTGGTGCAGCTCAAGATGTAATGGCTCAAAGGTGCATTCACATGAGAAAGAAAAGGGGCTAATAGTGCATTATCCTTTTATAATCAAATTTTAATAAAGGCAAGTGCACTTACAGCAATCCAAGTATAACAGATGTGACATAAGCTGAAGAACGCCACGACCGCCTGCAGCACGGTTACGTGACCAAGTGACAGCGCGACCAGCTTCTTCTGACAGGTTTCCACACAGGGGTCGTCTACTGGGACTGGAGCATAGGGGCGCGCTGTCAACCTCCATATTTAAATAGTGCAATTCCAGGCCAGCTGTGGCGGCGTTTCGGAAGTGTGATGACGTCTCACTTCCGGTTTCATGAACCGGATGTAATGCTTCTCCTTCCGGTTTGGCGATCCGGATGTCAACAATAAGAGTGACTCAGGAAGAAAAACAAAGGTGAGGTGCTGGAAAAACACCAAGTCTTCCACAGGATGTATGTATATAAACCTCTAGGGCTAAAATTAAACCGCCATACCTGCCGCATCAAGGCGACCTTCTATTAAAGAAGCAAAAAGGTACATATATTAACATGTATCACCGCAAGTCTAAAAATATAAAAATTGCTGGACCGGAAGTGGACATGCCACGATCATGCATAAATAAATATAGATCAATAAAAACAATATTATTTTGCATATAAATGAATTACACATATAACAAGTATATGATAATAACAATAAAAATTAAAAATATATAAAATTACATATAAAAATACATATAAAAATATTAAAATTTGGAAAGAGGAAGAAAATAGTGAAGGAATGAGAGGAAAGTGATCTATTAAAACTCTCAACAGAAATACTGCTCTAAAAGTCACTGATTATTTGTGTGGGCATTAATGTCCCATTCCACATTCATGCCATAAGGCTGGTAGCATTTCAATTTGTGGATCCAAAAGGTCTCTCTCCTCGAAATGCTACGTTTCATATTCTACTTCTCCAATGGGGGGAGTAGCTCTCAATAGCAATAACTTCCAATTAGGAATGGTTTCTTTTATGACATCTATCATGATGCAATGAAACGCTATGTTTGGGGAAGCCTTTTTACAATGTTATTCAGGTGTTCCCCAATCCTGATGCTAGGTGTCCGTATCGTTCTGCCCACATATTGTAAGCCACACCTACAGGTTAGGAGTTAAATCAACCCCTTGGTGTGACATGTAATGCAGCTCTTAATATTGTACTTCCGTTTCGTGACCGTTGAACTGAAGGTTTTAGTCCTAATGGTTTTTGTTTCTCGGCACACCCGAAATCTTTTACAAGGGAAAAAGCCCTTGATGTTGCCAAACATTTTTGGACTACAGGTTTGTCTATAGGATTTGGGGCTATCAAATCCTTAAGGTTCCTAGTTCTTTTGTAAATAATTTGGGGCTTATCCGGAAGAGTGGGGCCCAACATTTTATCTCCTTTCAATACATCCCAATATTTATGGAAGGTTCGATTGACCCACCTGTATCCGTTAGAAAAAGACGTGACAAAGGCGTATTCAAACTTGGATAGGATACTTTTATCTTGTTTTGGTTTGGGAACAATCAAATCTTTTTGTTGTAATAAACTTGGTATTTGGATCTCTTTCTCCAAGGATTTCTTATCAAAACCTTTTTCAAGAAATTTCTCCTTCAGAACCTCACTCTGTTTTTGAAAAACCTCGATATCAGTGCAGTTGCGCCTGATATGTCTAAATTGGCTCTTAGGGACGGAGGAGATCCACTTAGGATGATGACAACTATCTGTCGAGATAAAACCGTTTTTGTCTGTCGGTTTGAAATAGGTGGCTGTACAGAAACTAGATCCTCTTCTGGAGATAGTCACATCGAGGAAATTAATGGACTCTTTGCTGAATTCATATGTGAGGCGTATCCCCCAATCGTTGCAATTCAGCCTTTCCATAAACCGTTGCAAAGAGTCCACATCCCCCTTCCACACCATCAACACGTCATCTAGGGCTTTTTCCCTTGTAAAAGATGTCGGGTGTGCCGAGAGACAAAAAACATTTGGACTAAAACCTTCAGGTCATGAAACGGAAGTACAATATTAAGAGCTGCGTTACATGTCACACCAAGGGGGTGATTTACCGCCTAACCTGTAGGTGTGGCTTACAATATGTGGGCAGAACGATAGAGACACCTAGCATCAGGATTGGGGAACACCTGAATAACATCGTAAAAGGCTTCCCCAAACATAGCGTGTCATTGCATCATGATAGATGTCATAAAAGAAACCATTCCCAATTGGAAGTTATTGCCATTGAGAGCTACTCCCCCCATTGGAGAGGTAGTAATATGAAATATAGAATTTCGAGGAGAGAGACCTTTTGGATACACGAATTGAAATGCTACCAGCCTTATGGCATGAATGTGGAATGGGAAATGAATGCCCACATAAATAATCAGTGACTTTTAGAGCGGTATTTCTGTTGAGAGTTTTAATAGATCACTTTCCTCTCATTCCTTCACTATTTTCTTCCTCTTTCCAAATTTTTATATTTTTATATGTAATTTTATACATTTTTAATTTTATTGTTATTATCATATACTTGTTATATGTGTAATTCATTTACATGCAAAATAATATTGTTTTTATCGATCTATATTTATTTATGCATGATCGTAGCATGTCCACTTCCGGTCTGGCAATTTTTTATATTTTTAGACTTGCGGTGATACATGTTAATATATGTACCTTTTTGCTTCTTTAATAGAAGGTCGCCTTGATGCGGCAGGTATGGCGGTTTAATTTTAGCCCTAGAGGTTTATATACATACATCCTGTGGAAGACTTGGTGTTTTTCCAGCACCTCACCTTTATTTTTCTTCCTGGGTCACTCTTATTGTTGACATCCAGATCACCAAACCGGAAGATGAAGCATTACATCCGGTCCATGAAACCGGAAGTGTGACATCATCACACTTCCGGAACGCCGCTGCAGCTGGACCGGAATTGCACTATTTAAATATGGAGGTTGACAGCACGCCCCTATGCTCCAGTCCCAGTAGACGACCCCTGTGTGGAAATGCGTCGGAAGGAGCTGGTCGCACTGTCGCTTGGTCACGTAACCGTGCTGCAGGCGGTCGTGACGTTCTTCAGCTTATGTCACATCTGTTATACTTGGATTGCTGTAAGTGCACTTGCCTTTATTAAAATTTGATTATAAAAGGATAATGCACTATTAGCCCCTTTTCTTTCTCATGTGAATGCACCTTTGAGCCATTTCATCTTGAGCTGCACCAAGTGTATTTTATCCGGATGCTGTGGGTGGATGTGATCAGGAGGATCCTCAAGGAGAGTACTCTACCTTTCCAGTTCTGCTGACACGGGATCACCTACCAAATTAGCTTGAAGCCTTCATCTCCCTTATGTTCGGTAAGAGTCCACTTTTTATCACTGGGTGTCATTTTATCATCAATTGTTTATTGGAGGCTCTCTTTTGTTGGCTACATGGTAAGAAGCCACTCACTACGTTGTGTCAACTCACCTTGAACTCAGTCACTATTTCAATTGTGGATTTTATCCCCGACCAGATTATTAATTTGTACCCATATCCTTATGGACTTTGATCATCAATAGTTAATTTATTTTTATTCAAATTTGAAGTCCTTATTAGTTTTCTATTTGTGCACTGATAATTTGCACCTACACCACTTGTATGGTTTATACACCTTATTGTTTGTTTACTTTGGAAGCGCATTGCTTTATTCACTCAATTTATTAAAGGATACAGCTTACTTCTAGTGACACGTATTTCAGGAGTTCCATGAAAGTCACTTAATTGCTGTGAAGAGTCACGAAATTCACCCTTCTTTTCATTTGCACTTTTATTGCACATGGACTGCTATTTATATTTATCACCTCACAATTTTAGTTCAATATTTTTTCAACTATATATTTATTGATTATCATTTTTATTGTTATATTTTGTCATCATTATATTGCATTTATTTACCTTTTATTGTATATGCACCTATGAATTTTTTCACCAAAGTCACAGAAACTTTTCACTGAAGTCAAATATTTCAATTTGTATCCACTCCATTATTTTGTTTCATCACAATTACCTATTTGAACGTGTATTACATTGCAACCAGGAATTTTGGTTAAAATATACAGATTCATCCACACTCCTATCGTATACCCCATTGGTAGCGCATTGGCCTCCTTTTTTCTTTATCTCAAGGGTCATTGCCTTCAGAGTTCTAAAATATGTCTAGGCCACAAAATTCAGTAACATTTGAAATTTGTACAGGATTTTCGGTAGCACCGCCATCTTCACTATATTTATCTGTCCTACCCAGGAAAGTAGTTTTGATGTTATCTTTTTAATTTCCATTTTAATCTAATTTAATAGCAAAATATAATTTGCTTGGTAAATATTTTTTAAAGATGGTGTTAGTTTTATTCCTAAATATTTTAGTTCTATTTTCCCTTTGTAAGGCTTGCTCTTCTTTTTTACCCACATTTATATTCAAGATCTCTGACTTTGAGGGGTTGATTTTTTATTTTTCTCCATAGCATTTTGATTAAGTTTGGTAATGTTACTCTAGGATTTGAGATATAGAACAAAATATCACCCTCGTATGGTGACCCTTATGTTCCTCATCTACAATCATTACTCCTCCTATGTCTACCCTGTTTTGGATGGTATCCAGTAAGGTTTCCAGTGACAGTACGATTAGGAGGGGTGAGAGGGGACACCCCCGCCTCGTTCCAATAAACATTTTAAAAAGTGGGGACAGGCTTCAGTTAATCTTTACTGTCGCTGTAGGGTGATCATATAATGTTTTATTCCATGGAGCCATCTTTGGGCCAATTCCCATTGTCTCTAATGTAGCCATCATAAATCCCCAGTCTACCCTGTCAAATGCCTTTTCACAATTTATTAACCGGAATAGAACTGGGGACCTTTCTCCTCTAAGTTTATGCAATAGAATTAGTGTTCTTATCCCATTATCCCTTCCCTCCCTCTCTGCGATGAACCCAACCTGGTCTTCATGTATCCATTTTGGCATCAGATCTTTCAATCTGGTGGCAAGAACCTTAGCATGTAACTTTGTATCTACATTTAACAGTGATATTGGTCTAAAGCTGTAGCACTGGGTTGCATCTTTTCCCTTTTTAGGTATAACTGTAATAAAGGCCTGCAATATTTCCTCCACATCTCATAGCCTTCTCCTAACCCATTCATATATAAACATACTGTAGTTTTGATGTAAGTTGTTCTTTAAACTTCCTTTAATTCCAGACCGTAAACATGTCTGTTTCTGGGCTCTTCCCTGTTGCCGAGTCCTTTAATGCTAAAATAATTTCCTCTTACATTATATAGTGAATATAAAAGTCTACACACCACTGTTAAAATGTCAGGTTTCTGTGAAAAAAAAATGAAACAAAAAAATGAGACAAAGATAAAGCATTTCAGAACTTTTTCCACCTTTAATGTGACCTTTAGACTGTACAACTCAATTAAAAAAACAAAAATAAAAACTTTTCGGGGGGGAAAAAATGAAAATAAAAAAATTGCATAAGTGTGCACAACCTCCTATAACTGGAGATGCAGCTGTGTTTAAAATTAGGCAATCACATTCAAACACATGTTAAATTGGAGTCAGTACACACTTGCCATTATTTAAAGTGCCTCTGATTAACCCAAAATAAAATTCAGCTATTCTAGTAGGTCTTTCCTGATATTTTCTTAATCACATCATACAGCAAAAGCCATGGTCCGCAGAGAGCTTCCAAAGCATCAGAGGGATCTTATTGTTAAAAGGCATCAGTCAGGAGAAGGGTACAATAAAATTTACAAGGCATTAGATATAGCATGGACCACAGTGAAGACCGTCATCATCAAGTGGAGAAAATATGGCACAACCGTGACATTACCAAGAACTGGACATCCCTCCAAAATTGATGAAAAGATGAGAAGAAAACTGGTCAGGGAGGCTGCCAAGAGGCCTATAGCAACATTAACCACTTCAGCCCTGAAAGGTTTTACCTCCTTAACCACTTGCCCACCACCGCCCGACTATATACAGCGGCAGTCAGCCCCTCCCCGGCAAAGTGACGTACCGGTACATCACTAGCCTGGGAGCCAATAGCAGCCCGCACGTGTGACCGGCGGACCCGATGTCTGCCAGTCACTCGCGATCGTCGGGTGGAGAGGGAGAAAGGCGGGTGGCTAATGTCAACACAGCCACCTGTCATTCTCCCCTGTGTAAAAGCACAGACCATACGGTCCTGCTATGTAGGATCGTTGATCTCTGCTGTTACACACACAGCCACACCCAATCACAGTTAGAAGCACGCCCCTAGGGACACACTTAACCCCTCCCTCTCCAATAAAGTTAACCCCTTCCCTCCCAGTGTCATTTTTACAGTAACAGTGCATATCTATAGCACTGATTACTGTAGTAATGTCACTGGTACCCCCAAAAGTGTCAAAAATGTCAGTCAATGGTCCGATCTGTCCGCCGCAATGTCGCAGTCCCGCACAAAAACCGCAGATCGCCGCCATTACTCTTTAAAAAAAAAACAATAAAAATGACAAAAATCTTTCCCTTAGTTAGTAAATGCAATAACTTTTGCACAAACCAATCAAAATACGCTTTTTATGATTTTTTTTTTACCAAACATATGTAGCAGAAAACAAATTGGCCTAAAATGTTAAAAAAAATAGATTTTTAAATGTTTTTTGGGGAATTTCATATAAAAAAATGTGAAAAATATTGTTTTTTTTTGTAAAATTGTCGCTCTTTTTTTGTTTATAGCGCATGATCAAAAAATTGCACAGGTAATCAAATACCACCAAAAGAAAGCTCTGTTTGTGGGAAAAAAAGGACGTCAAATTAGTTTGGGTACAGCGTCGCACGACCGTGCAATTGTCCATTAAAATCACGCAGTGCCGAATCGCAAAATAGGCCCTGGTCAGGAAGGGGGTAAAATCTTCCGGGGCTTAAGTGGTTAATGACCAGGCCATTTTTTGTGATACCGCACTGCAATCATTTTAACTGAGAATTGTGCATTTGTGCAACACTGTACACAAATAAAATTGATGTCCTTTTTTACCCACAAATAAAGCTTTCCTTTGGTGGTATTTCATCACCTCTGCGGTTTTTATTTTTTGTGCTATAAACAAAAAAAGCACGTCAATTTAGAAAAAAAAAAAAAAACAATATCTTTTACTTTCTGCTTTAAAACACATGCAATATATCAATGTAAAAAATTGAATTTCTTCATCAATTTAGGCCAATATGTATTCTGCTACATTTTTTTTGTTAAAAAAAAAAATCCCAATAAGCATATTTCGATTGGTTTGCGCAAAAGTTATCACGTTTACAAAATATTAGATATTTACATTTTTTTAATACTTTTTTATTATTTTCTTAATTTTTTTTTTACTTGTAATGGTGGGGATCAGCGATTTTTAGTGGGACTGCGACATTGCGATGGACAAATTAGATACCTAACTGACACTTTTTACACTTTTTTGGGAACCAGTGACACTAATACAGTCATGAGGGCAAAAAATATGTACTGTTACTGTACTAATGACACTGGCAGGGAAGGGGTTAACATCAGGGGCGATCAAAGGGTTAACTGTGTGCCTAGCTGGTGCTTGCTAACTGTGTGGGAGTTGCTCTGACTGGATGAAGGCAGAGATCGGTGTTTCTGCCACAGTAAAAGTGCGGTAGGCAGTTGGTAAATGGTTAAAGGAGCTGCAGGAATATCTGGCAAGTACTGGCTGTGTGGTACATGTGACAACAATCTCCTGTATTCTTCATATGTCTGGGTTATGGTCTAGAGTGGCAAGACAGAAGCCTTTTCTTACGAAGAAAAATAACTAGCCCGGCTAGATTTTGCAAAAACAGATCTGAAGTCTCCCAAAAGCATGTAACATCCAAATTAACAAAGGAATGGCTTTACCAGAAGAAGATTAAAGTTTTGGAATGGGCCAGCCAGAGCTCAGACCTTAATCTGATTGAAAATCTATGGGGTGATCTGAAGAGGGCTGTGCACAGGAGATGCCCTCACAATCTGACATATTTGAAGGGTTTTTTCAAAGAAGAGTGGGCAAATATTGCCAAGTCAAGATGTGCCATCCATGCTGATAGACTCATACCCAAAAAGACTGAGGGCTGTAATAAAATCAAAAGGTGCCTCAGCAAAGTATTAGTTTAACCACTTGCCGTCTGCTCATTCGAGCACTACTACTGTATTCAGTTACAGCGGGAGTCGGGCCAGGGGAGGAGCAGCGGCGATCGCCGCTGCTCTTCCCCGATCGTCGGGGAATCGAGTGTGGAGATCCGCCTGCTTGTGTAAACACAGGCGGGCGGATCTCCTAAGTGACAGGCAGGGTCAGATTGCAGGGTTCACCATAGCTGAACCCTGGATCTGTCCTTGTGTCACACAGTCACCTCCCCCCACACACGTTAGTAAGCACCAGGCATACATTAACCCCTCCCTCTCCAATAAAATTAACCCCTTCCCTGCCAGTGTCATTTTTACAGTAACAGTGCATATATATAGCACTGATTACTGTAGTAATGTCACTGGTACCCCCAAAAGTGTCAAAAATGTCAGTCAGGGGTCCGATCTGTCCGCCGCAATGTCACAGTCCCGCAAAAAAAATCGCAGATCGCCACCATTACTCGTTAAAAAAAAAAACCACCAAAAATGACAGAAATCTTTCCCTTAGTTTGTAAACGCAAAAACTTTTGAGCAAACCAATCAAAATACACTTATTGTGATTTTTTTTTACCAAACATAGGTAGCAGAAAACAAATTGGCCAAAAATTTAAAAAAATTTAAATTTTTACATTTTTTTGGGGGGGAATTTCATATAAAAAAATGTGAAAAATATTATTTTTTCAAAATTTACGCTCTTTTTTTGTTTATAGCGCAAAAAGTAAAAATCGCACAGGTGATCAAACACCACCAAAAGAAAGCTCTGTTTGTGGGAAAAAAAGGACGTAAATTTCGTTTGGGTATGGCGTCGCACGACAGCGCAATTGTCAGTTAAAGTCGCACAGTGCCGAATCGCAAAAAGTGGCTCAGACGTAAGACAGCAAAATCCTCTAGTGGTAAAGTGGTTAAGGCTGTGCACATCTTTGCAACCATATTATTTTAGTTTTCTATTTTTACTTTCCTCTACCTAAAACATTTCAGTTTGTTGTTCAACTGAGTTTATAGGTCACATTAAAGGTGGAAAAAGTTTTGAAACTATTTATATTTGTCTCATTTTTTTTACATCACAAACCTGACATTGTAACAGGGGTGTGAAGACTTTTTATATCCACTGTAGGTCTCTCTAGGGGCTAACAATTGTCCCTCTGATACCTTGGGTACTCTTGCCTCTTTTAGATGATCCTGTATCCTTTCTGTTCTTTTTGAATCAGTTTCTTTTTGTCATTTATGTTTTATAATAATTGTATAGTGTACTATAATATTTTTGGAATACTATGTTATTTTTCATCTTCCCTATAAAATTAACAGACTTTTTAACTTTTTTAATGCTCTTGCTAAATTATTTCATGGTTTATTTCCCCACTGGTGTCTTTTGTAAGCCACTCTATTAAAGACACGTCTTGTCTCTTGCTCCATTAGAATATTTAGTTTGTCCCTTTTTAACACTAAAGCATATTGTACTTCCAAACCTAAATTATTTTATGTAGTTGTTCCAACACATATATTTCTTTTAGTAATGTTCTTCTTATTTTACTTCTTTTCTTCTTTCCTTCCTTTTTAGAGCCCCAATAGATATCAAGATGCCCCTGACGTAGGCCTTGTGAGCCTCCCATATGGTGGCTTCCAATACCCCTTGGGTTTCATTTAGCAAGAAATATTGATCTAGTTTTCCCATTTTTTCCCCCACCTCCACATCTTGTATTAGTTCCTCAATCAATCTCCATGTGCTTATCTTATCCTGGGCTTCCATTATCCTCATTATCTTTATCATTAGGGCATGGTCCGATAGTGAGATTATTTCAATGGTTGTTTTAACTACTGATTCTAATAATCTATGTTCTACCATTATGTAGTCTAATCTTGAATATGTCCCATGCATTGAGCAGTGGAATGTATTTGTAATTGACAAGCATTTTACTTATTTCTCTATTCTTTTAATGGAGTTCAGGACCTGAAGAAAACAATAAGCAATGCACTGAAAAAGAGGCCATTTTCACATTTATATGTAACAAATGAAAATGGGTTGAATATGGTTTTAAGAAACATTTAACCTATGGTGGATGAAAAATTAACACCTACACAAACCCATCCATTTCTATATGAAAAACAGCCAGAGCATACCAGCATTTATTTCAAGCATGAACCTGACAGATGAAATAACAATATTAAACAGAAAATAAAAAAAAAAAACACCATTGCATGGTTTTTGTTTTATACAAGTGAAAGTGAAGCAATTCTAACTACCTTAAAGTTATATTTCTGATGGTTCAAAGTTTGAGACCCCGTTCACACTGGGGCGATGCTACTTGCCGGGGCGACCTCACGCACCGCGACCTTGGAGCGGCCGGCACGGACTTAATATCATTGAAGTCAATACAGGTCGCTCCAGGTCGCCCCAAAGAAGCTCCGGACCCTTTTTCTAAGTCGGAGCGACTTGTGTCACTCCTATTAGAACGGGTCCACGGCTTCTCTATGGCAGGCGACCTACGGCGACCTGTCAGGCGACCAGGTCGCCTGACAGGTTGCCCCAGTGTGAACGGGGTCTTAAAGTATTTGTTTTTTCCTAAAGGCTTGCCATACTGGCAATCAGAAAAAAAACAAAAACAAAAAAAAAACAATTCTATAATCAGAACATTCCCACACCAAAACAAGTCCCTGTTTAAAATAAATGATATAAATATCAGTCAAAATCTTCCAGTTGTAGCCTGTATTTTTTTTTTTTAATCCAGCAGGCCTATTGACTTAGCATAGTGATTACTATGTATAATGTTGTGTACCTCAAGGACTTACTGTGTGAAGAGGAAGTCTACTTATGGTATCCCTGAGGTGTGTGTGTGGCAACCTCAGTCTAAACTCTAGCCGGCCACATCCCCAATGTGTTTCACTCTGCTGCTCAGAGCATAGTCATGACTGTTCCCCATGACTAAGCCCCGAGGGGTGGAGTGAACTGTGTTGGGGGAATGGCCTGGCTTGAGTCCAGGCTGAGGTTGCCACACACATCTCAGGGATGTCATGGATTTGCAGCCATAGGGAGACTATTCTTCACTCTGAGGCATTGCAGGAGCCCGGAGGAGCTCCCTCCCAAACAAACACTCCCAGCGGTAGATGCCATAGCACTTGCACCCCCTACATTAGAGCCTGAATGGCACACAAAGCAGGTCTTGGCCCACAGGAAGGACCAACCGTCTTATGCTTTTGACCTGTTATTATTAATTTAGATGAACACAAGCATTGTACAAAAGTTAATACAGGCCACTTGAATTGAAGTGAATATTTACACAATGTGTTGCCTGAAGTATCTAGACTCCTTTAGTACATCAGCCCAATTATCTATGGCTACTCATCATTAGGACTGGCCATACACTATAAGTTTTATTTTGTTCAGCCCTAAAAAGGTAAATGGAGGGGTCCCCCTGCAAGGACATTGTATTCTGACAGTGTCACCTGCCGCTGTCAGGAATACACTGATCAACAGATGTAGCTGAAGGGTGGCAGCCCCTGATCAATGACATTTTTTCCAACATGTCTATTTGACAGAAGTTAATCAAATAATTAGCTTCTGTCAGGTGGGGATGGCCACACACTGACCAAATTAGACTCGTTTCTGCTGAACCAGTCAATCTTCACTCAAAGTATAGCCAGATGAAGGCTGTTTCACTTTCACTATATCAGCCTCTGCTGACTAAATAATCACATTCAATTTAACATTTTCATGAGAAGCAGACATTACTTGATATAATTGTGAATAATTGGTCAAGCGGCCAAAATACAGCGCTTGCTTAAAGCGGAGTTCCGGGCACAGAAGTCATTTTTTAACAAACATACCCCCGGGACAGTCAGGGCTAGCACATTCCACAATGGCTAGCCTCTGATCTGTCCCGGTTCGCACTTACCTTTTAGAAGAAATACTTACTTAAAAAATTTCTTCCACAGCGTTTCCATCTCTCTTGTGGGCAGCTGAAGCCGGCGTGGTCCTCTTCTGTGTCTTCTTCAGCATCTTCTTGTCCCAGAATGCGCCTGCACCGGCCCCTCTCGTCACTTCCGGTGCAGCGCCGCATTCCTAAACAGCTTCTGGGCATGCCCAGAAGCTGTTTAGCAGGGGAATGCGGCGTCGACCGGAAGTGACGAGCGGGGCCGGTGCCGTCGCATTGATTCCTGGGAGCGATGACGTTCAGCTCCCAGGAATCATCGCAGCGCAGGAAGTGACAGCGGAGCCGAGGGAGGAAGTACCCTGAGGTGAGTATTTACGATCGTCAATTACAAGGTGAGTTTTTAAAAAAAAAAAACCTAACTATCCAATTCCATTTCAGGTTATGCAGAGCTAGCGGACGGGCACAAAAAAAAAATATTGCTTTTGTGCCCGGAACTCCGCTTTAACATTAATCCAATGCTCCAGTAATTAATAAAGTGCAGTAGTGTTAAATAAGTTACCACAAGTAATAATAAATATATGATGCTAAATTTCTGAGCAAAATCAATATGGTGGGTAGAACGTGCATATGGCTTATAAATATCAATTAATAATATAAATAGTGATTGGTGATAAAACAGTGATAGTGTCCTTTCAAACAAATCCAAAGTTCATAGAAGGTGCTTCTGTTCAACCTTGATATATACAACTCGGATGTTTCTTGTCCCAAATAGATAGTAAGGTTGGGTCACTTACCAAAAGATGTGGGTACTGAATGCCTTATGGCACCTTGGCTGACGCGCAAGATTCACACCTTGGATGCTGACAACAAACTTAATCCCACTGAATCTAGGTCCCAAACCATTATCACACTGAGACAGGAGCTCCGTCTCCTGCTCTTAGAGCTCTCAAATAGGCATCTTCACTATCTAAAACAAAAGTACTACTGCCAAGCTAACAAAGCTGGCAAATTCTTCCCAAGTTAAGCGCAAACAGGCAAAAGCCAGAATTCCCTATCTACTCCATTCCACAAATGCATCCAAAATTACTCACCCACAAGCCATATCGGACGAATTCGCCGATTTTTACAGTTCATTATACAATCTAGGAGATAACCCCTCTGAGACACAGAGGTCCGCGGAGGATATTAATCCTTTCCTTCACAGAGTATCACTCCCTTCTCTGTCTGCTCACCAACTGCACCTCCTCAACTCCCCTATCACACATACCGAAGTCCACTCTAGAATTGCCTCATTGCCGAAGGGCAAATCACCTGGCCCTGATGGTTTCTCCAATGAGTTCTATCAACTCTTCGCCCAACACTTAAGCCCTACCATGACAGCGGTTTACAACAAGGCCATGGAGGTCTCCTTACTACCCTCAGACATCTTAGGTGCCCACATCGTCACATGCCAAAACCCGGTAAAGACCCCAACAAACCAGCTAACTTCCGCCCCATCTCTCTCCTGAATTCGGATGTGAAGATTACGCCCGAATCCTGTCCAAACGTATACAGGCAATGCTGCCCACACTTATACACAAGGACCAAATGGGATTCACTCTGGGTAGGCAGACGTCCGATGCTACTAGGAGACTTTTGGGCATCATGCACCAAGCTCAGTCCACCAAAACTCCATCTGTGTTACTTACCTGGATGCCGAAAAGGCATTTGACAGGGTCCAATGGGGGTACATGAAAGCCACCCTGAAAAATTTCAGCTTTTCAGGCCCCATCCTGTCCGCTATTATGGTCCTCTACTCGTCCCCCACGGCGCAAGTATATACGTCAGGCATACTGTCTAAAAAATTCAAAATAACGAATGGTACAAGGCAGGGGTGCCCACTATCCCCCACGATATTTAATTTAATTATTGAACCCTTAGCGGAGACCATACGATCCCACCCCCTCATCACAGGTTTCCAATTGCCGTCATACCACCACAAAATCAACTTGTTCGCTGACGACATCATTATGATGCTCACCCACCCGGACAAATCATTACCAGCAGCGTATGCCATACTCCAAGATTACAGTAAGGTATCATTCTATAAATGTAATGCCTCCAAATCCACTGTCCTTAACATGGGAGTCCCTAAACAAACCCAATCCAAGCTCCAACTGTCCATCCCCATACCCTGGTCCACTGAGAGCATCCATTATTTAGGTATCGACCTACCAGCTGATCCCCTCAATTTACTGTCTATTAATATCAATAGGATAATAACCAAAATCACAGCAGATATCTCCAATATAAGCAACCCCTACTTCTCTTGGAGTGGTAGGGTTGCAGCTTACAAAATGTTCATACTGTCCTAGATCGTATACCTTTTCAGAGCACTTCCCATCCATTTTCCGGTGACACACCTTCTTAAACTGTCCAGGCTGACGACCTCCTACATCTGGGGAGGGAAAAGACCTTGTTGTGCCTCCTCAATATTGCCAAGGAAAAAACAATTCGGAGGCACTGCTGTCCCTGATATTCCTGCTTACTACAGGGCCTCAATTCTGGCACAACTGAGACAATGGCTCACGGTTGAGGAATCGCCTGTGTGGGCGGCTCTGGAGAAAGATGTGGCACCGACTAAAGGATCTAAGAACTTTGCTCTGGAGTGATAGATGGATGGAATGGCGGCTCGCTGACCTACCGCCTACAATGCAGGCGGCACTGCGAGTGTGGCGTTTCACTCTGACGTCCCCTGATGTCAGAGACATTACTGCTTCATCCACGTTACCTTTGACTGTACTCCTCCCCTACCTACCTGACCTACCGGTACACCTACTCACCAAGTGGAACATCAATTCTATCAGCTCCTTTTATGACTATGGCTCTCCCATCCCCTTAGTGCACATGATTACCAGATACGACATTCCACAACACATGCACTTTCACCTTCTACGTATATCTCACTTTTTAAGGGCCCATCCTTTGCGGTCTATCTCGGTGGATGGCAAAATATGGGACCTTCTCACAGCAGTGACTCCAAACTCCCCCAAATTATCGCATTTCTATGATGTCCTGTTGGACAACTCCAAATTCTATAAAAACACTCATATGTTTAAATGGGACAGGGATTTGGGCACTACGTTCTCTATCCAACAATGGCGATCCGCTCTTGCCACAATTTATAAATATTCGCATTGTGCGAATCACTGGGAGATGACCCAGAAACTCACGAATAGATGGTATTATACCTCGTACCGTCTTGCTGGCTTCTCTCAATCCTACTCCCAACTATGTTGGAGGGACTGCTCCCAAGTAGGGACCCTAATCCACATTCTATGGCCCTGTCCCTCATTGACGAGCTACTGGAATCGAGTTTTTAAGATTATGTCAGCACACACGGGTTGCTTGCTAAAACCATCCCCAGGGTTAGCCTTACTACACTTGGGAATTGATCGACTACCGGTAGTGTATAGGCCCTGGGTCACCCATGTGCTTCTTGCAGCTCGCACGGTTGTCCTCCAGAAATGGAAGACTGTAGAGGCCCCGAACTTAGCCGATGTGGTTCAGTTACTCCAATTAAACTACCAATTTGAAAAAGCCCTAGCGGTCAACAGGATGAAGCTACAATCCTTTAATACCCATTGGGACTTTTGGGCTGTAACATTACCATGACTCTACATGTACCATTCTGATGTTTTCCTGAAGTTTCTTTTGCTGTTTGATATAGGCTATGGTAAATGTAACTTAATGTTATGACTGACTTTACTCGCAGATGTCATCACTCCTTGCTTATAATGTTGAGAAATGTATTATCTGTACTGTTTCTTTTATTTTCTTTGTTATGTTTAAAACTTGAATACAAATTACTTGCATAAAAAAAAAGAAATTTCACTGTCTGTAGTCCTACTGTCTTTGTCAATGACATCATGTTTTTTCTCTAAAAGACTACCCGTTTACCTGTATGCACAGGAAATGAAAACCGCTCTCAAATGAGAGCCAGGATGTTTTAAGTGCCAGTAACTCCAGTCAAAACATGTTAAAATTCTGCAGTGTAGCAATACCGACACGTTTCACTATTTATTTGGTTTCCTCAGGGAATATATTTTACTACACCTAGATGGATAAGTTAAAAAAGGAGAACAGAATAAATAAATAAATATATATTTTTCATTATTGATTTGTATGAGCCAGGCTTGAGTGGGTCCTTGCCTTTTTTGGAGAGTAGTTTAATAATAGCCTGATATCCTGTGGGGGGGGGGGGGGGGGGTATTGGCCGACCCACCGATAAGTTAGAGCAGAGTTTGGAGAGTGTGTGTCTTATTACCCCAGTGTATACTGTCAAATGCCTTCTCTGCATCCAAAGAGAGGAGCAGAGAAGGCACCCGACAGGACCTAGCCTATTGGATGATGTTAATGACTCTCCTCAGATGCCTGTCTACCTAAGGTGAAGCCTGTTTGGTCAAGCTTGATAAGGGATGGAAGGATGGGGAGGTGTCTTTGGGCTATGATCTTGGCATATAGTTTAACATCTGTGTTTAGTAGCAAGATGGGTCTAAAGTTTGAGGGAGTGTTAGGCTCTTTATTTGGGAATGGTAACAATATATGCCTTAAGCATTTTAGGTGGAAATGAGGCATAGAGCACAGCTTCAGAGTATACAGAGCTTAATGCTGGGGAGAGTATATTTTGGAAGACGTTGTAGTAGTCATTCATCAGCTTATCTGGGCCTGGGAATTTGTCAGAAGGCAGAGATTTTATCGCTTTTAGAATCTCAGGCTTAGTGATGGGTGCGTTGAGAGATGTCAGCTGTGTCTGTGAGAGAGATGGAAAGTTGAGGTCTGTCAAGAAATCTTGTATGGCATCATCAGTGGGTTGTGGGTGTGGGTTGTGGGTGTCAGGGTTGACTCCAAGATTGTATAATGAAGAATAGTATTCAGCAAAGGAATTTCCAAGTGAGTATTGAGACAATTTGAGGGAGTTGATATGCCTATCATACTGTTCAATGAGCATGAGCCTGAGATCAGTGTGAAGTTTAGAGTGTTTATATGCAGCACTTGTACCTGCAGCTTTTTTATTCAAGGTTTCCAGAACCTTAATTTCATCAAGGAGACAATCTATTTACTGTGTCCTCTGCCTTTTTACCCATGATCACAGTTGTAGAATAATTCCTCTAACAAAAGCCTTGTTGGTGCAACACAAAGTAGCAGCCTTAGGAGATGCAGAGGCTGCGGACATGGTACAGGAGATGCAGGGGCTGCAGATATGGTACAGGAGATGTCAGAGGCTGTGGGCATGGTACAGGAGATGCAGAGGCTGCGGGCATGGTACAGGAGATGCAGAGGCTGTGGACATGGTACAGGAGATGCAGAGGCTGCGGGCATGGTACAGGAGATGCAGAGGCTGTGGACATGGTACAGGAGATGCAGATGCTGCGGACATGGTACAGGAGATGCAGGGGCTGCGGGCATGGTACAGGAGATGCAGGGGCTGCGGGCATGGTACAGGAGATGCAGAGGTGGTGGGCATGGTACAGGAGATGCAGAGGTGGTGGGCATAGTACAGGAGATGCAGAGGTGGTGGGCATGGTACAGGAGATGCAGAGGCTGTGGATATGGTACAGGAGATGCAGAGCTGCAGGCATGGTACTAGATTTGCAGAGGCTGCGGGCATAGTACAGGAGATACAGGGGCTGTGCAGACATGGTACAGGAGGTTTAGAAGCTGCGGACATGGTACAGGAGGTGCAGATTCTGCGGGCATGATACAGGAGATGCAGGGGCTGCGGCATGGTACAGGAGATGCAGGGGCTGCAGGCATGGTACAGGAGATGCAGGGGCTGCAGGCATGGTACAGGAGATGAAGAGGTGGTGGGCATGGTACAGGAGATGCAGAGGTGGTGGACATGGTACAGGAGATGCAGAGGCTGTGGATATGGTACAGGAGATGCAGAGCTGCAGGCATGGTACAAGATATGCAGAGGCTGCGGGCGTGGTACAGGAGATACAGGGGCTGTGCAGACATGGTACAGGAGGTGTAGAAGCTGCGGACATGGTACAGGAGGTGCAGATTCTGCGGGCATGGTATAGGAGATGCAGAGGCTGCCGGCATGGTACAGGAGATGCAGAGGCTGCCGGCATGGTACAGGAGATGCAGAGGCTGCCTATGTGTGCATGGACACATAGTCTAACATGAAGGGGAGTTTAGAGGCAGGAAGAAAAAAAATGCCAGACGTCCCTACAAGCAGCTGTAAAAACACATCCAGTGTGCATGAGGCCTTAATCCTGATACTCCATCAGAGCACAAAGCACTCTGAGTAAGGCAGCATGATAGCATACAATTCAAGTTGCATCAATACTTTATATAGATGTGTCAAGACTCCAAGGATTTAAAAGTATGCTAACCTCTTGCTGCAGTCTCTGAAGCCTCTTTGCTGTTGTTCCTCCACCCCCCTCTGTCTCACTCTCTCTCAGACTCATCTTCTTCACTCTTCAGGCTCAGACACCTGCTGCTGGCGTGTGACATCAGTTTTGTGTCGGGACAGTGGGAGTCACAGCCAGTCATTTCCACGGTCCACCCCACCGTGCAGCTGCCCCATGATGTCATGCCGCTCACATCGGCTGATGAGTAGGATGGACCATCTGTCACTCTCTGTCTGGAGCGTAGCGGGGGCCGGGGGCGGGGCTGC
The DNA here is from genome assembly GCF_965119305.1 of Pelophylax lessonae. Classification (NCBI taxonomy): domain Eukaryota; kingdom Metazoa; phylum Chordata; class Amphibia; order Anura; family Ranidae; genus Pelophylax; species Pelophylax lessonae. The sequence goes on along the minus strand of NC_138769.1, from coordinate 500,668,187 downwards.
AGCGGCCATCATCACAGCACAATTGACTGCACAATCCCTCCAGAAAGATCTGGCAGACACTGGAGTTGTGGTACACTATTCCACTATAAAGAGATACTTGTACGAATATGGTCTTCATGGAATCAGCACTTGAACTTTGCAAATGAACATATAGACAAGCCTGATGCATTTTGGAAACAAGTTCTGTGGACCGATGAGGTTAAAATTGAACTTTTTGGCCGGAAAGAGCAAAGGTACGTTTGGAGAAGAAGGGGCACAAAATTTAATGAAAAGAACCTCTGTCCAACTTTTAAGCATGGGGGTGGATCAATCATGCTTTGGGGTTGTATTGCAGCCAGTGGCACAGGGAACATCTCACGAGTAGAAGTAAAAATTGATTCAATAAAATTTCAGCAAATTTTGGATGGTAACTTGATGCCATCTGTGAAAAAGTTGAAGTTAAATAGAGGATGGCTTCTACAAATGGATAATGATCCTAAACACACCTCGAAATCCACGGGGGATTACATCAAGAGGCATAAACTGAAGGTTTTGCCATGGCCTTCACAATCTCCTGACCTCAACATAATTGAAAATCTATGGATAGACCTTAAAAGAGCAGTGCGTGACAGAGAACTGGAAGACTTTTGTAAGGAAGAATGGGCAAAGATACCTCAAACAAGAATTGAAAGACCCTTGGCTGGCTAGAAAAAGCATTTACAAGCTGTGATACTTGCCAAAGGGGGCAGTACAAGATATTAACTCTGCAGGGTGCCCAAACTTTTGCAGACACCATTTTTTTGTTTTCTGTTATTTTGAAACTGTAAATGATGGAAATAAAACCTAACTTTTGTTGACATATTATAAGAATGTCTAATCTTTCGATCCCCACTGTGTATATATATATATATATATATATATATATATATATATATATATATAGTTCTAGATATGTTTCACTTTCTGCTATATAACATTTCCAAATAAATAAATAAATAAAAATCGAATTATTTCATCATTTTAGGCCAATTTGTATTCTGCTACATATTTTTGGTAAAAAAAAAATCCCAATAAGTGTATGTTGATTGGTTTGCGCAAAAGTTATCACGTCTACAAACTAGGGGAAAGATTTATGTCATTTTTATTTATTTATATTTTACTAGCAATGGCAGCAATCAGCAATTTTTAACAGGACTGTGACATTGCGGCGGACAGATCGGACACCTGACTGACATTTTTGACACTTTTGGGGGGACCAGTGACATTACTAGAGTAATCAGTGCTAAAAATATACACTGTTACTGTACTAATGACACTGGCAGGAAAGGGGTTAACACCAGCGGCAATCAAAAGGTTAAATGTGTCCCTAGGGCATGCTTTCTAACTGTGGGGGATGGGCTTTCTGCATGAACACCGAGACATGTGTTCCTAAATAAAAGTTTATGTGTTTACAATGGCAGTTCTGTCTCCACAGGGTGTGACCGTGGGTGCTCGGCAGCCATCGGGGTTGCCAGAGCCACTGATGGGTATTCTCTGTGGTAAATGGGAGCACGGAAGCCCCCCCCACCCCCCACCCCCCACCTCCCAGCAGTTTTGCAAAGCGAGGTACAGTTATCTCATTTCCCGGGACAGAGCCGCTCTTCTGCAGTAAACCTGGTCATTAAGGCTAACGATAAACATTTGCTAACACACTGAAATATTTTGCGCTAAATGTGCAATAACGCGCTGAATCATACAGCATTAAAAGTGCAGTAACGCACAAAAATATACTGCATTAAACATACAGTAATGCACTGAAATATACAGCGTTAAATGTGCAGTAATGCACTGAAATATACAGCGTTAAATGTGCAGTAATGCACTGAAATATACAGCGTTAAACATGTAGTAATGCACTGACATATACAGGGTTAAATATGCAGTAATGCACTGAACTATACGATGTTAAACGTGCAGTAACATACTAAAATATACAGCGTTAATTGGGCGGTAACGCACTAAATATATACTGCGTAATATGTGTGCCAACCCACTGAAATATACTGCATTAAACCTGCAGTAATGCTCTGAAATATTCAGCGTTAAACATGCAGTAATGCACTGAAATATACTTAGTTAAACATTCACTAACACACTGAAATATACTGAGTTAAATGTGCAGGAACACACTGAAATATACAGCGTTAAATGTGCAGTAATGCACTAAAATATACAGCGTTAAACGTGCTGTAATGTGCTGAAATATACTGCGTTCAACATGCACTAATGCCCTGAAATATACAGCGTTAAATGTGCAGCAACACACTGAAATATACAGCGTTAACTATTCAGTAATGCCCTAAACTATACTGCGTTAAACGTGGAGTAATGCACTGAAATGTACTGCCTTAAACGTGCACTAATTCACTGAACTTTAGTGCATTAAATGTGGAGTAACACACTGAAATATACAGCATTAATTGTGCATTAATGCACTGAAATATACTTCGTTACATGTGTGCCAATGCACTGAAATATACTGCGTTAACTTTGCTGTAAGGCACTGAAATATACTGCCTTAAATATGCAGCAACACACTGAAATATACAGCGTTAAATATTCAGTAATGCACTGAACTATACTGTGTTAAATGTGGAGTAATGCACTGAAATATACTTCGTTACATGTGTGCCAATGCAATGAAATACGCTGCCTTAAATGTACAGTAACGCACTGAAATATACTGCCTTAAATGTGCAGTAACACACTGAAATTTACTGTGTTAAACGTGCAGTAACGCACTGTACTGTACTGCTGGCATATACTGTGTTAAACTTTCAGTAACCTTCTGAAATATACTGCAGGAAGCCTGCCCTGACAAAATAATCTGAGACTAAAATGAAAATGATTGCTCAATCTACACTAACGCTGCAGTATCAATGGATTCCCACTAAAATGACACTAAAGTAAAAATAAATGATCAAACTACACTCACACTGCTCTATCACTAGATTAACAATAAACTGAAATTCAACACTGACAATAGAATCACAATAGCACACTATAGCACACAAACTTGCTAGTAGCAACACTGGACAGAGCCCTGTTCTATCTCTCCCAATGCCAATATCACACTGCAAATGGCTGCTATGGGGAGAATATTTTATTAGTGTGGGGCAGTACTAAGAGCAATGAGCCATGATTGGATAGTGTCATCATTACTTTCTCCAGTCATGGCTCTGACGGTGCCCTGTGCCCTTATTGGGCAAAGCTTTCAATGCACTGTACCATGGTGCAATACATTGTGGTCATTCAGGGGGCCAAATAAACTGTCGAACACCTTGATAATTCAGGTGTTCGTTGAACAGGTGAACAGCCAATGTTGGGCCCAAACTTATGTTCAGGCAGAACCACTCACATACTGCCTAAGAATTCCAATATTTATCAAATTGTTCTGTCACCAAATCATCAGCTTTATCCTGTAGATTTAAGGAGTTTCTTCTAAATCTGTGATTCCCATTTGTGCGGTCATTAATACTTCCGCCAAGGTGAATATTTATAGTTATGCTTCATAAATTTTAATAGCCTGAGTGGACAGATCCTTTCTAAACCGCTGCATTCTTTTGTGCAGAATATTAATTATGTGGGTCTTACAGCCAGAATTCAAGACCTCCATGACCAAATAGACACTGCTTTAACAAAAGTTAATGAACTTGAAAACAGATACAGACGCTATAACTTCAGAATAAGGGGGCTACTTAAATCCATTAAAGATATCAACCCTGCAGTATGCACCTTTATCAAGGATCTAATCCCAGATATCCCACCTCACCGCCTAGAGCTGGATAGAGCCCATAGAGCCTTGCTTCCTCCTAACCCTGACAGCACACCTAGAGACATCATTGTTAAACTGCATTTCTACAAGGTTAAGGAGGAAATCATGAAACTAACCAAAAATGTGGGTCAACTGACTATGCAAGGTCACACTATGCAGATTTTTGCTGATCTATTGCCCACGATCATCCAGAAGAGATGCACACCTAAACCTCTTCTCCAAGCTCTTACACAGAAGGCGATTAAATACTGGTGGTCCTTTCCTTTCTGCCTAAGCCTCCTTTTCAAACAGAAGACTTATGGTTTTGCCTCCTTTCAAGAGGATGAACGCTTGTTACTCCAATTAGGCCTGATCACTCAGGAACCACCTTCAACTTTCACCTTAAGAAATTCAGGATCCTCAAAAAGCCCTTCACCCCCAAGCCCAATTGTACCTGTATGGCAGAAACAACAACCAAATGGACTAAGGACTCTTGGCAACCCCTGACTAACTCATAAGGTCAGCGGTATCACTCCTTCTACACTCCAGTGAAGTCATAAACTATAGACCAATTTTAATTAACAATGCTTTAAAAATACTGACTAAAATTCTATCTAATAGGCTATCACGGTTCATTGGTGAATACATACATAAGGACCAATCTGGATTCATCCCAGGAACGCAGGGCCCAGATCAAATGAGGAGAGTGGTGGACATTATATCACTGCTACATGCCCAATGGGATGGAGGACCCCCTCAGGAGGGCTTCTTGCTCTCCATAGATCTGCAAAAGGCATTTGACTCGGTTACATGGACATACCTTCGAAATTATGGATAGATGGAATTTCAGGCCGAAATTCATTGGTACTCTTAGAGGCCTCTACTCCACCACCAGTGCACAAATTAGACTCCTAGACCAATACTCGAACTCTTTTACTATTTCTAGGGCCACCTCATTTTCGCGATAGCTAGAGAGACTCTAGCCACGGCAAAAAGAACTCGGATATCAGAGGAGTAGCTTGTGGTCCTACCAAACACAAATGCGCTCTATTTGACCTCCTCCTGTTTATCACCTCGCCACTGATTTCTGTCCCCAATATTTTAAAGCTACTCAGGGATTTCAGCACTATCTCAAGTTTGAAGGTAAATATTGAAAAATTCAGGGCCTTGAATGTATCAGGAAAAGACACATTATTGAACTCAATATGCTCAAACTTTTCCTTCATCTGGAACAGTGATTCCATTCCCTATCTAGGTGTCCACCTTACCCCAACATAGCTCTACTACATAAGGCTAATTACCCTCCCATATACTGTATAAGAAACTAGAAGAAGACCTTAAGAACACAACCTCTCCTGGATTGGTAGGATACATTCAATAAAAATGACCTTGCTCCCACGCCTCTTATATCTTTTCTGCTCTATTCCTATCCCCTTAAAAAATCATTCAGTTTGTTTGGGGGACGAAGGGATACAGATGCTCTAAATCTATCTTCTTCCCATTACGTTCCCAAGGGGGCCTCGCACTACCAAACCTATGGAAATACTACCAGGCAGCTCAACTAGCTAACGAGATATACTCTCGGGGCGGTAAACCCGATTGGATCCAAATTGAGAGACAAGCAGTTCCCCATCACATGATTGACTACCTGGTGTGGTGTGGTTCTAAACTAAGTCCTGCGATCATGGCCTCCATGCTATCACACTCCATAACCTTATGTGATCAGATGCACATAAATCCCAAGGTGATTTCTGAACTGAGACCACTCGCTCACTTATTTCACAATCCTCTTTTCCCTCCTGGGCAAAACATTAGGGGCCTTTTAATGGTGGCTAAACAAGGGAATGTTTCGAATAGGCCACTTCTTTAACCAGGGGGCCCTATATACCTCACCTATTGTGCAAATTGAATATGCCCAGCACAGAAACATTCAGATTCTTCCAAATAACACACTTTCTCCAATCGCTCTGGACCACCAAACCAGAACCTTCTAAACTCACCCCATATGAACGGTGGTGTGCAGAGGCCCAAGACCAAAGAGGAGGTATTTCTATTATTTACTCCTCACTAGTAGACAATAAGGAAAAACTTTATATGCAGGTAGCTGGGAGCAGGACCTTAATGAGGAAATGGACCTGGACACTTGATACCAAATTTTCCACTATTCATTCCGTGAATTATTAATGTCTCCCTAATGTCAAACTCCTTACATGCTGGTATATTGTACCCTCACATCTTGCTAAGATGTTTCCGGACTCCTGCTTTCTAAGGTTGTGGTTGTGGAATCTTATTTCTTATCTGGTGGACATGTTCCCGCATCAGAAGCTACTGGAACTAAATTTTCCACATCGCCAGGAAGGTCAAGGCCTTCAAATTCAACAATCTCCTCAAATTGCCTGAGGAAAATTGAAAAAGTTACCAGGCAAACTCAATCTCTCCTCTTCTACAGAATCCTAGGAGCCAAAATTATGTTAGCCAGGGCCTGGATACAGCCTACAATTTCTTTTTTAGTTACCAAACACAAGATCTCCTGGATTATGTCACAGGAGAAATTGGATAGCATCCTACAAAACAGAGTAGTGTAATTTGAGCAGATCTATGAGCCGTAGGTCAAATTTGAACATATATTCATCTGATCTCATTACATTAAGCTACAAGCCTAAGTTCCCGGTGACTGTACATTCCTCCTATCCCCACCAGCCTATATCCTTCCCTCTTTCCTTTTCCCCCCCCCTTTTTTTTTCTCCTCCCACCCCTGATCTCCATGACCTATAACTGGAGTGGGAATAAGGGACCCATAAGTTTCACAACCATACCATGGTGCATGGGTCTTGCTCCCAACCCTGACTGTTTGGAATCTCATTTGAATAGAAGGTCGGAGGCTTTCTGTCTTCCAGGTTTCCTTCTTTTTTGTTTGGTTAGAAAGGCTTATAAGGAAATACTTTGTTTCCCCCCACTCCTTATGATCTATATGTTACCTTAATGCGAGCACAAACAAGGTTGAGTTTTGATGTTAAAAAGTGCATCCGAGTCCTGAAGTAAATGGGTCTACTCTCTCCTCGTAGAGGAATCAGAGAGATCAGACCTCAAATTATAAAAATTGCTATAGTACTGTATGTTTCAAATTGTTGTGCTATTTCATCATTCTTTGAATCAACCATACTATGCTACCAGTATACCATAGTACCAAAGTACCATAGTATGTATACCAGTACTAAAATGCTGTTACACATATAATAATGAAGTCCAATTGTTCATAGGACTGCTGACATGTAGTCTCAGACCATTCTGTCAAAGGTCTTCCCTGCATGAAAGCGAAGAAAAAAGCCTGTTTATTCTGAGTTGCCAACTACTACTGTTGGTTAATGGCTTAAGTTCTGTTACCCCTTGCTTCTCTGCCAGTAATGAAACTGACTTGATCTAGGGCGATTAAAGAGGGGAATAATGGCAGTAGTCTGTTGGGCAGCATTTTTGTATACAACTTAACATCCATATTAAGTAGCAAGATTGATCTATAATTCAAAACCTGCTATTCAACCTTATCTTCTTTAGGTATTACTGTTATGTGCAAGTCGGTTGGAATTAGTGGATGAGATGGACAAGGCATTGAAAGCAGACAGAAATTTAAGTGCCAGTATATCTGCAAAATATTTGTAATATTGAAGTGTTAGCCAATCAGACTCAGGAATTTTCCCTGGTTTCATGTGCCTCAATGTGTTACCAGAATCTGAAGAGAGAGGGGGCACTCCAGGAGCGGTGCATCCTCACCAGAGATAGCAGACGGTCTGTATCTGGAGTGCCAGTCCTGAAGTCTCCCCTCATATAGGAATCAGAGAGATCAGACCTCAAATCATACAACTTGTTATAGTACTGTATGTTTCTTTTCAATAAGTTTTTATTAAAGATTTTCAACATACAATAACATATTTCGTTAGCATTGCATAGAACAGGATAATACAACATGAGAAAATATAGCTCATATCACAACTTGTACATACATTACACAGAGCCCCTCAGAGTTCTAGCCAATTCCCTAGGGAACCTCAAGCCTGTGCCAGGCGACATAGCCGGGTTGCCCCAAAGGGCCCAGGTGAGAAACCCAAGGAGCTCGGCACCCCTTCGGGAGCATACTGTGCCCATGCCCCCCGGGCTCCCACCCCTCCCAGCCAAATCTCCAGCAAGCGTCCATGGGTCCCCAGTACACTAGTTCTATATCCCATATCTCTTCCTCCCGGCTAACCGGGAGCATGGGATAGAACCGGTCTCCGAAGACTCTGCTGTGATAGGATACATAACAAGAATGGAGTAGATAACACTCAAATGTTGAAAACCAGTAGACTATCAACTGGACAGTCCAAACAAACAAAACCTCCTATATTCAGTAAACAATCAGCAATACCAATTCACAAGCAAGTGAATAGCAAACGTGCTCAATTAGGGTATTTATCTAGCCACCCCCTCCATTGCTGCTGGAATGTCTGGAAATTATTTCCCGAGCTAAAAAAAAAATTTTCATATGAGTGAATTATTTTCACTCGGTTGATGACTTCATAGACCGTAGGGATTTTGGTAGACTTCCATGCCGCCGCTACATTAGTTATAGCCGCCGTTAAAATATGTGAGATAATACATCTATGTTCATTCGGGACGGACTGAATGCCTAAATTCAGTAGGGCCAATGACGGCGTCATAGGTATTTTTAGTCCTGTAACCGTGGCCACCAAAGCGTAGATGGCCACCCAGTAGCTCCGTAGTTTCCTACATTCCCAAAAAGTATGGAGTACAGTGCCCCTCGCTCCACATTCTCTCCAGCAAGCATCTGAAGAGTCCTCGTACATATGGACCAGTCTGGATGGAGTAAGGTAGCTCCTATGCAATATTTTAAGAGCCCCTTCCCAGTGGTTAGTGCAGTGCGTATATTTAAAAGAGGATTGTACAGCTGCCTGCCAATCCCCAATGGAATATTCTGCATCAAGGTCCCTTTCCCATGATAACATACACTTCAGTTTGGACTGGGCCTTAGGTTGCCTCAATACTTTATAGAACCAAGACAACCCGCCAGCTCTCGGTTTCCCCGAAGTGAGGTACTCCCACACCTCCTGAGGTACCTGAACTCGCAGTTCCGGGAACTTCAGGTGGTAATGCCGCAGTTGTGCCAGAAAAAAAAAATCATAGGGGGTGGAGGAGGACAGGACCTGGGAATAGGTAAGGGAGCGCTGGGCACCAGGGCTGGGACACCTCAGCGAGGGAATGAGAAATTCGTAGGAAGCCAGTGTGAGGTCTTTAGGCAAGGTAGGAATTCCAGACACCTGTCGCAGAGCCCCCCATCCATGAACTGTAGCCTGAATGGCCGGAACTCCAGGAAGTTGGAGACTCCGCCCAGTTTGAGCCGCTATTAGTAGGGAGGGAAGGTCTCTATTAGCTACCAGGGCCCTCTCAATGATAACCCACAACTTATCAGAGTGGGGAGTACACCATTCCTTAGCCTGATCCAGGAGGGCTGCTGCCTGATAACTTCTAAGATCCGGCATTCCCACTCCCCCCCAGCTCCTAGGCCTGCGCAGGGTAGAGTAGGAAAGCTTGGGTACTTTCCCGTTCCACAAAAACTTCCTAAGCTGCTTGTCCATGTCATTAAAGAAATGTTGCGGAACGATTATAGGTATCGTTCTAAAGTAGTACAATACTTTGGGTAGTACCAGCATTTTGAACGCCGCCACTTTGCCCACCCATGACAGTTCGTGTTGGGCAATGTGAGACAGATCCCTATGCACTATCTTAGTTAATTCAGAGTAATTAATCAAATATGTAGAGGCTGTTGGAAATGATAACTGTATACCCAGATATAACAAGGACTTAGAAGCCCATTGAAAGGGATGTTCTGTTCTCAACGCCTCTAGATCTCTAGAGGGGACATACATCGGGAGGCACTGGGACTTGGTAGTATTCAATTTATAATACGAGACCGCCCCGTACTCCTCCAGCACCCTAGCCAGGTTGCGCAAGGACGAGGGCGGGGAGGTCAGAGTGAGTATGACGTCATCTGAAAATAACCCTATTTTATGTTCCCTGTCTCCCACCCTAACACCCAATATGGATGGGTCACACCGAATGGCCTCCGCCAGTGGCTCCATAACTAGGGAGAAGATCAGGGGAGATAGAGGACACCCCTGGCGGGTGCCATTTGTGATCGTAAAGGTGTCCGACATAGCTGTGCTAGTAAAGACCCTAGCTGAGGGAGTAGTGTACAAGGCCGAAATGGCCGAGCAGACAGGACCCCGAAGCCCAAATTTCGTTAACGTCGCCTTTAGGTACCCCCAGTGAACCCTATCAAACGCTTTTTCCGCATCGAGCGTCAGGAACACCGAGGGCACCCTGCGACTTTCCACCACAGACAGAAGATCAAACATCCGTCTAGTTCCATCGGGGGCCTGCCTGCCCGTAACAAATCCAACCTGATCACTCCGCACTAGTAAGGGTGTGACCTTCGCTAGTCTTTGCGCCCATATCTTTGCATAAAGCTTCAGATCAGAATTCAGCAAGGATATGGGGCGGAAATTCTGTGGAGCATCAGGCGGCTTCCCCGGTTTCGGCAGCGCCACTATGACAGCCTGGAGCATCTCTGCAGGGAAAAACGATCTGGTCATAGCGGCATTAAACACCCGGCCTAAGTATGGCGTTACGATAGAGCCGAAGATCTTAAAATATTCAGCTGAAAAGCCATCCGCCCCCGGTGACTTACCAGGAGGCAGAGAGCCAATAGCCATCTCAATCTCCTGGTCCGTAATAGGGGCATTTAAGCTCGCCAACATCTCTTCCAAGACCGTGGGCAGGCTCAATCTTGCCAAGAACCTCTGTATGCCCTCCGCCGACGGTTGCGGCGAAGTCGCATCGTCCTTTAGATTATAAAGATCAATATAGTACTTGGCAAAGGCATTAGCTATCTCAGACGGGTGGTAGACAGTGCGAGAGGTGTGAGGATCCTTTAAAGAGGATAATTTAGCCTGTTGTTGCCTCTTCCGAAGATAGTTGGCCAACATCTTACCCGCGCGATTTCCAGAAGCATAAAACCGCGCTTTAGATCGAAACAGCAAAGATTGGTGTTCCTCCAGCAACTTAGTTCTCACCTGCGCTCTACAATAATTAAGTTCCAGCAGCAATGTAGGTGTAGGAGTGGCCTTATGTCTCGTCTCTAGGTCCTTAAGTTTAGACATGAGAGAGGACATAGCCTTTGCACGTTCCCTTTTAACTCTAGAGGCCAGCTGTAGGAGCAGGCCCCGAACATACGCTTTATGTGCACACCACAAGGTAAAAATGTCCGTGTCAGACCTATCATTATGTTGGAAAAAGTCCTCAATCTGACCCCGCAACCGCTCCCCGTGGCCGGGGTCCCGGAGAATACAAACGTTGTTCCGCCACAAGTGTACAGGCACCTCATTGTGCTTCTCCGCGACCACCACAGAGACCGGGGCGTGATCAGACCAGGAAATGGTATGAATAGTGGCGGACTCCACCAGACGCAGTACAGACAGGTCTGCCACAAAAAGATCCAGTCTGGAGTACGACTGATGGGGTGCCGAAAAATACGTGTAGTCCCTCTCAGTGGAATTGACACATCGCCACAGGTCATAGAGATCAGAAGAGTGCAAGAACCTCTGTAGCGTGGTTCGTGCATGCCTCTGAGGGAGGGTACAGTCCAAGGAAGCGTCCGTTATACAATTGAAGTCCCCACAATATAGCAGGAGACCCTTCTTGACTCGATCCACTTTCTTAACCAGTGATCGTAGAAATTTGATTTGGCGTTGGTTAGGCGCATATACATTAACGATAGTATATGTGACATTGTTAATGTCACATATGAGTACTAAATAACGACCTGCGTCATCCACAATCGTGTCATGCAGCTGAAACGCCACAGATTGAGATACCGCTATTAGAACCCCTTTTCGCTTGGTCGCCCCAGAGGCCGTGAAAATGTGGGGGTATCGCTTATCTGAGCATTTAGGCTGTTTAGATTTCGCAAAATGGGTCTCCTGCACACACAGAACATCCCCCCTAAGACTGCGAGCCTCCCTCCAAAGAGACCGCCACTTAAAGGGGCTGTTCAACCCATGGGCATTTAAAGTAACAAACTTTAGTGGCATGAGAATTTAAAATATAAACGAGTAAGGGTCATCCCAAGGATGAGGCCAACGTCATAAAAGAGAAAATGGTCATCAAAAAAAAGCAGGGAGTCACTGAGTATACTCTCACCATACCCAGCAAATCCGTCCACTGGAGCAGAGCCATGAAACCTCCCTACTGCGGGAGTGTACTGAGCACATGAGGAAAGTCCAAAGTCCACGTTCAAGTCGGTGCTTGTAAGGAGGCTGAAAAAACAAAGGAAAACAAAAACACAAGTCCAAAAAACATCACAAAACATGACACAGGTAGAGTATGGGGTAAACCCCATCATGCGAACTTAATCGCAAGTAGTGGGTAGGGGGGAAACAGCTCCCACCCTCCAGTTCCCTCCTGTACACCAGCCCACAGAAAAAGCGAGAATTATCACCCCCTTCTTTTTTTTTTTTAAATATTTTTATTGAACATATGAAACAATTACAAGAACCGTATTGCAGCAAGATAGTACAATGCATAGAACCGCAAGAATTATAAAACCATTCAGAGATTTCTTACATTTTGTAATAATAGTGTCACAAATATTATGCATAAGGGTTAAGATGAACCAAATATGAACGACACTAGGAGAGGGGGGGGGGGTTGTGGGGATTAGGGACGGGGAAAGAGATTGACACTCTCGCATGGGACGTGAGGAGAACGTCAATATTTAAAGAGAAAAATAACTAAGTACTAAAAGGATGACTCTTACTGGCTGAGCAAGACTCCTAGTCGACTCCTAACATAACATAGCAGGTGAAATGGGGGGGGGGGGATTAGTGGTATCCATGAGATCCATCTTGAAGTATCTGATAAGCAAGTGATAGAAACAGTTGTATGAGGAATTGAACGTGGAGGGTGGTGCCTTACACTCTCAACCTTCCCAATGTGTTGGAGATTGAAGCTTTTAAATACCATTCTGTGAATTGGAAGGGTGTCATCAGAGCTTTCAGTTCATCTGCCCGGAAGGCATATATCATGAAAGAGCGCCATCTGGAGAAAAAAGTTTCCATGGATGAGAACTTGTCAATGTCCAGATTTCCTTTTTCCATGTATAGAAGTGCTTTGAGGTCGTTGCAAACCATGGAGATCATCGGGGGGGTGTTGGAAGTCCAGGTCTTTAGAATTGCTTTTTTAGCTGCCAGGGTGCATAAGTGTGTCCATGGGGGTAGCCATTTTGCTTTGCGACCATGACCATTCATGGGCTGTAATGACTCTTCACAGCCAAATAGGAATAAGTGAGGGGATTTCTCCATTCGTATACCCAAGACCGCCTGTATAAATGTTTGTACCTGGTCCCAGAAACTGGAGATAGTGGGGCAATGCCAGAACCTGTGGGCTAACGTTGGTCTTCCTTCCCCGCACTGGGGGCATAGTGCAGGAGTGCTCGGATTATTGGTATACAGAGCCGGTACGAAGGCCCTGTGAATCAACTTGAATTGAGTCTCCCTCCAGGTCTCCATCAGAACGAGTTTTCTAACCCGTAAGTATCCTTGTAGTATTCTCGGGGCAATGTCCTCCATGGGGAAGGCAGCACCCCATTTGTTAAACATGGTGTCCGTGGAGAGCTTATTTGAGTGTAAAAGCAGTTGGCCATAAACAATAGAAATGTTGTAACTTTTGTTCTTGATGAAATCATCCAAGATCGATTTTTGAAAACTTTTAGCAATGCTGGGTGAACAAGATTTAACATAGGCTATTGCCTGATGATAGTATAACTGGTGGGACGAGGGCAAATGATATTCCCCTGCAAGTTCCGTGTATGGTTTTATGGACAGATCCGAGGATCGGACTAATGAATGAGCCATTTTCAAGCCATTCTGCTCCCAGAGTTGGTATGATGCATAGTCCATAAATTGCGGAAATAATGGATTGCCATGAAGAGGCAAGTGCTTGGAGATTATTGAAGGTACTCCCAGACACTTTCTTACTTCCCTCCATGCTATCATAGTGTCTCGGATGAGGACATGATTTTGGAGGCATCCTGGTAAAGCCGTAAAGGTGCTGTGAAGTATTCCCGTCAGGCTCCATGGGCGGGCTATTTGAGTTTCAATGTGGTAGTTGGAGTAGGTTGAGGATTCGGTAATCCAATCCAGGCCATAGCGCAAGAGGCAAGACAAATTATACAGCCTAATATTGGGCAAGCCAGCTCCCCCCTCGCTCTTCGGAAGGTGCAGTTTGGCAATGGAAATCCTGGGTCTCCTCTTATTCCAGAGGAACGCCGCTACGGCCTTATTCAGCGTGTTGATATCTTTATGTTTGAGGAGGAAAGGGAGGGTTTGAAGGGGGTATAGCAAACGTGGGAAGCTGACCATTTTGACCAGCTGGCACCTTCCGAAAAACGAGAGGGGTAGAGTCATCCACAATTCCAGTTCCCTAACAATTTTTTCCAAAAGAGGGACATAGTTCAGTTGGTAAAGGGTAGAGGTATGTCTGCCAATCTTAATACCCAAATATGTGATGTGCTGGTGATTCAGAGGGAAAGGAAGGGAATGATCCCATTGATCTATGACCGGTTGCGTTAGTGGGAGGACTTCACTTTTATCAAAATTAATTTTTAACCCTGAGATAAAACTGAATTCCTGTAACAGGGAGCATAATGCTGGAAGGTCGGTGCTAGGTTGGGACGTAAATATGAGCAGGTCATCAGCAAAGAGGGCAGTTTTGAGTTCTGTTTGACCCAGTGAAATGCCGTGAATCGTATTTGAGTTTAACAAGTATCTGGAAAGGGGTTCTATGGCCATATTAAACAATAAAGGAGATAGGGGACAGCCCTGGCGTGTGCCCTTATATAACTGAATTGAGTTAGATATACCCATAGACGTGAAGATACGCGCTGAGGGGGAGGCATATAGAGCTTTCAAAAAGTCAGAGATCTTGCCAGTGAAACCGAACTTCGTCAGGGTCAGGAAGAGCCAGTCCAGATCAACGTTGTCGAAGGCCTTCTCGGCGTCTAAAGTTACAATTGCCGAGTGACTAGTGGGGTTGGCTTTAGCATGTTCTAGGACCGCCATGACCTTACGTATGTTTGCAGTGGCCGACCTGCCCCTGACGAAGCCTGCCTGCGACGGATGGATAAGTGTGGGAAGAACCTGTGCTATCCTGGAAGCTATTATTTTGGAGAGGATTTTGGCATCAATATTTAAAAGGGATATCGGTCGGTATGAGCCAGGTTGAGTGGGGTCTTTGCCTTTCTTGGATAATAATTTAATGTACGCCTGAGAGCCTGTGGGGAGATATGTGCCCTTTTGCCACATATCGTTATACAGTGCAGTGAGAGTGGGCAATAGGGTATCTTTAAAAGTTTTAAAAAATTCTGTTGAATAACCATCTGGACCTGGCGCTTTGTGGGATGCCATATGAGTTATGGTGTGAACTATGTCTTCCGAGCTAATTGGAGCATTGATATCTTGTAATTGGGCTTCTGTAAGTGTGGGGAGAGGGACCATATCCAGAAATTTTTTCGCGGCCTCAATGTGTACCGGATCTTTGCTATATAAGGTGCTATAGTATTTTTCCAGAATGCTGCTAATGTCAGCTGGTGAATGTGTTACATTTCCTGAGTCGTTCCT
Source organism: Pelophylax lessonae (assembly GCF_965119305.1). Classification (NCBI taxonomy): domain Eukaryota; kingdom Metazoa; phylum Chordata; class Amphibia; order Anura; family Ranidae; genus Pelophylax; species Pelophylax lessonae. Next base: position 500,652,689 of record NC_138769.1, on the reverse strand, counting down.
GAGTGTCAATATATGCGTGGGCTTGTAGGGACCTTTGATCAGCCTGGATAATAATTTTCCGGGTTTGTTCCCGAAACGGTAAAAGGATGCCATAAATCGGGAATGTTTAGATTCCTCAACCTTTACCGCCCAGTGATCAAATTGCTGTTTTGCCACGTGCCACTCTTCCTTAAGCTCGGGGGAGGGTGAAGTGATGAGAAGGGATTGGGCCCTGTGCAGTTTTTCGCTCGCCTCCAGGAAGCTCTTAGCAAGAGCTTTCCTGTATGTAGAGACGTAGGAAATAATATGACCACGCAGGACTGCCTTGCCCGCTTCCCAGAAAAGGATAGGGTCAGTGGAATGCTCCTGATTGAGGGCAGCATAGTCCTGCCAGGTGGATTGCACGTGATGTTGGAAGTCCTTATTATGTTTGAGAAACACTGGGAATCTCCAGGTTCCTGTGGGAGGTGTGGCGGCAGCTAAGGAAATGGAAAGGGATATTGGGGAATGGTCAGATATGGCAATATCGTGTATATCCGCGCCATCAACGAATCTGATAAGTTCCGAGGTGATAAATAGATAGTCTAGTCTGGCCATGGAGTCCTGGGGGGGGGAATAAAATGAGTAGTCGTGATCTGTGGGGTGGCTAAGACGCCACGCGTCCACCAAGTGTAGGGCAGATATCATAGAGTGCAGGGGGGTTTCCCTGGTTAAAGGTAGTGGAAGGGGGTGTCGGGGCATATATATTCGAGATCCTTACAGTGCGGGTAGGTAGTCTGAGCAATAGAGACAGTCGTCTACCGGCTTCATCCCTTCTAGTGTCTAGGATTTCATAGGGGATCCTTTTATTTAACAGGATGGCTACTCCAGCCTTGCGACCCATGGCAGGGGAGCATAGCGCCTCCCCAACCCAGAGCTTCTGCAAGAAGCGCATGTCTCCCTCCCCCAGGTGAGTCTCCTGGAGGAGAGCGACATCCGCCCCCAAGCGCTTGCGATGGCGCAATATCATCATGCGTTTATTTGGCGAGCGAAGGCCCTTCACGTTCCATGATACAACTTTTAGGGTGGCCATGGAGAAAAGATGATAGGGTTATGCAACTCAGAGATAGTACCGTCAGCAGGGATACTCATGGAAGGGGGGACATGATGGGACAATTGTTGTAGGAGTAAGACAGGAGATGAAAAGATAAGAGATAGGAGCCTGTGTCGGGGCATGGTGGAGCCCCGGCATAGGAGGTCAGTGGTGAGGTGTTTTGCAGGTCGTACGGAGAAGGGGAAACCAATCGTGAGGCTTCGCTTTTTTCTCAGTGAGAAAGGAGTGTGCAAGCGTTGCCCCACACCCATAGGCCTGTGGTGAAGGACAGAAGGGGACGGGTACGCTCCGGGGAGCGAAGATTCCATGTACTGGACTCTCAGCACATGGGCCCAGGGGGGAACTACTAACATCCCTCTGAGGACTAGGAATGAACAACCAAACTGCAGGCAATTACATAACAAGTATAGGAGCTAACTCCGTAACAAGACATAATACCCCAGGTGTAAGGGTAAACGCTATACCTAGATAAAAAACATTGTAATAAGCAAAAGAGTTCCAACCAGACGTCTGTAAACAGACTTGTCGTGCAGAAAAGTTAGGGCTAGCAGTATGTCAGTACCTGAGGAAAATCGTCCACTGGGGACTCAGTCATCGAAGTTCACATGAGGGATCTGCGGGCTGAGGGGTGACCATATTTGCCCTTTTTGGGAGGTACCTTATCGGGTGTCAATTGGGCCTTGCGAACCAGAGACTCTCGTTTGGATTGGGATGAGGATTCTTCCATCGGTGTGGATAGTGACGAAAGAAAGTGCTCCGCATCAGACGGCGCATGGAAAGACAGGCACTCACCCCCAGGTGTAGTAACATGAAGAATGGCGGGGTACGCTAAAGTAAAACGCATTTGCTGTTGAAAAAGGGAAGAACATACTTGAGCAAACGCCTTGCGTCATCTGGACACTTCGGCGGAGTAATCCGCGAAGAGTAGAATAGAGCAGCCTTTGATGTGTAAGGGTCTTTGTTTCCTGAATGACATTAAAATGGTGTTCTTGTCCGCATAGTTCAGGTAACGTGCAATGATGGGCCTTGGTTTGTTCCTGGACTCATTTGGGGCCCCCACCCGATGTGCCCTCTCCACAATGCAAGGGGATGGCAAGCCCAGGGCTCGGGGAATAATGTCTGTACAGAGATTGAGAAGCTCTGCCCCCTGAACCGCTTCAGGTGCCCCAATGATCCTGAGGTTATTCCGCCTGGAGCGGTTCTCCAGGTCCTCAATTTTGTCCTGCAATGCCTGAAGCGCTTTATCCTGGTTGTTAATATCCCTGCTGTTAAGCAGGGTCTCTTCCTCTAGGGATGCAATCCTCAGCTCAGCCTCCTGGATTTGATGCCTGTGAGAGCTCAGCTCCTTCTGCAGCTGTGACAGGCTCTGTGTAATGGCCGTCTCAATAGCTGCCTTAATTGTAGGGGACAGGATATGTGCCACTGCCTCTGCCATCTTCATATACTGCGGGTCAGCCTGGGTGTTATCAGCAGCTTGGACGAGCATAGGGAGATCAGGGGGTTGATGAGCAGCTTGTGAGAGAGAGAGGGAATCACTCACCCCCCCCCCCTCCCGCTGTGTGTCAGCCGCCGCGGCCATGTGTGAAGGAGTGTGAGGAGAAATGGCTGTGTCAGGCTACTCCGTGCCGATCGCTGATGGCGGGCGCTGGCGCTCTACAAATCTGTCCATCAGGAGCCCCTGGTGTGTGGGAGGAGGGATGCGGAGGTAAGGGCTCTCCGGGCGGCCTCGATCCCCGTATTTTTAAGTGAATCTGCGGCGGGTGTAGCGGGGCTGCAGAGGCTCACTCCTCTCGCATGAGCGCCGGAACCGGAAGTATCACCCCCTTCTATGCCACAGACCCCCTGTCGTAGGGGTAGTGCAGGATCACTTTACCAAGGACCATTCCGGATCCAAGTGTGAGGGAGAGTTGGACACTTGCATAGAAGCCTCCGGATCAGGCAACAGGCCCCAAGTCTTAGCCAGGCGAAATCCCTCCTCCTCTGTACGGATAGCATAAGTGCGGCCTTCTCGTACGATAAGCAATTTCGTGGGGTACCCCCACGAGTAGACTACCTTGTTGTTCCTGAACAGTTTCGTCAATGAAATCAGTTTCTTGCGGGCAGCCATCATGTACTGAGAGAGATCCGCATACACAGTGATCCCTTGGTATGGGTCAGGGAGAGGGGATGTCTTCCTAGCCATTCTCATGAGGTCATCCTTCACATGAAAAAAATGGATCCTCGCTATGACATCCCTGGGCACTTTTTCAGGCAGATGCTGGGGCTTGGGCAGGCGATGAGCTCTATCCACAATAACCTCACCAGTTAAGGTGTCAGGCAGCAGGGCCATTATGAAAGCCTGTACATAGGAGCGCAGTTCAGTAGGAGGAACAGTTTCCGCCACTCCCCGCAGCTTAATGTTGTTGCGCCGATTTCTGTCCTCCAAGTCGGCCAATTTAGCTTTAAGTGTCTCCACCTCATCCGATGTGTCGTTGTGAGCGTCCACCAGCTCGTTATGAGCCACCGAGAAATCGGCCATCTTCACCTCCACATGATCTACTCGGTCTCCCAGGCCTGTCACATCGGTTCTGAGATGTGTAACACAGGACATAAGATCTCTGTATAGCGAGCCAGTGAATGTTAGGAGCATTTCCTTCATCCTGGTATCTTTGAGAGGCTGCCCCGTGGTAGGAAAGTCTCTGATATGCTCATAAAATTCCAGAGTGCTGTCCTGGGAAATGTCTCCCGCCCTGCTATCCCCCACATAATGATGTTCGGAAGAGCGCCGTGGAGCTGCCTTCTTCGGGCTGTCAGATGGAGAGGGACCCGGGGGAGACCTATGTCCAGAGTCCGGGGATTGAGGAGCCTGGGAAGGAGAGCCCGCCAAGCCACCTCCCCGGGGCTCGTTAGCCCCGCTGCTCGGTGAGCAGGCCGCGGCGCCATTTTGAGAGCGCGGCGTGCTGGTGGAGGCAAAAAAGTCTGTAAGTTTGCGGGGCTTCCCGTGGTTTTTTCGCTTCCCCATGGCCAGCGGGTGTGGAGAGAGGGTTCAGGTGGGTAACCAGGCTGGTGTCGCTTACCCTCGTCGCTTATGCACGCTGGAGAAGAACCGAAGGATACGGAGCTCTACTCTCACGCGGCCATCGTCCTCGGCTGCCGGCCACGCCCCCCAGTACTGTATGTTTCAAATTGTTGTGCTATTTGATCATTCTTCAAATGGACCATACTATGCTGGTCACAAATGTAGTGAATTGGCGTTGAAGATTTAGCAGAGTAGGTGGCTCATGCCAGCAATCTGCCTCTCTTAATAACGTGTTCATAGAACACTTTTTGGTGGAGAACATATTGTCGCCTTGTCTTTTTGCCTAGTTTCTCTAAAAGAGAGCGGGCATTGAGCAGTTTCTGAAAAATGTGTGGCACACTAGATATTTTGAGAGCTGCCTCTAGTGTCTTGATGTAGTCGATGAGAGTCCGTACTGTGACTTGATGCTCTTACTTGACTTTAGCAGCTACCGTGTTTCCCCGAAAGTAAAACCTATCCTGAAAGTAAGACCTAGTGATATTTTTGGTGAGGGCTGTAATAAAAGGCCCTACCCTGAAAATAAGCCCTAGTTTAGTGTATGAAAAATCCTAGGATGCACTTTATTAGTGTTTTAAATAATGTCCAATGTGTGTTTTTGTAATATAATACTGTGAAATACCTTCCTTGCATCGCCACTCCGCTCTCAGCTGATTCTATCTTTCTCCTCTCATACCGTAGCTGTCAGAGGGGGATCTCAGCCCCTCCCCTCTGCAGTGTACATAGAAGCGCCGGTGTTCGATTAGCATTGTGGGAAATACCTTCGATACATGGGCGCTTCCGTGACCCCCAGCTGTCAGCGGGGGAGAAGAGGGCGGCAGATCAGCTGAGCCCGGAGCGGCGATATAGAAGGTATTTCACACTATTGTAATCTAACCTACCCTGCGCTTCTGTGTAAACTGCAGAGGGGAAGGGCTGAGATCCTCCTCTGTCAGCTACGGTATGAGAGGAGAAAGACAGGAGAGAGTGGGAGATTACCGTAGCTGAGCACAGAGCAGCGATGTAATGAAGGTATTTTACACTATTGTATTACAAAAACACACACTGGACATATGTAAAACACTAATAAAGCTCATCCTAGGATTTTATATACACTAAACTAGGTTCACACTGGATTCTTGGCACGCAGGGAGGGAAGAGAGGGACAGCACATTACAGCTAAGACCTACCCCGAAAATAAGCCCTACTGTGTCTTTTGGTGCCAAAATTAATATAAGACCCAAACTTATTTTCGGGGAAACATGGTAGGAACAGAAGCTCACCATGTACTAAACATTTGTGAGCCTCCCATTGTATGAGGAGGGGGTTTTCTGGAATGTCCTTCTCGAATAAGTACTCTCAAAAGAGAAAGATGTTGGATCCAGCGAAAAGAGAGAGTGATTCTGATTGGGTGGTGGCCAGAGAGGACCATAGACTCTGTGATAACATGGTGAAGAAATGGGAGATCTGCCTAGGATAAGAAAAGAACTCTATCCTAGAAAAATTTTGATGCAAAACTGAGAAGAATGTGTAATCGTTGTTGAAGGGAAACAGTGTGCTAAGCATTATGAAGGGACAAGTTGTGCTGCTGTACCTAGATTTAGCAAAGAATTTTAAAGGGTAAGGCTGACAAACATGTTGAGGAATCTATCAGGGGGTTTAGGGGCATGTTGAAGTCGCCCCTGAGAATCAAAATATCAAACTGAAATGAGGAGATCATTATTTTTCGAAAGAAAGAGACCTGATGCTCTTTGATGTCATAGATTTTAGCAGAAGTTACTGGTCTTGGTCCATTCCTGCCTTTGAGGAATATATACTGTAGCAGCCTTCAGGGTCAACCATTATGTCTGACAGTTGAACACTACAAGAATGGATACACCACAGGTTTTAGAGGGAAAATTGCATTATTTGATGAAATTAATATTTTGTTGGTTAATTTTTGGATAGAGTGGGACCTGAAATGTGCTTCCTGTAGATATACAATTTGTGCTTTGTACTTTTTAAGTGCAGAAAAGATTTGTGACCTCTTCTCTGGTTGATTGAGATCTTTGACGTTAGGAGAAATGCAGTTTGATGAGAAGGAATGGTTGTTAGTGTTAGTGTTCTCCTGAGAGGGTAGAGAAGATAGAGCTTGAAAGGCCGGAGGCCTTCAACAATCTCCTTGTGAGGGTAAGCCTGTCAGGGAGAACAAAAAGGGAAGGGGGTCATGAGGAAAGAAAAGAGGGGGGACAGGTGAATAAGGGAAGGAAGAAAAGAGACAAGGTGGGGGGTGTGGTCGGGGATGCAGGGAAAAGAGTTAGGTAGGGAAAAAAGAAAGAAGGAAATATGGAGAGTGTAGAACAGAAGAGGACAGATATTTCCGGTGGTGAGAACAGACCTGCTAACCCACCTGAAAATGTAGATCTGGAGAATCTGGAGGGTCAGCAGAAACTTCAAAAGAACTGTTGTGTGGGTGCAGAAGTTTAACACAGAAGTTTAACAGATCCAAATAGTGAGAGACTGCACACATAAGGACCAGCCAAGCTGTTGTACTTGGAAGTCTAGACAAATTAGCAGTTATGGTAGAGCAAGCAGGCTGGATGCTTCAAGTTACAAGTACAAAAAGGGTACCTAATGTATGGCAAATAAAAGTACTAGTGGGCAAAGGAGTCAGTTCACCTGGGTATCTATGTATATTGCTAGATTGTAGAAATATCATTTCTAGCATCAAGACACCAAGGAGTCATTCATATGACAACAAATTGCTTATGCTTGGGGGGGGGGGGGGGGGTTGGAAAAGGGTCCCACTTTTCAGACGGTAGGAGAATTGGAAATCACTGGAATGCTGTAGCACTCCCAGGTGATAACCTGCATTATTAACACTACATAGAACTGTAATGCAAATAGTAAACAGCATTATAAATATCAGGAAGTACACATGAAGTTCCTTTACTTCAGGGAGAGGCACTATGCCTGCTGGTCAAAGAGGAACAAACCCACTAAAAAAGGAAGCACCACAAGAGCAGAACTTCTTAGGGTTGGAAAACACCTTAGCCAGTCAGATCAATGCCCTTCTCTCCGTGAAGGGGGAAGTCTCATACTATTCATTCTGTGCTCAAGGATGCTAAGCAGTATGTCGCTGACAATGTAGAGCACCACTGGAAGTGCACTTGCTAAAGAGGATACTTGACCTGAGCGGGCAGAGCTATAGCCCTGTCCACTAAACATCACTAAAGAAAGAAGGCCTATTCAACACTGTTTGTAACTCTATGTATAATAAAGGGATGCCAATTTAATGCTACTCCCTCAAAAGTAAACACAGAATGTCACAGCATAAAAAAAAAGGCCCAAGCCTTGAAGAGGTTAGAACTATGCTCCTTATATGCTCCCTGCAGGCTGACAAGGGTAGAGAAAAAAACAAAAAAAAAAAAACAAAAGGCTTGGGGGAGTATTGTTTAATTTTATTTACTTTTTCATTCATATGCATATAAGAAGTGTGACCTTTGATCTACATATGACATAATTTAAAGAAACCTCAGAGCAAACAAAAAACTATTCCTGTTTAACCCCTTATTAACCTTTAGTAAACCCTAATCACCCCCAAAAACTTTTGTTCCCCCTTTAGCTAATAATTTTCTGCTGCATTTTTTATTTCTATATTTTTTGGTAATGTTTAAATGGTTAACGTGTCTGTTAAATTGCATTAATCAAAGATTTCCTTAGAGTGATTAATTACAACCTTTAAGCTATCCTTAACCACTTTAAGACCGGAAGATTTGACCCCCTTTCTGACCAGGCCCTATTTTGCGATTTGGCACTGCATTACTTTAACGGACAATTGCGCGGTCGTGCGACGCTGTACCCAAATAAAATTAGCGTCTTTTTTTCCCCACAAATCAAGCTTTCTTTTGGTGGTATTTTATCACCTGTGCAATTTAAAATTGTTGTGGTATAAACAAAATAAGAGCGACAATTTTTAAATAAAAACAATATTTTTCACATTCTGCTATATAACATTCCCAAAAAAAAATTTAAAAATCTAATTTTTTTAACAGTTTAGGCCAACTTGTTTTCTGCTACATATTTTTGGTAAAAAAAATCACAATAAGCGTATTTTGATTGGTTTGTGCAAAAGTTATCACGTTTACTAACTACAGCAAAGATTTTCCGTATACTGTATACTCGAGTATAAGCCGAGTTTTTCAGCACATTTTTTTGTGCTGAAAACGTCCCCCTCGGCTTATACTCGAGTCAAGGAAAAAAAAGTCTGCTCCGACGGGCTTAAGCTTTAAAAATGGCGCCGCCCGTCGCATACATGTCACCGCGCACGTGCCGCCGCCGCCGCTCGGGAGAGGCCGGGAATAGCCGAAATTATACGAGCGGTGGCGGAGCGTGCGCAATGACGTGTTGGCGCCGGGCAGCGCCATTTTTAAAATGAAGGCGCCTCTGGAACTCTGGAACAGGTAAGTGAAACAGCTTCACTACCTGCCATTATGCAGGGCTGCGGGCACACTACAAGGGATGCAGTGCTGCGGGCATGGTCCACCTGTACCATGCCCACAGCACTGCATCTCCTGTAGTATGCCCACAACCCCGGATCCTCTTGTACCATGCCAGTACCCTGCATTCTCCTGCACCATGCCAGTACCCTGCATTCTCCTGCACCATGCCAGTACCCTGCATTCTCCTGTACCATGCCAGTACCCTGCATTCTCCTGTACCATGCCAGTACCCTGCATTCTCCTGTACCATGCCCGCTGCCCTGCATTCTCACCCTAGGCTTATACTCGTGTCAATGATTTTTCCCATCTTTTTGTGCTAAAATTAGGGGCCTCGGCTTATACTCGGGTAGGCTTATACTCGAGTATATACGGTATGTAATTGTTATTGTTTTTTTTATTTTTTATTAGTAATGGCAGTGATCTGCGATTTTTTTTCGGGACTGCGACATTGCGGTGGACAGATCGGACCCCTAACTGACATTTTTGACACTTTTGGGGGGACCAGTGACATTACTACAGTAATCAGTGCTATAAATATGCACTGTTACTGTAATAATGACACTGACAGGGAAGGGGTTAACCCTAGGGGTGATCAAAAGGTTAAATGTATGCCTCATGCTTACTGACGTCTGTGTGGGGGGGGGGGGTTCTGTGACACAGACAGAGATCGCAGGTTCAGCTATGCTAAATCCTGTGATCTCTCCCTGTCTGTCTGAGAAGATCCGCCTGCTTTGTTTACATAAGCAGGCGGGTCTTCTCACACTTTCCCCGATGAACGGGGAAGAGAGGCGGCAATCGCCGCTTCTCCTCCTCCGGCCTGACTCCTCCTGCTGTGTCTAAACACAGTGAGAGCGAGCCTCCAGCGGTGCGTGTGCGCCGCTGAGACCACTAGGAGTCCAGCGACGTAGGTCTATGTCACTGGACCCAGGGGAGCCGCACTGCCGCAGTAGGATTACTGTCGGCAGTCGGCAAGTGGTTAAAACTTAAAAAAAACAATTGTTTGTACCAATATACAGCTTATTTGATTTTCAGCAATTACCTCTGAAACAAATTTGATTAAATAATAAACTGTTATGGTGAAATTTGTGTGATCTCTATGTAATATCATGTAGTATCAAACTGACTAAGCCAGACTTAATAAGCACTGCAGTTGTACAGTAGCTCATTACATTTCATTGTTATATAAATTCATTACAGATAAAAACATAGATCTGATTATGTGTACTAATTTCAGTCTTATGCTGTACCTTGTAATAGAAAACAAAACTATGTCCTAAGACTTTTGTTCAATTAAATGGTTCCCAAGACTCCTTCAGTTTAAACATTTTAAGCTTGAAAGTATTAAACACATGGTGTGTAAATCAATGATAAATAAATTATGTATATGTCTCTTGAAATGTAATATGACATGTTTCTACATTTTCATCATAATTTTAACAAAAACCAGCTAGCTCATATCCACCATGAAAAAATGTTAGATAGGCAAGTCCCACTGGTTTAACCCTCCTCTTATGTTAGCTTTCTGTTACTATCCATGATGTTAGGGTCGGTTTTGACCCGTGTCTCAAATCAGCCATAAAATACCCTCTGAACAATTATTTATCATCCAATTTGTTTCTTACCTCTTGGTTACCTTGTTAGGCTTCTTTATCCTTGAAAAGATTGGTTTTAATATTTTTGGTGTGACCCCTTAGACCTTTCTTTTGATAGCATACCTCTCATTTTCAAATTTAAAAAATGGTAAAATAAAGTCAGCAACTCTGAAATGTAATGGTCCTATGTTTCTTCACTTTATTTAGAGAAGCAGACAAGCAGGCAAAGAGATAGGCCCCTCCCTAACTACAGCTCACAGGGTTGAAAGGTGATTGGCTGTCAGTGTTACTAAGCAGAGAGAGTGTTTATGATTTCAGTTTTGGCACTTATTAGTTTCCTAAAATCCTATATTATAACTGGGTCAGAATTGACCCTAACACCATAAACGTCTTAATTTTCACCACAGTATTTTATAATTTAGTGAAAAGGATTATTTTTCTATTACATTGTTTAAATAGAGGTTCCTGACAAAGTAAAAAAATCTTGATGCAATAAACAAATTTATGTGATACTTATAGACATTCAAAACCTGAAAACGGGTCGGTTCTGACCCTAACATAAGAGGAGGGTTAAGTCAAGAGGCAGCAGTACTATTTTCTCAATGTCTAAAATTAAAGCTAATCTTTAAGTAATACAATAAACCAGTTTTCAGTGTTAATGAATAATTATCTTATTAAAGAGGAATATGGAAAAAAAAAGGTGGTTTGTTGCTAATTATTTTTTATTTGTGAAAAAATATACAGAGAAATATTTTAGTTTATGTCAAAATCAATACAGAGTAATACAAGGTCAAATGATCAGCTTCCAACCCATGGTTATTGCCCATTGCATAAAGAACAGGATTGACAAGCTTTAGAAAATATAGGCTAAATTAAATTAAACCAATTTGTAAATCTGTGTTCATATGTTAATGTTTGCATTTTATTAACTGATAATGCATGCAAATTATTGGAATATGAGGTCACAGCATCGACAGAACTTAGGACTGGCAAGTCCCTGCAGTAATCTCAATAAAATGTTATTCAAAAAGTAAAAACAACAATACATTTACTTACAAATGCATATTATATAAATGCATGTAATAGCGAGTGGGAGCAATCACTTTCAGGTCTACTGTAGTCTACCGGTTCTGTGGGAAAACCAGGCGGTCTCCATGATGGCTGATGGTTGACGCATTTCAAGGGTGAACCCTGATTCACTACTTTTGCTCTGATGAAGAAGGGTCACCCTTGAAATGCATCAGCAATCAGCCATTATGGATGCCCCTGATCTTCCCACAGAACCAGTAGACTACAGTAGACCTGAAGGAGATTGGTCCCACTTGATATGACATGCGTTTATACAATATGCGTTTGCGAGTAGATTTAATGTTGTTTTTACTTTTTGAATATTATTTTATTGAGGTCAGTGCACCCTTCTCTTTGTATTGTTGTTTTTAAAGTCCATAAGGATACCCATCAGCAAGACCACTGGCACTGAGAAGGAATTCCTACACTGTGTACCTCTTGGTTAACCATTTGAGTGCAGGAGAATGGCTTTTGAATGCATTAGCAGTAGCAGCAATCATCTCACCCAGCCATGCAGGGGATAAAAGTCACTGCAACCTACACACACCTAAGATCCACTCCTTCTCCAATTTCCTTTTCACCTTTGTTGATCATTAACACTGCATTAACCTCACTTCCAAAAAAAGAATGGGATATATACCTGTCATCCAGGATATATCCCTTTTGACCTACACACATCCCATTCTGTCTCAACTCAGAGGGGGTGGCACTAGAAAAGCACAAACAATGAACCCAGGAGTGAGCATCAGCATTTTAATTGCCATTCCCAGGTCTATGCTCCACACAAACCTGATCTTTTGAAGTGCTAGACTATTGGGTCATCTTAGAATTTGCCCACTTATACTAGTGCATCCAAGCTACATGGTCTGAGAGTAACCTAAAGTTTCTTCCCAACATATATTACGGAACAAGTTCAGAGCCCATTTTATGGCCAAGCATTTTAGGCTGCATAATAGAAGAAATGAACCAACGTCCACCTCTCAGGGCTGGCAGCATGGAAGAGGTTTCTGACACAGCACTAGCCTAATGACTGGACTACCTTGGGCTTAACTATTACCCCTACAGTATTAAAATGCAGGTCTCAGGTCTTTATTTGGATCCTATACTTCACCTACAGACCACTGATGTTCGGCTTACCTTCTGTGTACTCCAACTATTTTTTGCCATGCTGATTTCTCAAATGTTGATGCCTGGCCACCATCTGGATCCTATACTATAAGTACTGACTGTTTTTGCTTGGCTTGCTTCATTAATTACTGAAACATCTATATCCACGCTAATAGCTTAGCAGCCCAAGGTCTGTGGCCCAGATATATTACTGTCTCTGCTTTTACATTTGTGGATGTGGACCTGGTACCCCTATGCCCACCCCAGGAGTGTTTATTGGGCGCCATGTGCCTGCCATGCCTGTTGATGCCCTTTCAATATATTGGGTCCTGAAGCCAGGTGTTGTAATGCATAACCTCGACCTTGATGATTGGAAAAGCAGAAGCATTACCAATACTTCATATCTGCCGGTAAATGTAAAAGTGTAATATATACTTCTAGTCATTTGTAGGTGCATGCTTGGGACTTGTGCATCCCATGGATCTATTGAGGGACATTTCTGTTATTTTTTAATCTAATTTATATTGAGATGTTTTTTTTTTTTTTTTTTACTTTATTGTAATAAAGATATTATCTTTTTATACATATATATGTTGTTGTGTCTCCTATGCTGAGCCAATAAAGTCCAATTTTTTTGTAGGGTAGGGTTTTTTGTGTTCCATCGCATACTGCTTTCTTCTATAGTAATATGGATGTGGCTATTGAAAGTCTATTCTAACATAGGCTACACTATAGAGTTTTTCTTTTTTCCTGGGATACTCCTCTCCATAGCTGACTTGAGATATAATGTATCCAAATTCCACATTAGAGACATCTTTCTGATCAACAAATTATTTTTCATGGTGTCCTACAATGGAATTTCCTCTAAAATCCAAAACTTTCATTTAGCAGCATTTGTTTATCATTCGAAATGTCACCCTTGTTTTAGTACATCCTACAGGGGTGCCACTATGCAGACAGATTTAAGGAATGTTAATTAAAAGAACTGTGCACATTGAATGTTTCATTTTAAACCTTATTAAAAGTCCTGCATCCTGCTGAACAGTATTTTTAAAGTATTATTTTGCATTTATACATGTTCAATGCCCAGCTCCCCATGCCCTTTGTTTGACAATCCCTTGCTTATTAACCTTGAAAATGCCCTGAATTGATTTTTAAGATTCACCTCTGATTGCTTTCCATGGGGTTCACATTAACATTTACAGTTAGTAAATTTTACGCTGAGTTCTCTGAATGTCCTACTTATCGAATCGAACGAAAGAACATTCACCCTTCACTAATGGAGGTGTAGTAACTTACCAATGGCCCGCTGAATCTTAGCTGGAACTGTGTAAGCACCAAAAAGCATTCTCTTATCATGAAAGTTCTCATTTGCAATAGAAAATTTGATTTTTTTTTTCCCCTGGTGGCCTTGGTGGGAGTATTTGCTAATACGTCTTTATAAAGACAGGGTGGTGATGGAATGGGCCTTGTCACTCATGGAGATCATGGACTTGAGGCTTTAAATTTGATTTTAACCACTTGCCCACCGCTCACATGGAGCGTACTGCGGCAAAGTGGCACGATCCCGTCCAGCGACGTAGACCTACGTCGCTGGACTCCTCCCCCTGTAGGCGGCGCTCGCGCGCCGCCGGAGGCGCGCTCCCGCTGTTTTCATTCACAGCGGGAGTTGGGCCAGGGGAGGAGCAGCGGCGATCGCCGCTGCTCTGCCCCGATCGTCGGGGGATCGAGTGAGGAGATCCGCCCGCCTGTGTAAACACAAGCGGGCGGATCTCCATAGTGACAGGGACTGACAGATCGGAGTGTTCAGCATAGCTGGACATCCGATCTGTCCCTGTCTCACAAAGTCACCTCCCCCCCCACACGTCAGTAAGCACCAGGCATACATTAACCCCTCCCTCTCCAATAAAATTAACCCCTTCACTGCCAGTGTCATTTTTACAGTAACAGTGCATATGTATAGCACTGATTACTGCAGTAATGTCACTGGTACCCCCAAAAGTGTCAAAAATGTCAGTCAAGGGTCCGATCTGTCCGCCGCAATGTCGCAGTCCCGCAAAAAAAATCGCAGATCACCGCCATTATGCGTTAAAAAAAAAAAACCAAAAATGACAGAAATCTTTACCTTTGTTAGTAAACGCAATAACTTTTGCGCAAACCAATCAAAATACGCTTATTGCAATTTTTTATACCAAACATAGGTAGCAGAAAACAAATTGGCCAAAAATTTAAAAAAAATTAGATTTTTACATTTTTTTGGGGGGAATTTCATATAAAAAATGTTAAAAATATTGTTATTTTTTCAAAATAAACACTTTTTTTTTGTTTATAGCGCAAAAAGTAAAAATCGCACAGGTGATCAAATACCACCAAAAGAAAGCTCTGTTTGTGAGAAAAAAAGGACGTAAATTTCGTTTGGGTACGGCGTCGCACGACCGCGCAATTGTCAGTTAAAGTCGCACAGCGCCGAATCGCAAAAAGTGGCCTGGACGGAAGACAGCAAAATCCTCCGGTGGTAAAGTGGTTAAAAAATCATTGCAGAGTTGCATTTGACTATGGACTCTATTCTATGACTTGTACACATTGTTAATCCAACACTGTTTTTTTTTTCTACATTTTCTGTGCTCTAACCACAACTTTGTTCTACTGAACCTGCTCATCAACTATTACCTCTGTCTGCTGATCTCTCATTTTGAATAAAGGGTATTGTCTATCTTTAATAATAGCTATGTCAGTTCAGGAAAACAAATGTGTTGCACTGGTGTGCTAAAGAATTCCCTAGCAAAAATAAATAAACACATAATTTATATATAAAAATAAATGTTGTTTAAAAGGATTTTTGGGATCTCTAAACTGTGAACATGGGGGGAGGGGGCACTGTAAAGCACTGATTAGAAACTACATCGGGAAGATGTAGGGTACTCTATAGCAACCAATTATCCAGACTTTCAAAGTGAGAGGGCTGGCAGATTTAAATGCACCCTTATTGACCCTTTTTAGGCCATCTTACTGAAATTTAAAAGGCTAAGAAAAAAAAGGTCTGAAATAACTTGCAGAACGTCACCTCAAACTCATGCTCGATCTGAACCTGGGCTTGATACCTATACTCTTATGCCCAAAAGTGTTGGGCATCTTCTTCTGCTTTTAGTGCTAAATGAAGTGGCAGGAGAGTGGCTGAAAAGAAAGTGCACACTGTATGTATGTGGGCCATTAAAGCTAACCTGAATGGTCAAAGTACAAGCTTGCTTCAAAGCAAAAAATGTGATCTTTTCATATTTACAAATATTAACTTAAGACGGTAACAGCTTCTCTGTTACTTCTTAAATTTATTGTTAATAGCTTTGTACTTCATTTTAAAACAGTTACATTACAAGTAACATGTCATTAAACTCATTCTGTTTTGACATATACGCTAAGGTTCTGTTCACAGAACAGGCATCATTTTGTATTTAACTGGCTTTTCTAAGATTTGTGTGCCTTGTCCCCTTTTCTGTAACTCTGCAAAATGTCTTTGTTCACAGGTGATTCAAAACTGCGAGCTCCTGTGTAATTTTACTGCTTATGGATAGACCAATGAGTAGAGAACTCCACAATCTTCTATCACTATAGTGGGAACAACTGCCTTACTTCTTACATCAGCAGCAGTACTACAGCTGCTCAGAACATCTAAATTTAAATTAGATCAAATGCTGCTCTGGCTACTGATGCTCACACACAAATAAAATTGAGTCAAATAGCATACACTAAAGTGTTTGGTGGGGTAAACCTTCTATGCTGAAAAATACACATTGAATATTTATAAATTACCAAAATCACTTTGTAGTAACTCATGAATTACTTAGATGTTTCTCTTTTCTAATACAGAAGCCCAGATTGAAATGAAACTACTGAACTAACTAAAGCGGTAAAACAATAAGCACTTATAAGAAAAAAAAGATGCTTCACATTAATCCTTTGAAAATTACCAAGAGTGTTTTTACAGTTTGCCTACAGTAACAGTAAAATGTATTTTACTAACCACATATTATCACAATTTTTGTATATCTGCTTTTGAACTAAATATTATATTTTACATTAAGAAATGTATATGCCACCTCTAGTGGTCATATTTTTATTAGGGAATGTTATTAGCATCCCTGGTTAAAGTTAACTTGCCCAAAACTGAGCTTATGGTAAAAAAGATCACCCTTGGTCAAACATGCATGTTAAAATATATCTGGGTCCAGAGAAAAAGCAAATTAAAAAGATCCCGTTCCATATTTTTCCTCTTTACACATGAGCTTTTTAAAATGTAGTACCTCGTTGTTATTTTAAATTTAGTACCCAATTGTTGTTATTTTTGTGTGTTATCAGGTATGTTATTGGTACCTTATTGTTGCTGTTATTGCCAAACTATTTATTCTTCTTTGTTAGGAAAAATAAATTAATCACTCTGCTGGGTAACTCCATCTTATAGGATGACAAAAGTGCTTAGTAGATTTTGATCCCCTATCCACCTTATGCTGCTGCATAAATCAGTGTATGCTTTTGGGAGAGAGGGGCTTGGAAGAAAGCTCCTGCCAATGACAGTGTTCGTTTTTGTGAGAACATCTTTACTAGGAAAATGACAGAAGTGCATAGGATGCTTATCAAAGAGCCGACTGCTGCGCAGGTAGTGGGAGAAATGAAAGAGCTTACCTATGATAATTCTTCCATCCTTTCTATCGGGATTGCAGGTCTCTGGCACTGTGAGTGGCCGGAGCCATGCTGACGTCACTCCTGCACCTCTGAGTGGGACCCGCTCCATTCCGGCAAGAAGCTCTGAAGGTCTGGAATCACGTGCCAGCCCTTCAGAGCGCATGCGTCACTGATGTTAGTGGCTGAATGGAGAGTGAATATCTCCTAAACAGTGCACATTTAGGAGATATTCATTTTACCTACATGTAAGCCTTATTATAGGCTTGCCTGTAGATAAAAATAGCAATGCAGGGTTTACAACTGCTTTAACACATTTTTCCATCCTCTGCTTTGCTAAGAATGTAGGAAGTGATAACAGTGTCTCATTAGCCACTTCTGAAACGTGTTGTGTTCCCCTGCTCGTCGGTAATGTCACACTCAAGCCAGCGCTGTGCCTCAACCAGTGGCCCGCAAAGCTGAGAGCCGGGAATCAGCCTGTCTCCACGCTGAGACACCACGCCATATGGAGAAAGACGATCCATAACAGAGCTTGAATGCCGGTTTTCTCCCCGCTGCTGCAGCAGTCTCACCCATGATGAGCTTCACTGTTTTCCCTCTACTTATATGTGAGTTTTAAATGTGCTTAATACTCTGGATTTATTAAATACTGCACTCAGAGGCGCTTTCCGGTTTTCTTTTTTTTAATTTTTTTATATGGACCCTTGAGTTGGCTTCACTCTGGAGGAGATGCTTGAGCCCTTGTGTGGATTACAGGCTTTCCACAGCCGACCATTGGCTCTTTGGACTATCCATGGTTTTATTATAATTGCATTTGAATTTAACTTATTGTTTATTATTTGATTTTACTTGTGCGCTAGCTTTCTATGTATACATTAATCATTTCATGACCTTAGGCATAGGAGATACAGCCTCAAAATCGTCAACAACATTTCTAGGGTGTATCTTCTGCACCCTTCTCCTCTCCTCCTGACGTTGTTCCCTCACCTCTATTATTAGCATTTCCAGGCTGTCAGGTTAGCTGTTGGAACTTGCTATTTATCACATAGCAAGAGCAACTGTAAAAAGGAGCTGTTTCTGTGTGAAATCAGACTTGCAGATAGTCTGCATGGATCATTGAGTAATTCAATGCACCTCTATTGTTACATTGCAGTTATTATTTCATTTGTATGTGGAGTAAACGGGTGAATTTTTATCTGCTTATTACATTAGTTTAAGCAACGTCGCATTTAGATAAAAAAAAAAATAAAATGTATTTTAATTTGACCACATATTAATCTTCAGACAGGACAACCCAGCTAATTCCCCCCTGCCCCTAGTAGTTTTTTTTTTTTTTTTTAAGAATAATTTAATTAATATTTTTTCTATTCTTTTCAATCCTTTTTATTAAGTTGGCTTGGAACAGCCAACTTACTGATATTGTATTTAAACTTATTCTTCTTCTTCTTCTTCTTCTTCTTCTTCTTCTCTTTTATTTTTCTGGCCGGTAAATTTTTGGACACTATCTCCTCCTAGACCGTTCAAGCTACATACTCCAAACTCGGCACAGACCTTCATACTGTTCTGACTCGGTGTGCTATATCTTTTCAGACTGTCTATCTATCTATCGATCTTCAAACCTTTTCGATCGATCGATCTTCAAACCTTTTCGATCGCAAACCTTTTCGATCGATCCATCGATCTTCAAACCTTTTCGATCGATCGATCTTCAAACCTTTTCTATCGATTGATCGATCTTCAAACCTTTTCGATCGATCGGTCTTCAAACCTTTTCGATCAATCGATCGATCTTCAAACCTTTTCAATCGATTGATCTTCAAACCTTTTCGATCAATCGATCTTCAAAACTTTTCGATCGATCGATCGATCTTCAAACCTTTTCGATCGATCGATCTTCAAACCTTTTCAATCGATCGATCTTAAAACCGTTTTGATCGATCGATCTTCAAACCTTTTCGATCGATCGATTGATCTTAAAACCTTTTTGATCGATCGATCTTCAAACCTTTTCGATCGATCGATCGATCTTCAAACATTTTCGATCGATCGATCTTCAAACCTTTTCGATCGATCGATCTTCAAACCGTTTCGATCGATCGATCGATCTTCAAACCTTTTCGATCGATCGATCTTCAAACCTTTTCTATCTATCGATCGATCTTCAAACCTTTTCGATCGATCTTCAAACCTTTTCGATCGATCGATCAATCTTCAAACCTTTTCGATCAATCAATCTTCAAACCTTTTCGATCGATCGATCTTCAAACCTTTTCGATCGATCGGTCGATCTTCAAACCTTTTCGATCGATCGATCTTCAAACCTTTTCGATCGATCCTCAAACCTTTTCAATCAATCTTCAAACCTTTTCGATCGATCGATCAATCTTCAAACCTTTTCGGTCGATCGATCGATCTTCAAACCTTTTCGATCGATCTTCAAACCTTTTCGATCGATCGATCTTCAAACCTTTTCGATCGATCGATCTTCAAACCTTTTCGATCGATCGATCTTCAAACCTTTTCTATTGATCGATCTTCAAATCTTTTCTATCGATCGATCGATCTTCAAACCTTTTCTTTCTATCGATCGATCTTCAAACCTTTTCTATCTATCGATCGATCTTCAAACCTTTTCTATCTATCGATCGATCTTCAAACCTTTTCTATCTATCGATCGATCTAAACTTTTCAAACTTTCTGGTCAGGCTTTCTCAAGCCAACTTAAAGTTTGTCTCGACGAACTTTTTTTTCTAGTTATTATTCTTCTTCTTCTTCTCTTTTATTTTTCTGGCCGGTAAATTTTTGGACACTATCTCCTCCTAGACCGTTCAAGCTACATACTCCAAACTCGGCACAGACCTTCATACTGTTCTGACTCGGTGTGCTATATCTTTTCAGACTGGTTTGAGCTACGGTTTTCCTAAAAATTAAAATTAAAAACCCAAAAAATGCCCATAGACTTTCATTGACAGGATGTTCAGATGACCCAAGCTCCAAATCCCATTAGACTCAATTAAGCTTTGATGCTAATCAATGTAAACTCATTCAAACTCATCTAATCTATCTATCTATCTATCTATCGATCGATATTCAAACCTTTTCGATCGATCGATCTTCAAACCTTTTCGATCGATCGATCTTCAAACCTTTTCGATCGATCGATCTTCAAACCTTTTCGATCGATCGATCTTCAAACCTTTTCGATCGCAAACCTTTTCGATTGATCGATCGATCTTCAAACCTTTTCTATCGATCGATCTTCAAACCTTTTCTATCGATCGATCGATCTTCAAACCTTTTCTATCGATCGATCTTCAAACCTTTTCGATCGATCGATCGATCTTCAAACCTTTTCTATCGATCGATCTTCAAACCTTTTCGATCGATCTTCAAACCTTTTCGATCGATCTTCAAACCTTTTCGATCGATCGACCAATCTTCAAACCTTTTCGATCGATCGATCAATCTTCCAACCTTTTCGATCTTCAAATCTTTTCGATCGATCAATCTTCAAACTTTTTTGATCGATCGATCTTCAAACCTTTTTGATCGATCGATCAATCTTCAAACCTTTTCGATCGATCTTCAAATCTTTTTGATCAATCGATCTTCAAACCTTTTCGATCGCAAACCTTTTCGATTGATCGATCGATCTTCAAACCTTATCGATCGATCGATCTTCAAACCTTTTCGATCAATCGATCGATCTTCAAACCTTTTCGATCGATCGGTCTTCAAACCTTGTCGATCGATCGATCGATCTTCAAACATTTTCGATCGATCTTCAAACCTTTTCTATCGATCGATCTTCAAACCTTTTCTATCGATCGATCTTCAAACATTTTCGATCGATCGATCTTCAAACCTTTTCGATTGATCGATCTTCAAACCTTTTTGATCGATCGATCGATCTTCAAACCTTTTCGATCGATCTTCAAACCTTTTCTATCTATCGATCGATCTTCAAACCTTTTCGATCGATCTTCAAACCTTTTCGATCGATCGATCAATCTTCAAACCTTTTCGATCAATCAATCTTCAAACCTTTTCGATCGATCGATCTTCAAACCTTTTCGATCGATCGGTCGATCTTCAAACCTTTTCGATCGATCGATCTTCAAACCTTTTCGATCGATCCTCAAACCTTTTCGATCAATCTTCAAACCTTTTCGATCGATCGATCAATCTTCAAACCTTTTCGGTCGATCGATCGATCTTCAAACCTTTTCAATCTATCGATCGATCTAAACTTTTCAAACTTTCTGGTCAGGCTTTCTCAAGCCAACTTAAAGTTTGTCTCGACGAACTTTTTTTTCTAGTTATTCTTCTTCTTCTTCTCTTTTATTTTTCTGGCCGGTAAATTTTTGGACACTATCTCCTCCTAGACCGTTCAAGCTACATACTCCAAACTCGGCACAGACCTTCATACTGTTCTGACTCGGTGTGCTATATCTTTTCAGACTGGTTTGAGCTACGGTTTTCCTAAAAATTAAAATTAAAAACCCAAAAAATGCCCATAGACTTTCATTGACAGGATGTTCAGATGACCCAAGCTCCAAATCCCATTAGACTCAATTAAGCTTTGATGCTAATCAATGTAAACTCATTCAAACTCATCTAATCTATCTATCTATCTATCGATCGATATTCAAACCTTTTCGATCGATCGATCTTCAAACCTTTTCGATCGATCGATCTTCAAACCTTTTCGATCGATCGATCTTCAAACCTTTTCGATCGATCGATCTTCAAACCTTTTCGATCGCAAACCTTTTCGATTGATCGATCGATCTTCAAACCTTTTCTATCGATCGATCTTCAAACCTTTTCTATCGATCGATCGATCTTCAAACCTTTTCTATCGATCGATCTTCAAACCTTTTCGATCGATCGATCGATCTTCAAACCTTTTCTATCGATCGATCTTCAAACCTTTTCGATCGATCTTCAAACCTTTTCGATCGATCGACCAATCTTCAAACCTTTTCGATCGATCGATCAATCTTCAAACCTTTTCGATCGATCGATCTTCAAATCTTTTCGATCGATCAATCTTCAAACTTTTTTGATCGATCGATCTTCAAACCTTTTCGATCGCAAACCTTTTCGATTGATCGATCGATCTTCAAACCTTTTCTATCGATCGATCTTCAAACCTTTTCTATCGATCGATCGATCTTCAAACCTTTTCTATCGATCGATCTTCAAACCTTTTCGATCGATCGATCGATCTTCAAACCTTTTCTATCGATCGATCTTCAAACCTTTTTGATCGATCGATCTTCAAACCTTTTCGATCGATCAACCAATCTTCAAACCTTTTCGATTGATCGATCAATCTTCAAACCTTTTCGATCGATCGATCTTCAAATCTTTTCGATCGATCAATCTTCAAACTTTTTTGATCGATCGATCTTCAAACCTTTTTGATCGATCGATCAATCTTCAAACCTTTTCGATCGATCTTCAAATCTTTTTGATCGATCGATCTTCAAACCTTTTCGATCGATCGATCAATCTTCAAACTTTTTTGATCGATCTTCAAACCTTATCGATCGATCGATCTTCAAACCTTTTCGATCAATCGATCGATCTTCAAACCTTTTCGATCGATCGGTCTTCAAACCTTGTCGATCGATCGATCGATCTTCAAACATTTTCGATCGATCTTCAAACCTTTTCTATCGATCGATCTTCAAACCTTTTCTATCGATCGATCGATCTTCAAACCTTTTCTATCTATCGATCAATCTTGTACCTTTTCTATCTATCGATCGATCTTCAAACCTTTTCTATCGATCGATCGATCTTCAAACCTTTTCGATCGATCGATCTTTAAACCTTTTCGATCAATCGATCTTTAAACCTTTTCGATTGATCGATCTTCAAACCTTTTCGATCGATCAATCGATCTTCAAACCTTTTCTATCGATCGATCGATCTTCAAACCTTTTTGATCGATCGATCTTCAAACCTTTTCGATCGATCGATCGATCTTCAAACCTTTTCGATCGATCGATCGATCTTCAAACCTTTTCGATCGATCTTCAAACCTTTTCGATCGATCGATCTTCAAACCTTTTCGATCGATCGATCGATCTTCAAACCTTTTCTATCGATCGATCGATCTTGAAACCTTTTCTATCGATCGATCTTCAAACCTTTTCTATCTATCGATCAATCTTCAAACCTTTTCTATCTATGGATCGATCGATCTAAACTTTTCAAACTTTCTGGTCAGGCTTTCTCAAGCCAACTTAAAGTTTGTCTCGACGAACTTTTTTTTCTAGTTATTCTTCTTCTCTTTTATTTTTATGGCCAGAAAATTTTTGGACACTATCTCCTCCTAGACCGTTCAAGCTACATACTCCAAACTCGGCACAGACCTTCATACTGTTCTGACTCGGTGTGCTATATCTTTTCAGACTGGTTTGAGTTACGGTTTTCCTAAAAATTAAAATTAAAAACCCAAAAAATGCCCATAGACTTTCATTGACAGGATGTTCAGATGACCCAAGCTCCAAATCCCATTAGACTCAATCAAGCTTTGATGCTAATCAATGTAAACTCATTCAAACTCATCTAATCTATCTATCTATCTATCGATCGATCTTCAAACCTTTTCGATCGATCAATCTTCAAACCTTTTCGATCGATCGATCTTCAAACCTTTTCGATCGCAAACCTTTTCTATCGATCGATCTTCAAACCTTTTCTATCTATCGATCGATCTTCAAACCTTTTCTATCTATCGATCGATCTTCAAACCTTTTCTATCTATCGATCGATCTTCAAACCTTTTCTATCGATCGATCGTCAAACCTTTTTTATCGATCGATTGTCAAACCTTTTCTATCGATCGATCGATCTTCAAACCTTTTCTATCAATCAATCTTCAAACCTTTTCTATCAATCGATCGATCTTCAAACCTTTTCTATCGATCGATCGATCGATCTTCAAACCTTTTCTATCGATCGATCGATCTTCAAACCTTTTCTATCAATCGATTGTTAAACCTTTTCTATCGATCGATCGTCAAACCTTTTCTATCTATCGATCCATCTTCAAACCTTTTCTATCTATCGATCCATCTTCAAACCTTTTCTATCTATCGATCGATCGATCTAAACTTTTCAAAACTTTCTGGTCAGGCTTTCTCAAGCCAACTTAAAGTTTGTCTCGACGAACTTTTTTTTCTATTTTTTTTTACTTTTTTTTTTATAATTATGGTCAAAATAGAAACATGCATTTTCCTCATTCTGTTACATCTATTTTAGACTGCATAAAATATAAATTAATTTTGTAAGGCTATAGTGCCAAATAAGAATCAATTTTTTAGCACTAACGCAGAGATATGCATTGAAAAATAGAAACTGGGAATGACAATCAGTCTGCAGTACATAAGGGGGAAGGTGAGCATGCACACGTAGTGACCAAATATGACTTCTCATACAATACATTTACAATGCAGGCACATAGGCAAGGATTTTAAACTGTTAATACACTGATAAGATTGCTACACTCAGCCCAATACTTTTTCATATATCATACATGTTGACAAAAAAAAAAACAGTAAGCGTAACATTCAGATGGTTAAGTAGGCTGGACAAACAGAAAACCCAGCCTCTATCTCACTGCTCCCCTGTTCTTGGACCGAGCCTTCCCAGTTGGGTTCCTTTACTGTGTGTCTGGCCTACTTAACATTCTGCATATTATGCTTACTGATTTTATTTGTCATGTAAATATGTGTTGATGTCTTTTTTGGGAAGTGGCCTAATTGCTCACATATGTTCATGTATTTATATATTTATCTTTAACATCATGGTTTCTCTGTAAATGGTTGCTCAGCCAATTTCCTAAAAAGATAACTCCTGAAGAAGTGACCGCTGCTTAAATAAATCAGTCGAGATTTATGGCATGGCTAGATTATCTCTTTTATCCATATATTTTTTCTCATAACAATTTAATATTATGTATTGCTGTTTTGTATACCATTAGCAACATGTTTTTTTACTACTTGTGCTGAATAAAATTTGTATGGATTTTATTGAATCATGTTTTTTTTTGAATGCCATACCGTTTTAAAAGTCTCATGGGCATTTTGCTTGTATGAGTTCTTCATAAGTATAGGGACTGAGCTATGCCTCACCCATACACACAGACCAATATTTTGTGTATGCATCTGTGTATGTGTAATTCAAATGCTTAGTGTCTTAAAAAGAGTAGAGAATGGTTAAAACCTGTACAAGTGTATTTTTGCTGTCTGTGCACCAATAATAATATTTACCTTCACTTCCTTCTTGTTCTGAGAAAAACTCTAAAATATTGCAACTCCCCTCACTTTATATATCTGAATCTCCCCATTGGAGACACAGGTTAGGCAGGACAGGTGAGGGGGGGGGGAGTATTTTTTCCCTAAGCCACGCACATTGATCACTGCTGGCAGCTATAGCTACAGGCAGTGATCACCTAAAGAAAACCCAACAGGCTGTTTTTACTGAAGTTGATTAATAGACAGATAAAAATTCCTGCTAAACCAGACAAATTGTGATCTGTCTGTGAACTCTTTGTGATGTACTGTGTATTTTTTTGATATGCATATGTGTACATTTTTCTCTTTTGAGTAGAGGCTACTTGTCCTCCTGAAGACGCAGATATAGCTCACTGCGAAACATGTTGCGGAACTACAGTGAAATGGATATTATATTGTGTTAACAGTTATAGCTCCTCCATATACATTTTTTTATATAACTGGCTTGCCTTAGGCTTTCCGTTTACTTTGATGTTGCTTCTATTTAAAATTGATATGACATAAAATTGTAGTGCTGTGTAATGTGAACACTTGGCTTATCTTTACCTATGTGAACAAAGACAACCATAGAATACAAAACAAAGAAAATGAAAGTCACATCTGATAACCCTGATGGAAGAAAGTTTTTTTAAAAAGCCAAATTAAAATGTTTTGCTAGGTTACATTTGAGAAGAATAAATGATATGAAATGTTTTCTTTCAAACATATTTTTGAAGAACATATAATTATTAGGTACAGTTGTGACCTTCCCTGCACTCCAAATTATGGTATTAAAACATCAATCAAGCAAATACTGAATTAAATATATTATCACAAAGACTCACTGGATTTTTATAATTAAAGGTAATCTTTGCTTTGTCTTAAGAAGTAATGGTTACATTTAAAGCTTTAGTGCTTTTCACTTTGTACTGTGTATTAAAAAAAGTTCAAAGATTTTGTATGTAAATATAATCTTTAATAAGGAAATGATACACAGCATAAACTAATACAAAACCCATGTTGTTGCTGAATAGTCAATGGACTAATTTAGTCCATTGACTATTCAATTTAGTAGAAAATTGTATTTTTAGCTGACTGTCATTTTTTTCTACTAGAGCATCTGAATGGCAGCATTCAATTCGTTGAAACCCACCCTTTAACCCTTGCTGTCAGGTACATACAGCATATGGACCTACAACACTTCAAGCTGGTCAAGTTCCTACTGGGCATACCATGAGCTTATAGCAAAACTGTGCTGAGCAAACCAGTAGTTCTAATTAGTGGTTAACAAGCTGCTGATCATAGCTTTTCATCTAAACTTTGATCAACTACCACTTCTCTGCCCTCATTCCCCTGCTTCCTGCTGCCCCTACACATCACTGCTGCACTGCATGCTACTCTTACTGCCTCCTTCCTCCTGCACCTATCCCCTGTAGCACTGCCTCACCCCAAGCACAGCACCCTCCCATGTCAACACCGATCACCTTTGACTCCAATGAAATTGTTGGCTTCTCCATCTCTCCCCTTCTGCTGACTTCAGGTACAGATGAGACACAAGAGATAAAAACATTTACATACACCCCCCCCCCATGCCACTACGACACCCCCTACAGTGAACCCCTCCACAAATCCCCAGCACCCCTCCCTTCAGCTGTTGCTCAGCTTCCTCTCCTCCCCTGCCTCCCACCAGCTGTGGGAGATCAGTATCAAGATGGGAGGCTGGTAAACATGTGCCCTCTTCCTTTCCTGAATTAACACAGTGAGTGATCGTTACTGGTCCTGTATTCATTCACCACTAAAGCAAAGTAAACAGTGTTTATACTTCTAAATTTGGTATGCCCTCCCCCTGAGAAAAAAAAGTAAAATATTAAAAATAAAATTGTACCTGTTAAAAAAATAAATACAATCATAAAAAAATAAAATAAAAAATAAATAAATAGGGGTAGATTTAGACCTGCATCTAATTCTCTCTTCCCTCTAAAGCCCAATCTGCATTCAGATTGTGCTCCAGAGGCTAATAAATTATGCAATGCCTCCTTACCATCTGTTTTAACCCCATTTTTTCAGACAAACGCACCACAAATTTTTGCAGCATGCAGTTGCAGGGTGTTTGCATTGTTTCCTCATTGATTTAAATGTGTAGTTTTTGGCAGGTTTGACCACTACAAATGGTCAACTTTGCCATGGACACAAAACAATGCAGCGTATCTTCCTGTAAAGTTGCTACATCCAGTTGTGAAGGTATTACCCTGCTCAGCTTTGTATCAACAGCAAACACTGAAATTAAACTATTTATACCAACCTGTATATCGTTCATGAACAAGTTAAATAAAATTAGTTCCAGGACAGAGCTCTGAGGGCACCCTGCTCATCACTCCAGACCATTCTGAATATATGTTTGTTATCACCACCCTCTGGAAACACTCCCGTAAACTGTTTTTTATCCAGGTAGATATACTATTGTCAATGCCAACAGACCAAAATTTGTAAATTATGTGTTTATGGGGTTCTGTATCAAATGCTTTGGAAAAATCCAGATACACCATATCAACAGGTCTTCCTTTATCCAGCTTACAGCTCACTTCCTCATAGAATGTTAATAGGTTTCTTTAGCAAGAATGATCCTTCATAAATGCATTCTGGTTACTACTAATGATACCATTTTCAACAACAAATTCTTATATATATATATATATATATATATATATATATATATATATATATATATATATATATATATATATATATTGTGAGGGATTAGCTCGGTGGTAGGCGTGGATGACCCCTTTGGGGGTGCGTTTTCACAGAGAGATAGCCGAGCAGTGGTTGCAAACAACACTGATTTATTCATGCAATTTACTTCACACAATTGCAAGCCTCAAAACAGCCAAAATAAAATAAAACAAAATAAATCCTTGCCACTGTGGGCGGCTACCTTTTCACACACTGGAACCTATCTAATGAAGTCTGTCCCCAACCTACTGTTGGGCAGACTTGGCTGGTCATACAGCAGACTCTCAATAGTCCATGTTTTATCTCTCCACCACAGCACATGTTCATTTAAGCTGTCCCTTTGTTTTTCTCTTTATATGGAACATGTCCCTTTTCCTCTTCATACAGCAAACAGTTCCTTTATTTCTTCCACATAGAAATAGTTTGTTTATTTACCTTGAGAAGTCTTCACAACTGGTTACCCTCCTTAGCACACATCACTTCAGGGGGTCTTCTCCCATGCCCACACAGCTTGTCGGGAGGCACTCATCTGACTGTCCTCCTTCTCCCAGCCCACACGGCGACAGGAGGCAGCAGTCCTTCTCCCAGGCTTCCTCAGCGTTGGGAGGCACACATCCGTCTGTCCTCCTCTCCCAGCCCACACGCGACAGGAGGCAGCAATCCATAGACTTGCTTTGGACAAATTATAGAGGCCTTAACTTCCTCATTCCGAACAGCTGAAGGCCTTTCAACTTCCTTAGACAGTTCTGGCTACCTCTGCAGCCGACACCCTATAGTAATTGTATATAGGAGCAAAGTATGGCGCTCACCGAACCCACAGTAAAACTTCGCTCACCCGGCGCCAAAGTATTCCAGAAAACTAAATGAATAAAGTAAGCTGCTGCTATAAATTAATACATGTATATAGGTGCATCAAGATTCAAACAGCTCAACGCTAAAGATTCATTCATGCACTAACAGCGCTAAAGTCCATGAAATAAACCATGAATCAATCTATGAATCTATGGATGAAAAAATCAATGAAGGGAAGTCCATGCATGCTGTCCCAGAATGTGAGGAGATGATGTCAGTGGGTATATCCTTGCAGACCCCCAAAAGCCTTCACCACATCGCTGTGTGCACCCTATAGTGGGGACACTTACCAGAAACAATCTGTATAAGAGCAGAATACAATAAGCTGGAATGCCTTTAACGCCTTACTCCTCTGCGTAGAAAACACCAACAGGGACCGCCAGCAGGTATCTCATGTAAATCCCCTCATCCACCGCAGTAGTAGTGGTCACCATGTTCATGGTGAACATGGTGACCACTACTACTGCGGTAAGTGTCCCCACTATAGGGTGCACACAGCGGTGTGGTGAAGGCTTTTGGGGGTCTGCAAGGATATACCCACTGACATCATCTCCTCACATTCTGGGACAGCATGCATGGACTTCCCTTCATTGATTTTTTCATCCATAGATTCATAGATTGATTCATGGTTTATTTCATGGACTTTAGCGCTGTTAGTGCGTGAATGAATCTTTAGCGTTGAGCTGTTTGAATCTTGATGCACCTATATACCCTATAGTAATTGGTGATTTGTCTAACCCAGGTGGAAGTGTAGCTCCTGTCTGTGACTACATTCACAGATTTACCTGACTTCCTGTCACAATATATATATATATATATATATATATATATATATATATATATATATATATATATTTATATATATACTGTATATATATATATACTGTATATATATATATATATATATACATATATATATAAATATATATATATAAGTAACACTCTGAAATTACAGAGCTCTCGTGTATACGAGGAAAAGGAGGGCTTGGCTATACCAATTTGTTTGGGACTTTTAACGGTACCAATAAGAGAGATTTGATAAAGACAACAGAAATGTAAAAAATTATAAATTTTATTCACAACTTTAAAAAATTCATCTTATAGAAGATTTTTCTAGGATGAATGTTGGCTAACAAAGAGACATACAAAAGACATAAAAAAAGGGGACCATATATATCTATGAACGATGAGATGTATCACATGAGTGAATACTGTTATATATACAAGATCAGATGGCTGATAATTGCTCAGAGTGAATAAGCAAAGAGTTCATCCACTATGGCAAGATTCAGCGCCCGCCCGACATGTTTCACCACAAGGGCTTCTTCAGGGGCATAGCATACAATGTATTGAAGGTTATATTGCTATATGAAACATGGAACAAAAAAAAAAAGAGAGAATATGTTAGCAACAAACCAACATCAAAAACATTTACATTGCTTATGGTGGTACATGCTATAGGTCCGTGCAAGCCTCCAGGGGAACAAAATTTCCTCTACTGCTAGGGGGGCCCCAGACACCAAGAGGAGACACCGAGACATAGTGCACATGCAGGGCAACCAGGGGTGTGATACATACTGGGGGGGGACGGGTGCGGGAGCAGATATTAGTAGACAGAAACATGAAGATGTACGGTAGAGGCCCAATATAGAATATCTTAGCTGCATGCAACATGCAGGTGAGCCTAAAAAGGGGCATATTATACCTCAAGAAGAATAACAAGACATCTTCATATGTAATAGATATAAAGGTATTTGGCATGTATATTGGGAGTAGTGGGGAGAGCGGTTGCGCACCGCCTACTGCTCAGGTAGCTTCTCCGTAAGGTAATTTATAATGGTATTATCTAAAATAATAATATCAAGGAAAAAGCCATTAGATTGAGTCCATGGACTCCTGCTTGAGGCACATAGAAAATAGATAAAGAGTAGCAGCTACAGGTACAAAGAATTAGGAGACTATGTTGTGTATATACCTGAAATCAGCTATATGAAGCTAAAGTTAGTATAGCGGTGTACCACGTCATATATACTGGTAAGGTTGGATCAGACTGCACCACCTTTGCAGACGGTCCAGGTTCCCAGGTAGGGTAGTTATAGACTGAGAGGAGATAAACAACATAAGGAGCAATGCTTAGGGTTATCTCCAAATTGTATTCGGTATGTTAAAAAAACTGAAAGGTGTGCAGAGTTACTCACCGTTGCGAGCTGCCTGTTCGAAATCCCCACAGACTAGCACCATACTAGATGGCGTGGGTTTAAATATCCGCTCCAACCCGACAGACGTACTTCCGGGGAAGTGACGTCTGCCGGGCCCGGTCTCGAACTGCGCATGCGCCAATGTACGGCGCACGCGCAGTGCTAAAATAGGGAATCAAGGGATGCCCGAGTTCCCACAGCCGCAGGGGAGCCGGTGGCGCAGAGAAGGCAACCACAGTTCCCCTGTGAAGAGACCGCACACCCGTCCCCCGCCAAATGGCCCCCCTGGGTCCCAAAGCCTGACACACCCGCCACGGACGTCACCCCCCATGAACCGAGGCCCCCCCAGCAGGGGATGACAAGCATACCGACGGCATACATTCCACCAAAGCTAAATATATATATAAATATATGTAGTTCCTTATCATCCCCTCTAATAGTTTACACACTATTGATGTTAGGCTGACCGACTTGTGGTTTCCAGGTATGGTTCTCTGCCTTTTTCTGAAAATTAGCAATTCAGATGGTACCATTCCAGTCATTAAGCTGTTCTTAAATATTACAAATAATGATCTAGAAATACCCTGGCTCTTTGAGGACTCTCAGGTGTAAGACATCTGGTCCAAGTAATGTTTTTGTTTTGCATTATGTTTTTCAAATCTTTTTGAATACCTGCTTCTGTTAACAAGGGTACATCCCATGTTGTGTTACTAACAATAAAGTCTTGTTTAATATACCCCTCCCTTTCTTTAGTAAAAAGTGTGGAGAAGAATGTATTTAACACAGTTGCCTTCTCCTTGTCACTCATAACCAACTTCCCCTGACTATTTCATGGGGCCTATATGCTCTGACTTTGCCTTTTTCCTTTTTTCCTTTTCATATATTTAAAATGTTTTTAGATTATTTTTACTTTCCTCCACTATGTGTCTCCTATGGTCTATTTTTGCTAATCTGATTGCACTCTCACATTTCCTATTGTATTCTTTGAAGTGTTTAAATGCTGACAGTGATGCCTAGACCTTATATTTTTAAGGGACAGGTTTTCTTTCTTGATAGCCACTTCCCGAAAACCAAAGTAGCCCTACGTCGGCTGCAAGAAGTGGTTGTACCAGAATGATGCTTGCAGCTAGAGGCATCATCCCAGTACCATTTTATAAAGTCAGCTTTCAGGTGGTAATGGCTGATGCAGCTCGGGAGATGCTCGATCATTACCCCAGCGAGCGGGAGGGGACACCCCCCCTCCCGCTGCCTTCCACAGCTCTGCCCCAGTCTCTCGTCCCACCGGGATACCCGAGCAACCAGCCGGCATGTCCACCGGCTGGTTGAAGTCCCGATCAAAGCCGGATACAGCTTTGACCGTGTCTCCGATGATGTAACCCGAAAGCAGTGTCCATGACGTCACATCCGTGTTACTCTGCGGCTAAAGGCGCCAAATTTAAAAAGTGACCATATTCAAAAATGCAGTTTCTGGCATTTTGAATACAGTCAAGTGCAGTTGAGGGGTCTAGGGCAGTGGTTCCCAACTCCGGTCCTCGGGACCCACCAACAGGCCAGGTTTGCAAGATAACTAAATTACATCACAGGTGATCTAATTTGCTGCTCAGTGATTGCAGTATTCTAGTCTGCATCCCCCAAGGTAATACTTAAAATCTGGCCTGTTAGTGGGTCCCGAGGACCGGAATTGAGAACCACTGGTCTAGGGTCTTTTAGACCCCCGATCCCTCCATAAAATCCTACCTGTCACTGCCTATTGCTGTCACAAGGGATGTTTACAAGTGATCAGATTTATTTATTTTTTTAAAAACCTGTGCTAAAATGTAAAAAATATATAAAATAAATAGTCACCGTGAGCTCCCACACGAAAGAAAATGTATACGGAAGTCGCACCCGCAAATGAAATTGCTGGTCAAACCACACATGTGAGGTATCACCACGATTGCCAGAGCAAGTGCAATAATTTAAAAAAAGAGCTACCCTGTAACTCTAAACTGGTAGCCGTTAAAATTTTTTAAAGCATCGCCTATGGAGATTTTTATTGACCGTAGTTTGTCGCCATTCTGCGGGTGTGCGCAATTTTAAACTGTAACATGTTAGGTATCTATTTACTCAACATGACATCATCTTTCACACTATACAAAAAAATTTGTATAGTGAAATATATTGGGAAATTTATTTTTTCCACAAAAATGCCATTTGAAAACCCGCTGCGCAAATATCACATGACAAAAAATATTGCAACAACCGCCATTTTATTTTCCAGAGTCTTTGCTAAAAAAAAAAATATATATATATATATATATATATATATATATATATATATATATATATAATGTTTGGGGGTTCTAAGTAGTTTTCTAGCAAAAAATACTGATTTTAACTTGTAAACAACATGTGTCAGAAATCAACTCGGTCCTTAAGTGGTTAATAAGCGTTTTTTTGCACCAATTTAGCTCTCTGCTGTTTGTAATTAGTAAGTCAAATATAGCCTTATTTCTAGCTGGAACTTCTATCAATTGACACTTGAAATTGTCCTGAAAGACATTTAAGATATTGCGCGCCTAGAATGACTCCACCCGACGTGTGACACGTTTCCCCAAAAACTGGCGTCCACTGGGATTGGAGTATGTCCAATCCCAGTACTCCATGTCCTAGTGGACGCCGGTTTTTGGGGAAACGTGTCACACGTCCGGTGGAGGGCTGTATCTTCACGCTGCTCAGTGAGCACTGCAGGTGGCAGAGCAATCCATACAACAATCTGTCTGTCTAGTGAAGTTTTTAGCATCAAAATGTAAGTGCAACTGTTTATGTTTTAAATAAATGTTTAAAAGGTAATGCACGGTAATCGGCTGCTCTGTTTCCTATTTGCATTCCATCTGGTTTAACTGGTGCTATTGCGGAGAGTCTGTGGCTGACACTGGAAGCTACTGCCGGATCCCGGTGTGGTGCAGGAGTGGTGTTTTTGTCCTTAGTTCGAAGCGATACTTGCTGTATTGATGAACATCCCACAGTTTGGCTATCAAAGCTATGTTTCTATGAGCCCATTGATACTCTGTATCTGGTAAGCAACCCTTATTGTGTGCACACTGGGGATCTGCATGCAGCACTCGAGGGGGTTAAATAAGTGAATTACTTTTACCCTGATTGCAGTCTGAAAACCTATGGACTTACCTGAAGATTTCTCATTCCAAGAGGCTTTTCACTTTGGATGTTTTTCCACTCAGCACTTTATTTCTTTTATCATTCTGGTTTAAATGAAAATACGTTGTTTTTGCAAGAATTTTCTCATATGTGCATATAATATATACAGTGGTGATTGAAAGTTTGGGCACCCCAGGTAAAAATTTGTATTAATGTGCAAAAAGAAGCCAAGGAAAGATGGAAAAATCTCCAAAAGGCATCAAATTACAGATTAGACATTCTTATAATATGTCAACAAAAGTAAGATTTTATTTCCATCATTTACACTTTCTAAATTACAGAAAACAAAAAATGGCACCTGCAAAAGTTTGGGCACCCTGCCCAAAGAGTTAATATCTTGTACTGCCCCCTTTGGCAAGTATCACAGCTTGTAAACGTTTTTTGTAGCCAGCTAAGAGTCTTTCAATTCTTGTTTGAGGTATCTTTGCCCATTTTTCCGTACAAAAGTCTTCCGGTTCTTTGAGATTTCTGGGCTGTCTGTCACGCACTGCTCTTTTAAGGTCTATCCATAGATTTTCAATTATGTTGAGGTCAGGAGATTGTGAAGGCCATGGAAAAACCTTCAGTTTATGCCTCTTGATGTAATCCCCGTGGATTTTGAGGTGTGTTTAGGATCATTATCCATTTGTAAGCCATCCTCTCTTTAACTTCAGCTTTTTCACAGATGGCATCAAGTTACCATCCAAAATTTGCTGAAATTTTATTGAATCCATTTTTCCTTCTACTCGTGAGATGTTCCCTGTGCCACTGGCTGCAATACAACCCCAAAGCATGATTGATCCACCCCCATGCTTGACAGTTGGACAGGGGTACTTTTCATTAAATTCTGTGCCCCTTCTTCTCCAAACGTACCTTTGCTCATTCCGGCCAAAAAGTTAAATTTTAACCTCATCGGTCCACAGAACTTGTTTCCAAAATGCATCAGGCTTGTCTATATGTTCATTTGCAAAGTTCAAACGCTGATTTTTGTGGTGAGGATGTAGAAGAGGTTTTCTTCTGATGACTCTTCCATGAAGACCATATTTGTACAAGTATCTCTTTATAGTGGAATAGTGTACCACAACTCCAGTGTCTGCCAGATCTTTCTGGAGGGATTGTGCAGTCAAACGTGGGTTTTGAATTGTTTTTCTCACAATCCTGCGAGCTGTTCTGTCTGATATTTTTCTTGGTCTTCCAGATCTTGCTTTAACTTCCACTGTTCTTGATGACTGCCATTTCTTAATTACATTCCGAACAGAGGATATTGACATCTGAAAACACTTTGCTATCTTCTTATAGCCTTCTCCAGCTTTGTGAGCGTCAACTATTTTCAGTTTCAGTTTTCTAGACAACTGCTTAGAAGATCCCATGGTGCTGATTGTTGGGGCAAGGTCAGATGAGTATGGGCATTTAAAACCTTTTAGATTGACATCACCTGGTCTTCTCAGACGATGATTGAGAACAATCCATGACACTGGCAGGTCTCAGCCTTGCAAAGGGGGCAGTGCATGGTATAAATTCTGCAGGATGCCCAAACTTTTGCAGACACCATTTTTTTGTTTTCTGTAATTTTGAAAGTGTCAATGATGGAAAAAAAAATCTAACTTTTGTTGACATATTATAAGAATGTCTAATCTGCAATTTGATGCCTTTTGGAGATTTTTCCATCTTTCCTTGACTTCTTTATGCACATTAATACAATTTTTTACCTGGGGTGCCCAAACTTTAGATCACCACTGTATATATTTTTTTTTTGCTTTTTAGCAATATATGATTCATTTTTGTGTCAGTATATAGTTTATGTATTTGATCACTTTTTTATTAGTGCACCTCCACATATCAGGTGATCATAGTAAACCGAGTGTTTACTATATGTCAGTTTATGAATAGATAAGGAGTGTCTATACAGACTCATTAGTTATTGATATAAAGTGCTGCACAGAAAGGGACTTCCTTCAGTCCTTTTCTCGGTCTCAAAAAAAGAGATATGGGGGGGGTCTGCTTAGACCTCTGATATTTCACCAAAGACCCCCCCCCCCCCAAAAAAAAAAAAGAAAAAAAAAATATATATATATATATACACACTGTATATATCTATATATATATATATATATATATATATATATATATATATATATATATATATATATATATATATACTGTATATATATATATATTTGTACAAAAATTAAAAAAATAAATAAATACAATTAAAAAAAACATAGACCTCTTTCACATAGAGCAGACTCTGTCAAGCAGAGCTGCCTGCTCAGTGGGAAATCTGTCTGCTGATCCCCGCTGAGCAGGCAGATGACAGGTCTGCATCCGCTCCACTGATGCAGAGCGGACATGGACACAGCTCGCTGTTCTCTACGGAGCGATCGGTTGGAAACTAACTGCCTGTCCATTTCCACCTGATACCATCCTATCTGATCTGCTAGATGGATGGGGAATCGGATCCTCATCTGTCTGTTTTTAGTGGACCGGATCAGATCGGATGCAGGCGGGTGTAAACACACACGTTTCCATTTACATCAGCCTCTCTATTGAGAACAATGGGTGGTCCAGGCAGACTAAATTTGTCTGCTTATGCGAAAGGGGCCTAAGGACTTGTTCTTACAGGGCATACACATTGTACCTTTACTGGGATGTACAGGTGTTCCGTGCAGGCAGTCTCATTGATGTAATTTGGGATGAATCGACTGCACGAACAAAGCTGTTGCTTCTGATTTGACATCTATGTAGGTCTGCATTCATGTCTCTGAGCTCACCCTGTCTGCATTAGGGGTCGTGCACCCATACCAACACGGATGTCAGATTGGGAACAGCAGCTATGTCTGTGCAGCCGTGGCATCCCAATTAACATAAATGGGACTGCCTGTACAGGGATGCACGAAACACCTGGGCATCCCTGTGCGGGAAAACATGGTCCTCCATGGGCGTACAACTTGGTATACCACATGTAAAAGATGTTTTAGTAGTAATTTAGCAGGCATTTTATACATTATGTTGTGTTTATGTGCACTATTAATACTTTTAGTGTATTTTTAGTGAGAATAGAGATATGATGAGCATTTGTATCATTATTGCGGGGCTCAAATAATCAGTAGCACTTTTTTTATTCCACAGGTCATGTACTTTCAGAAAATGTCTGGTTTGAGGGGTCTTTTCAAATTCTGAAAGCTGTAAGTGAAAAATGGTATCCTCAGGATTTTTAATTTCAATAATTTTTATTGAATTTCATTAACAACATACAAAAGAGAGAGGTAGGAACACTCGATTTTACAAACACAGTAGTACACTTAAGCAGAAATCTTGTATGCCACGCAGGCCGCAATCAAAAGATTATGGCAACACAGTAAAGTGAACGGGGGCGTCACCAACGCCACCCCACCCTCCCCTGGCTCGGCCAACCCAACTGGGATCAATCTGCGGCCCTACACCCAGGCCACCCGGCGGGCAGCCAGAAGGCCATCGGCTATCCCAGCAACGACTGCTATGTCCCTGACTGTTGCTGAATCATATGGACTACGGTGAGAGGAAGTCATACATTAGATGGAAAAGAAGGAGAAGAGGTCTATAAGTTAGTAAGGCAAAGGGAAAGTAGAGGAGGGTAAGAGAGGGGAGGGTAGAAAGAAGAGAAAGCATCAATCACAGTAGTGCCACTCATCACCACTCATAATGCAAATCATACCAACTTTTCCACGGATCCCACCTAACCGCTATCTTGGTAAAATTACCGTTAGCCGATGCAAACATTAATTCATATGAGGCATGCATATGGATAATATCAATTACTTCGGTAAGTGTGGGAGGGTTAGGATCCCTCCAATGTCTGACCAGGGATAGTCGGGCTGCCAGCAGAATATGTGTATATACCGTCCGTAGAGGAAAAGGAATCAGATCGATACCCAATGAGCATATGGCTTTGTCAGGCGAGCTAGGTACAGAGAAGCCCGTCACCTTCATGGCAAGGTCAAAGATAGCTGTCCAAAAGCTATTTAGATAAGTACAGGGCCACAATATGTGTACCAGGGAGCCAGGAGCCCTCCCTCCCGCAGCCCTGCCAGCACTCCGAAGATGCGGCTGGTGAAAATTTAGTAATCCTCTGCGGTGTAAGATACCACCACAAGAGAATCTTCTGAGTGAGTTTCCATAGATTAGTACATTTGGTTGCCAGGTATGTGTTTAACAGAGCTACTTTCCAGGATTTGGCACCATAGACAGCACCAAAGTCATGCTCCCAATGCAGTTTCGGAGTGGACTTGGCGAAGACATCTTTGTGGTTAAGAGTGCTGTATATAAGGTTGATACCTCGAGTTTTGGTCTGGGTCAGGGTGAAATATCTAGCCACTGGGGGAGGAAGTTGAGGGCAACATCAGGATGACCTCTAAGGAAATGTGTGACTTGTAGGAATTTATTGTAATTCCTCTGGATTTTTAGAGTAAATTGTTTTTATTTACAGTTTTGCATGCCTTCAGTTTTCACCATTTCACAAAAAGTTGCAATTTAAAATGCACAAATATTTGTTATTTATTAACTTTATAGTTTTAACTTTTATAATTCGTAGGAATTTAGCAGGAATGTTGTACATTTTGCCATGTATGAATCCACTAATAATGATTTGAGTGTATTTTTAGCAAAAATATTGTTTTGATAAACATTTGCGCAAATATCGCAGTGCCTTAAAAATCAGTAGCACCTTCTTTTTATTCTACTTGCCATGTTCTTTCAGAAAATACATGGTTTGGGGGGTCTTTTACAAGCTCTGAAAGCTGTAAGTGGAAAAAGAAAACCTCCAGATATTTAGAGAAATTTGGTTATTTATAGTTTTGTGTACGTTCAGTCTTTACCATTTTGAAAAAAGATGCAATTTAGAATTTACAAATACTTGTTATTTATTAACTCAATGCAGGTCAAGTTTTTATATTTAGAGGGAATTTTGCAGGCATTTTGTAAAATCTGCTTCCTTTGTATCTGCTAATAATGATTTTAGTGTATTTGTAGCAAAAATATTGATTTGGTAAACATTTGCACAAATATTGTGGGGTCCTTAAAACCAGTAGCACCTTCCTTTTATTCTACTTGTCCTATGCTTTCATAAAATATACGGTTTGGGGGGTCTTTAACAAACTCTGAAAGCTATAAGAGAACAATGAAAACCTTCAGATTTTTAGAAAATATTGGGTATTTACATTTTTTCGTACGTTCAATTTTCCCCATTTTGCAAAAAAGGGGTATTTTAAAAAATACAAATATTTGTTATTTATTCCCTCAATACAGGTTAGGCTATTTTTTAATTGGTATTTATCAGGAATTTTGTAAAATTTGCTGTGTTTATATCTTCTAAAAATTATTTTATTTGTGCAAATATCGCAGGGTGTTAAAATCAGTACCACCTTATTTTTATTCTATAGGTCCTATGCTTTTAGAATATATGGTTTGGGGGGTCTTTAACCGGTTGCCGACCGCCGCACGACTATGTACTGCGGCGGTCAGCCCCGGCCAGGCAGAGTGACGTATGGATACGTCACTCGCCTGTCACTGACTTGCGAGCCTATTGCGGGCGGGCGCGCACCCGCCGAGGCGTGCGCCCGCCGCGGCTCGTTCACAGACAAGTCAGTGCGTGTGTCCGGCGGACTCGATGTCTGCCGGTCACACTACGATCGCTCCTGTGAAGGGAGAAAGGCGGAGCGGCTTATGTAAACAAGCCGCCCGTCATTCTCCCTGGTGTAAAAATGAAGATCAGACAGTTCTACTATGTAGAACCGTTGATCTTTGTTTTTACACCAATAGCAATGTCCCTGCACAGTTAGAAACACACCCCTAGGACACACTTAACCCCTCCCTGTCCAATAAAGTTGACCCCTTCCCTGCCAGTGTCATTTTTGCAGTAACAGTGCATATGTATAGCACTGATTACTGCAGTAATGTCACTGGTACCCCCAAAAGTGTCACAAATGTCAGTCAAGGGTCCGATCTGTCTGCCGCAATGTCGCAGTACCGCAAAAAAAAACGCAGATCGCCGCCATTACTCGTTAAAAAAAAAACACCAAAAATGACAAAAATCTTTCCCTTTGTTAGTAAACGCGATAACTTTTGCGCAAACCAATAAAAATACGCTTTTTGCGATTTTTTTTACCAAACATATGTAGCGTAAAACAATTTGGCCGAAAATGTTAAAAAATTTTGATTTTTTTTACATTTTTTGGGGGGGGGAATTTCATATAAAAAAATGTGAAAAATATTGTTATTTTTGCAAAAATTACGCTTTTTTTTGTTTATAGCGCATGATCAAAAAATCGCACAGGTGATCAAATACCACCAAAAGAAAGCTCTGTTTGTGGGAAAAAAAGGACTTGAAATTTGTTTAGGTACAGCGTCGCACAACCGCGCAATTGTCCGTCAAAGTCACGCAGTAAAAAATCACAAAAAAACCCCTGGTCTTTTAGCAGCCAAATCCTCCGGGGCTTAAGTGGTTAACAAACTCTAAAAGCTGTACAGGAACAATGAAAATCTCTAGATTTTTAGAGAAATTTGAATATTTAAATTTTTTGCGTTTGTTCGATTTTCACCATTTCACAAAAAGACGCAATTTAAAATGTAAGTGGTTATTGAATTACTCAATAATGATTAGCTTTTATATTTAGTAGGAATTTTATAAAATGTGCTGTGTTTTTATCTGCTAATAATTATGTTAGTGTTATTTTATTGTAAATATTGTTTTAATAAACATTTGTGCAAATATCATTGTGACCTAAAAATCAGTAGCATTTTCTAATGGTCATGTGCTTTCAGAAAATATATGTTTTGGGGGTCTGAAAGCTGTAAGGAAAAAATAATAAAGCAATTGAAAAATTGCAAAAATGGCCTGGCCAGCTAAGTTTAAAAGTAGAGCACTGGGCCTGGCAGCGAAAGGGTGAAAGCCCATTTTCTCTGAAAGTCTGGAATGTGGTCTATCTTGCTCCCCTCTCAACACTGACCATAGTAGGACCCTCTCATATTCCCTCACTGCCTGGAATTCCTTCTTTGTTCCTTTTTCTACCCCACCGAGTTTAAAAGTTCCTCTAATATTTTGTCTATATTATTTTCCAACAAAGCTGCACCCTCCCTATTTAGGTGCAGTCTGTCTCTGCTATAGAGTTGGTAACCAGCTAAAAAAGCAACACAAATCTCCAGGAACCCAAAATTTCCCTTCCATTACCAGTTCCTAAGCCACTTGTTTAAGTCCCCTAAGTGCCTGCTGCCTCTCTGGTTTAGCTTGAGGTACAGGCAGTACTTCTGAGAATGCTGCCTTGGAGGTCTTTTTCTCTAATATACAGTAGTTCCTAAGTCCCTGAAATCATTTTTTAGCATACCCCATCTTCCTCTAACTGTTTCACTGGTACTAATATGTACCATGACAGCTATATATATATATATATATATATATATATGTGTGTGTGTGTGTGTATTTGTGTATGTGTGTATGTATTCAACGGCTTCATCTTTAACCACTTGCCGACTGCCTAACGCCGATCTACGTCGGCAGTCAGCCCCTCACAAGCAAAGTGACGTAGGGCTACGTCACTAGCTTGTGAGGGTCTAGGGAGCGAGCGCGCGCCCCCGGAGGCGCGCTCCCGCTCCCGCATGGTCACGGACCACCCCGCGCGTGTGACCAGTGGACCCGATGTCCGCCGGTCACTCGGCGATCGGCGGGGGAGATTGAGAATGTCAGGCAGCTTGTGTAAACAAGCCACCTGTCATTCTTCTCGCTGTAAAGACACTGATCACACGTATCTAGTATGTAGATCCGTTGATCAGTGTCCTTACAGCTCAAGCCACAGCCAATCACAGTAGAAAGCACGCCCCTAGGGATACACACAGCCCCTCCCTCCCAAATAAAGTTAACCTCTTCACTACCAGTGTATTTTTACAGTAACAGTGCATATGTATAGCACTGATTACTGTAGAAATGTCACTGGTACCCCCAAAAGTGTCACAAATGTCAGTCAAGGGTCCGATCTGTCCGCCCCAATGTCGCAGTACCGCAAAAAAATCGCAGATCGCCGCCATTACGCGTTAAAAAAAAAACAACAAAAATGACAAAAATCTTTCCCTTTGTTAGTAAACGCGATAACTTTTGCGCAAACCAATCAAAATACGCTTTTTGCGATTTTTTTTTACCAAACATAGGTAGCATAAAACAAATTGGCCGAAAATGTTAAAAAATTTTGATTTTTACATTTTTTGGGGGGGAATTTCATATAAAAAAATGTGAAAAATATTGCTATTTTTGCAAAATTGACGCTCTTTTTTTGTTTATAGCGCGTGATCAAAAAATCGCACAGGTGATCAAATACCACCAAAAGAAAGCTCTGTTTGTGGGAAAAAAAGGACGCCAAATTTTTTTAGGTACAGCGTCGCACGACCGCGCAATTGTCCGTTAAAGTCACGCAGTGCCGAATCGCAAAATACCCCCTGGTCGGAATGGGGGTAAAATCTTCCGGGGCTTAAGTGGTTAAGAGCCGGTTCACACTACTCCGACTTGGGACACGACTTGTGTGCCCTCAAGTCGCCCCAAGTCTCTTGTGATCACAAATTCAATGTAAATGAATGAGAGCCATTTTAATATGCACTACTGAAGTCGCTCCGTCTTCAGAAAAGGTTCCTGTACTACTTCAAGGCGACCTCTATCCGACTTGTGCACATAGACTTCAATGGGAGTTGCCTCTAAGTTGGATCCTTATCTATTTTCAAGCGACTGTTATCAGACTTTCCAGGAAGAAGAAAAAGATTACCCAGGCATTCCCCACAGACAAAGTCGCCTATCATTTAAGTCTCTTCAAAGTAGTGCACAAGTATCTTCCAAGTCTCTTCCAAGTCTCTAAACAAGTCTCTACAAAGTCACACTCCTTCATGGGGCGACTTTCTGGTCGCAGTAGTGTGAACCGGCTTTTACTATTCCCTGCAAACACAGTGTAACATTTCCATATTTATACACAGATCTCTGTAACATCATGATGACTGTATCTGATTTTGACAAGTGGTTATAACTTGCTATTTTGTGAAGACCAGGTAAAGTGTATATGCAGAATAGGAATATGTATCCTAAAGCAATATTAGTAACCATTTTGTTTACTGTCAGGAGTTAGGATATGCTAATGCTGGCATACATGCAGAGAATTTTGGCCTTTTGCAGACTGAACGAATATTCATCGCTCGAAAGCGAATTGACCACTAACTGATAAAATAAACTTGTTTATATGATCGTTTCCATGTTTGTAGTGATTGTTTGATAACAATAAAAACATATAAGACAGAATATTCTTTTCATTCTGATTATAACATACACGTATACACTTTAGTTGAAACGGTAAAAGTTTTCGCTTCAGGTCCACCGACATTAGCCGGGTCCATGGTCAAAATAATCAGTAACTTTGGGTTCACTAACGGCACGAATGTCGAACGATCTTTCCGAAAATGAACAGTTTTGGCCGAAATTCTGTGCGTGTATGGCCAGCATAAGTACTAGAATTTGTACCAATATTTACTTGTTGCTTCTTAGGTATAAACAAACCTGTGGAATAGTTATATAAGTTATAAAAGTAGTCAACATGCATTTTGAAGTTTGAACTCAATCAGGTTCCTGAAGAAAAGGGGTTACATAGAATGTGTTTTCTACATATATTCTTTACTATCTTAAGGACAAAAGATTACCCGTGCGTGTGTACATATAAAATATTATATAGAAGTTGTTCATAAGTACCATATTTAGCCAGGAGGTGCAGTTCCAGAGCCTTATGGATGATTTTTTTTTAGAGTTCTTAAATTTGTGCTGTAAAAAGATTAGAACGTTATCCCCAGCTGTTCAGCTTTGCTAAGAATACACACATAACTGTATCTAGTTCATACTGTTTCATATCAAATATCAATTAGAGGGAGATAAACTAAAGAAAACATCTACTGCTGAGCTAACTTATTAGAGAGCTGAGAGTTATTTGTGAAAGCAGCCTGTGGTATTTTCTTCCCCAAGCTTTTATACAAGTAGCAAAAACACTTTACACAAAATCAGGTTAGGTATTTTTGACACTAAAATAAAAACTTAAAATTTACCAACTTTTTTTTTCTTCTTGAGTAGGAAATGTGTTTAAC
This sequence comes from Pelophylax lessonae, assembly GCF_965119305.1. Classification (NCBI taxonomy): domain Eukaryota; kingdom Metazoa; phylum Chordata; class Amphibia; order Anura; family Ranidae; genus Pelophylax; species Pelophylax lessonae. The sequence continues at coordinate 500,608,276 of NC_138769.1, read as the reverse complement.
CACTTAAGCCCCGGAAGATTTTACCCCCTTCCTGACCAGACCCCTTTTTTCAACTTGGCACTTCGTGACTTTAACTGACAATTGCGCGGTCATGCAATGCTGTACCCAAACAAAATTTACGTCCTTTTTTCCCACAAACAGAGCTTTCTTTTGGTGGTATTTGATCACCTCTGCGCTTTTTATTTTTTGCGATATTAATAAAAAAAGAGCGAAAATTTTGCGAAAAAATGACACTTTCAACTTTGTCTTTTAAAAAATATCCAATATACTCAATTTATGTAATTTTTTTTGGCCAAAATATATTTAGCTACAGGTCTTTGACATAAAAAATTCAATGAGCGTATTTTTATTGGTTTGCGCAAAAGTTATAGCGTCTACAAACTATGGTGTAAATACTGAAATTTACGCAGCTTTAATTTCTGACTGCCTATCTCATTTCATGAAGTGCTAAAATGGCAGGGCAGTACAAAACCCCCCCAAACTACCACTTTTTGGAAAGTAGACATCCCAAGGAATGTTCTGAGAGGCATGTTGAGCTCATTGAATATTTCATTTTTTTTTTCACAGGTGTTTGAAAAATGACTAAAAAAAAAATTTTTTTTTTTTTACACAAAGTTGTCATTGAAATGATATATTGCTCACACATGCCATGGGTATATGTGTAATTATACCCATAAATATATTCTGCTGCTTCTCCTGAGTACAGGGATACCACATATGTGAGACTTTTTGGGAGCCTAGCAGTGTACGGGAGCCCAAAAACAAATCACCACCATCAGAATTTCAAAGGGCGTACATTTTTCATTGCATTTTCTCACTACCTATAACGGTTTAGGAGGCCCTGAAATGTCAAAATAACCACAAACCCCCCAAATGACCCCATTTTGGAAAGTAGACACCCCAAGCTGTTTGCTGAGAGGCATGGTGAGTCCATAGAATATTTTATATTTTGCCACAAGTTTTGGGAAAATTACAATTTTATTTTTTTATTTTTTACACAACGTTGTCACTAAAAGATGAATTTCTCACATATGACATGGGTATATGTGGAATGACACCCCAAAATACATTCTGCCGCTTCTCCTGAGTATGGGGATGCCCCATGTGTGAGACTTTTTTGGAGCCTAGCTGTGTACGGGACCCCAAAAATCAATCACCATCTTCAGGTTTTCTAATGGCGTAAATTTTTGATTTTACTCCTCACTACCCATCACAGTTTTGGAGGCCCTGAAATTTCAAGATAGCACAAACCCCCCCAAATGACCCAATTTTGGAAAGTAGACACCCCAAGCTATTTGCTGAGAGGCATGGTGAGTCCATGGAATATTTTATATTTTGCCACAAGTTTCGCGAAAATTACATTTTTTTTTAACACAAAGTTGTCACTAAATAATAAATTGCTCACACATGCCATGGGTATATGTGGAATGACACCCCAAAATACATTCTACTGCTTCTCCTGAGTGCAGGGATACCCCATGTGTGAGACTTTTTGGGAGCCTATCTGTGTACAGGACCGCAAAAACCAATCAACACTCTCAGGTTTTCTAATGGCGTAAATTGTGCATGTCACCTCTGCACTACCTGTCACAGTTTCGGAGGCCCTAAAATTCCAAGATAGCACAAAACCCCACCAAATGACCCCATTTTGGAAAGTAGACACCCCAAGCTATTTGCTGAGAGGCATGGGGAGTCCATGGAATATTTTATATTTTGCCAAAAGTTCCGGGAAATTTATATATATATATATATATATATATATATATATATATATATATATATTCTTACACAAAGTTGTCAGTAAATGATATATTGCTCACACATGCCATGGGTATATGTGAAATGACACCCCAAAATACATTCTGCTGCTTCTCCTGAGTACAGGGATACCCCATGTGTGAGACTTTTTTTGCAGTATAGCCAAATACAGGACCCCAAAGACCAATCCCCACTTTCAGGCTTTCCAAGGGCGTAAATTGTTGATTTCACTCCTGACTACCTATGACAGTTTCGGAGGCCATGAAATGCCAAGACAGCACAACCCCCCCCCCCCCCCCATGACCCCTTTTCGGAAAGTAGACACCCTAAGCTATTTGCAGAGAGGCATGTTGAGTGTTTTGCAGATCTCACTTTTTGTCATAAAGTTTTGGAAATTGAAAACAGAGGAAAAAAAATGCATTTTCCTGTTTTTTCTTCATTTTCCAAAAAAAATGAGAGCTGCAAAATACTCACCATGCCTCTCAGCAAATAGATTGGAGTGTCTACTTTGCAAAATGGGTTCATTTTGGGGGGGTTTTGTGCCATCTTGGCATTTCATGGACTTCAAAAGTGTGATAGGTAGTAAGGAGTGAGATCAACAATTTACGCCCTTAGAAAGCCAGAAGGTGCGGATTGGTTTTCCGGGTCCTGTACGCGGCTAGACTGCCAAAAAGTCTCACACATGGGGTATCCCTGTACTCAGGAGAAGCAGCAGAATGTATTTTGGGGTATCATTTCACATATAACTATGGCATGTGTGAGCATTATATCATTTACTGACAACTTTGTGTAAAAAAAAAAAAAAAATAATAATAATTTTCCCGAAACTTGTGGCAAAATATAAACTATTCCATGGACTCACCATGCCTCTCAGCTAATAACTTGGAGTGTCTACTTTGCAAAATGGGGTAATTTGGGGGGGTTTTGTGCTATCTTGAAATTTCAGGGCCTCTGAAACTGTGACAGGTAGTGCAGTGGTAAAATTAGCAATTTACGCCATTAGAAAACCTGAAGATGGGGATTGGTTTTCGGGGTCGTGTACACAGCTAGGCTATCAAAAAGTCTCACACATGTGCTATCCCTGTACTCAGGAGAAGCAACAGAATGTATTTTGGGGTGTCATTTCACATATACCCATGGCATGCGTGAGCAATATATCATTTAGTGACACCTTTCTGAAAAAAAAAAAAACAAAAAAACAAATTGTCATCTTCCCGAAACTTAGGGCAAAATATAAAATATTCCATGGACTCAATATGCCTATCAGCAAATAGCTTTCGGTGTCTACTTTTCAAAAATGGGTCATTTGGGGGGTGTTTGAACTGTCCCGGCATTTTATGCTCAATCTTATCCACACATCACCCACTCTTCTAACCACTTGAAAACCAAGCCTTTTCTGTGACTTTTTGTTTACATGGAAAAATATTTTTTTTTTACTAGAAAATTACTTTGAACTCCCAAACATTATATATTTATTTAAAGCAGAGGCCCTATAGAATAAAATGGTGGATTTTGCTAATTTTTTTGTCACACGGTATTTGCGCACAGATTTTCCAAACGCAATTTCTGCAAAAAAAATAATTTTTTAAAATTTATTGCACAAATACACTATATAATTCCAATTTGTTTGGTAAAATTTAAAAGATGATCTTATGCCGAGTACATAGATACCAAACAAGACGTGCTTTAAAAATTGCGCACGCCTGTGCAGCGGCAACAAACTACGTACATTTTTAAAAGCCTTTAAAAGGCTTTGCAGGTTACCACTTTAGACTTACAGAGGAGGTCTACTTCAAGAATTACTGCACTCGACCTGGCGTTCGCGGCGATACCTCACATGCATGCTGCAATTGCGGTTTACATATGACACTAGACCAATGCTTGCATTCGCAATTGCGCGCAAGCACGGGGTGACAGGGGGGGGGGGGGCTTGATTTTTTTTTTTTTTTTTTTGCTTTTGCTTTTTTATGTTATTTTGACACCTTTCCTTTAATTTTTTTTCTAAATAATTTTTATTGTTATCACAGTGAATTTAAATATCCCCTATGATAGCAATCTGTAGTGACAGGTACTCTTTTTAAAAAAAATTGGGGTTTTTTAGACTCTAGATCTCTCCTCTGACCTTAACGCATCTGACCACACCAAAATTGGTGTGATAAAATACTTTTCCAATTTCCCAATGGCCCTGTTTATTTCTGGCGAAACAGAAGTCATGAAATGCTCGTAGCTTCCGGTATCTTAGGCCATAGAGATGATTGGAGCCATTCTCATCTCCAATTAGCTCTATGGTTAGATAGATAATTGAACCACCGGCTGCACTCTTGGGTTAACCGGTGGGACAGGAGAGCCCGAGAAAAACCACGGAAGGCGGCGGAGGGCGGCGGAGGGCGACGGAAGGCGGAGGTGGGGGGCAGTCCCCTCCCACTGCATGTAAAAGCAGTCTAGCGGCCAATTATCCACTAGGATTGCTTTTACATGTAAGCCGACCGCTGGCTGTAAAAAACAATACCAAGATAATGCCTAAATCTGCAGGCATCATCCTGGTATAACCACTCAAAGTCCAGCAACGTACCAGTACATTGCTGGTCCTTGTTTGGCATATAGTGTAGGTTTTTTTTTTTTTCATGCAGCCTGTGGGCTGAACGAAAAAAAAAGAGAACCTATCAGAAATCAGCACAGTAATAATGTGTAGTATTACCCACCATTAACCACCCAAACATCTACCCACTTAATTTAATGATGGGTATACACGACACTATTCCACGTATACCAAAATAGGACTTTAACTGCAGTGCTGAAATCAGAAAATCACCACAGCTGCTGCCAGCAAAGGTATCCATATATGCTGAGCGCAAACGCTGTTTGTGTCAGAATATATGAAATCAATGTGGCAGCCGACGAGTACCTGCAAGAGAAACAGGTCACAAAAGAATGAAAAACAAACAAAGTACAGTAAAAGTACAGTAGGAACAGTAGAAGAACATATAAAATGACTGACACAACAACTGTTTTTGGATTCTTTTATTTTTCTTTCTAACTGTTGTTTCTCGATTTAGGACTGCGATTTTCCAGCTTGGGTCTCTCAAAATGTCGATGGACATCCAACATCTTTCGAGACAATGTGTTTGTGTGCCCTACACTGTGTCGTGCTGTACCCTACACTAAAACCCCACTAGTGTATGGTAGCGCTCAAAACATTCCCCGATGCAGAGACCAGGTTGGTCAGGACATTTGGGCAGTGGCGGCTGGTGCTCAAAATTTTTGGGGGGGAGCAAAAAGAAAAATGGAATAGGTATTGCTTCGCGACAAAAAACGTGGTAAAAAATTGCGTGACTTTGAGGTCATGGTACATGCATGGCACAGGTGATGGTACAGGCATAGCACAGATGGTATAGGCATGACACAGGTGATGGTAAAGGCATGGCACAGATGATGGTATAGGCATGGCACGTGTGATGGTACAGACATGGCACAGGTGATGGTACAGGCATGGCATAGGTGATGGTACAGGCATGTCACAGGTCATGGTACAGGAGATGGTAAGGGCATGGCACAGGTCATGGTAAGGGCATGGCACAGGTCATGGTAAGGGCATGGCACAGGTCATGGTACAGGCATGGCACAGATGGTATAGGCATGGCACAGATGATGGTATAGGCATGTCACAGGTCATGGTACAGGCATGGCATGGGTCATGGTACAGGCATGGCACAGGTCATGCTACAGGCATGGCACAGGTCATGCTACAGGCATGGTACAGATGGTATAGGCATGGCACAGGTGATGGTACAGGCATGTCACAGGCATGGCACAGGCATGGCACAGATGGTACAGGCATGGCATAGGTGATGGTACAGGCATGGCACAGGTGATGGTAAGGTCATGGCACAGGTGATGGAATAGGCATGGCACAGATGGTATAGGCATGGCACAGGTGATGGAATAGGCATGGCACAAGTGATGGAATAGGCATGGCACAGGTGATGGAATAGGCATGGCACAGATGGTAAAGGCATGGCACAGGTGATGGAATAGGCATGGCACAGGTGATGGAATAGGCATGGCACAGATGGTACAGGCATGGCACAGGTGATGGAATAGGCATGGCACAGATGGTACAGGCATGCCACAGGTGATGGAATAGGCATGGCACAGATGGTACAGGCATGGCACAGGTGATGGAATAGGCATGGCACAGATGGTACAGGCATGGCACAGGTGATGGTACAGGCATGGCACAGGTGATGGTACAGGCATGGCACAGGTGATGGTATTGGCATGGCACAGATGGTATAGGCATGGCACAGGTGATGGAATAAGCATGGCACAGGTGATGGCAAGGTCATGGCACAGGTGATGGAATAGGCATGGCACAGATGGTACAGGCATGGCACAGGTGATGGAATAGGCATGGCACAGGTGATGGAATAGGCATGGCACAGATGGTAAAGGCATGGCACAGGTGATGGAATAGGCATGGCACAGATGGTACAGGCATGGCACAGGTGATGGAATAGGCATGGCACAGATGGTACAGGCATGGCACAGGTGATGGAATAGGCATGGCACAGGTAAAGGAATAGGCATGGCACAGATGGTACAGGCATGGCACATGTGATGGAATAGGCATGGCACAGGTGATGGAATAGGCATGGCACAGCTGATGGAATAGGCATGGCACAGGTGATGGTAAGGTCATGGCACAGGTCATTGTACACAGGTACAGGCATGTCACAGGCATGTAACACGCCCCCCCCATCAACGCAGAGAGAGACCAGCGTGCGTCCGTGCCCCCTTCAAGGCACCAGACTGTGACAGTGTGCAGGCCGGCCCGTTCACCCCCCCCATGAGGCATCACTTACCGGCTCGGCGGCTCAGTCTCACTGCTGCTGCGGGTCTGTCTGCGGCCTGCGGGACTCGGGAGTAGCGTCTCTGGGCTGGCTCTGCGGAGTCTGCGGACTGTTTTCTTACAGCTGGAAGCTGGAACCCGATATCGACACTGCGGAGGGGGGCCGGGTGGAGGAGAGGAGAGCGCCAAGGGAGGGTGTTTTCTCACAGTGGCATCGGAGGGAGTGTCACTCCACTCGTCGAGTCTGTCAGCCAGGTCAGGTGGTCCGTGGTCACTCCTGTAGACTTCTTCTGCGGACGAACGAGCTTTTCTTCCACGGAGTCCTCACGAGCTCTGCCTCTCCTCTCTCTCAGCCGGGCGGGAAGTACTGGGAATGGAAGGTGATCACGAGATGACGCTGGGGTGGTGCACCGCCCCCACGCGTCACATCCCGGGATGTCCTCCTGTGATTGGTCCAGGCTGGAGTCTGGACCAATCACAGCCAGGAGTCCAGGAAAGTGGGGAGTGTTGGGCGCATTGCTCTGCGCCCCGATGACCCCCAGAAGGCCGCCAATCGGCGCCTCTGTCTGCCTCACGTGGGAGGCAAAACCCCACCCCCCCATACCCAGCACTAAGTCCGGCGCCTCTAGTGGGTGAAAAATAGACATTTTTTTTAATCTTTTTTTTCTTCTTGGTTTTTTTGGGGGGAGGCGCCCCTGCGCCCTCTATCGGCAGGCCTCCACTGCATTTGGGACAATAATAACGGGTGTAACGCCTAAATCCGTGCCTGCTACAAACACTACATCTTCTTTGGGGGTATCTTTGGGTAGGGGTACTCGGGAGGACATGAGAAAAATTCCTCTCATGCAGCCGGCTCACTGCGTCTGGAAGGGGAAGTTGGGCAGGCATGCCTCCTGGGTACAGGTAGGCAAGAATGATCTCTTCCTGGAATTCCCGGAAGGATCCAGTTCATCCTGACGCCCTGTATAGGACAAAGGCCTTCAGCATAGCCAATTGGAATAAATAAACAGATACTTTTTTGTACCAGCGTCTGGCTTTATGGGCAACTAAATACAGCGCCAAAAGCTGGTTGTTAAGGTCCACCCCTCCCATATTAAGATTATATTCGTGGACGCAGAGGGGTTTCTCCATAACACCAGTTGCCATAGGAATTTGGATCGTCGTGCCTGCGTGAAGGGAGGACAGAACATAAACATCCCGTGTATCCCTCCACTTCACCGCAAGCAATTTGTCCGTTTTCAAGCAGGCTCTCGCCCCCAGAATAAGACGGGATGTTACAAGCCTTTGGGGGAAGCCCCGGCAATTTGTAATTCGAGCAGGGTGACACCAAGTCCCAAACAATCTTGCCGCTGCTCCCTATGTAGTCTGGGCAGCTGGGGGGCTCCACACAGCTATCTTTTCCCTCATAGACCTGGAAACTAACTTTATAGCCTGTGGCCCTGTCACACAGTTTATATAGCTTGACCCCGTACTTGGCACGCTTGCTGGGGAGGTACTGTTTCATAGCAAGGCGGCCAGTAAATTTAATCAGGGACTCGTCAACGCAGACAACTTGTTCGGGGGTGAACAAGGCTGCAAACCGCTGATTGAAGTGGTCTATGAGGGGCCGAATTTTGTGGAGCCAATCATATGCAGGGTCTCCCCGAGGACAACAGATTTAATTGTCGCTGAAATGCATACATCGCAAAATTTGCTCATATCTTGCCCTGGACATGGAGGCACATGCGCATATGATGAAGTGGGCTAGTGAACCAATATAGCCGCAATTCACTCTGTTTGGTTATGCCCATGTTCAGGGAAAGGCCCAGAAAGAATTTAAATTCAGAAACCGTAATTGATTTCCAGCCGAATGGTCTGGTAAGGGGCGAATTTGGGTTTGCGACGATGAATTGTTGTGCATATAAATTTGATTGATCCACAATAGATCTGAAAAGATCTTCCGTGAAGAACAGCTCAAAAAAGTTCAGGGGCGTAAAACCAGCTGTCTCCACGTGGATTCCAGGTTGGGCAGTAAATGGGGGAAGTACTGGCGCTGTAGAATCAGTGGGTTGCCAATTGGGATATGCCAGCGCATCAGGGAGGGCACTATGGGCTTTACGGGCCTGTCATCGAATATGCGGTGGCTGCAAGCCACTACTCATGCTAGCCACAGCACCAGCTTCAACTGCACTTATGGGACTCGCCACATCACCAAGTGTTACTGCAGTGCTGGTTGTACTAGGTCCAGGGTGTACTAGGCCACTGGCGCTTGCCAGGTCGCCAGAAGGATGAGCGGCACTAGTAACCACACTCTACTCCATACGAGCACCCTGCGATTCCTACATCTCAACAACTCCAAAATGGGGTCGGGTGCGCCTGGGTCTAACAGGGACCCATCCCTCGTTTGAGCTATCTGTCATGAAGCCAATGACATCATCTGGTTTATATACTGACCCTGATTCTGCCAGTGTAGCTTCCCCATCGCTATCATCTGACATGGCCAGTATACTATATACCTCTTCACCACTGTACCAACGTTTGGTCATTTTGGTAACTAAATTTACTGGTACAGTAGTGCGACTCACAGGTAATAAAAGCACCTGGTTGTCAAGGAATATTTCAAGTGCTACCAAAAAAAACTGCTAATGCTAGCAGGGATCAGGCCTGACTCTGCTAACACAGTGGTTTTGTGTGTTGTGTTTTTTTTGTAAGTGACAGTAATCTATTGATTACTACACTTGCCTGGGTGAAAGGGTTAAACGCAGGTGCTGGCCGGAATCAGTGCTGATCGTGCAAACACAGCGTTTTGGGAACCCTAAACTATGGGGACGCTAGTATAGTTGTGATCAGATCAGATATTGATCTGTTCAAAACACTATACTAGTAAAGGAAGTGTATGTGCGTGTGTGTGTGTGTGTGTGTGTGTAGTAATCAAGGGGTTATTTCTAACTATGCGCCGGGGATCTGCGCTTTTTTAGACCACCACTAACACTAGCTAATGTCACCTGTGTCACTAATAATAGTGATCAGAAAAAAAACTGTACACTATAAAAGTGACACTGTGACAGGGCACAGAAGGGATTAACTGGGGGTGATCGGGGGGATCAGGGGGTTAAATCTTTATTGGGGGACCCTAAACCTCCTTTGGGATAGAAACTAACTCGCTAGCGCAAACTCAAATCACAATCACACTAATACAAAATACAGTAAAAACAGTATATTATGTGTGTATTAGTGTGCAATGTGACAGGGGGAAGGGGTTAACTGGATGTGATCAGGGGGGGATCAGGGGGTTAAATCTTTATTGGGAGGGGGTGGCAGGTATCCTAAGGATAAAAGGAACGGTGGCAAGCGCTAAAACTGGTCACAAGTCACACTTATACAGGTATATAGAAAATGCTATATACTGTATACAGTGTGTGTTGTGACAGGGGGTGTAGGGGTGATCAGGGGGGGATCAGGGGCTTAAATCATTATTGGGGGGTGGCGGGGACCCTAAGCCTCCTTTGGGACAGAAACTAACTCGCTAGCGCTAATTTAGGTCACAAACACACTAATAAAAAATACAAAAACACAATATATTACTTTTGTATTAGTGTGCAATGTGACAGGGGGGGAGGGGTTAACTGGGGGGGATCAGGGGGGATCAGGGGGTTAAATCTTTATTGGGGGGTGGCGGGTATTTTAAGTTAAAAGAGGGGGTCGCAAGCGCTACACCTGGTCACAAATCACACTTATACAGGTATATAGGAAAATGCTATATGCTGTATACAGTGTGTGTTGTGACAGGGGGTGTAGGGGTTAACTGGAGAGTGATCGGGGGTTAAATGTGCCTATCTAAGTGTACAAGTGTGTGCTTGTGCAGTTACTCACAGTTAGATGTGCTCTCCTCTCACGCTGGATCCAAAAAGGATCATGGGAGGGGAGGACACATCTTTTCTGAGCCTGTGTTTACAGGCTCAGCATGTAATCTGATTGGGCAGAACCGATCTACAGGTCCAGGCCAAAAATGATTGGCCTGGACCTGATGACTGATTGGTTCTGAACCCAATCAAGCCATTGGCGGCGGCGGGGGAGGGGGGCGCGGTAGCGCGCACAGGACCGGCCGTGAGTGCCGACTTAGACCTACGTTACTTTGCCTGGCTGGGGCTGACTGCCGACGTAGATAGTCGTGCGGCGGTCGGCAAGTGGTTAATGAGTTCTCACACTTTGGGAGACAGCCATTAAAACCAGAAAGTACACATAAACCCCATTTGAAAGTAAGGGAAAATTAACTGGTGAATTATGTATAACCAAGCACATTAAAAATGATTTGCTGATTTGTTTTTGTTAAAAAAAAAAAAAAACTGTAAATGGTTATGAATAGTGTTGAGCGAACACGGACTGTATTATTCGTGTTCGTACCGAATAATTGGATTTTTGTTACCCGAACACGGACCCGAAAACTTTACTGTATGTTCGGGTTTAAAATCCGTTTTCGGTCATTTTATTTCCGGGTTTGTATGTATTGGCGCGCTTTTAATGGCGGGCTTTCAACAGCCAATCAACAAGCGTTTAACTGGTGTGCCTTAAGCCATCCCAGCCATGCCTACAAATGTATTAGTAGCTGTGATTAGCCATCTGAAGCATGTGACCAAGTCTTTATAAGTTCGAGACCGAGCGCCGCTGCGTCATTCTGCTGTAGTTTAGGGAGAGAGCACACATCATACGTGCTGGCTGCTGATTAGGGACAGACAGTCATAAATTATATTGTGTCCGAAAAGAATTCAGAATCAGGGACAGGTCGGAGTGCTGCAGCAGGGCATTTTAGGGTGAGTCTGGAGATAGGCAGGGTCAGTGTTCTACAATTGATTTTGGTGTGGGGGGGGGTTTGCAGTGACTGATCTTATCGATCATTTTAGGGCGAGGCTGGAGATAGGCAGGGTCAGTGGTCCACATCGATTTTGCTGTGTGTGGGGTGGTGTGAACACAATCTTTTTGCCGGCTGAGGAGGAGGGAGAAAAAAGTCTTTTTTATCAGTCAGTTGTGTGCAGCGTTTTTCCTTCAGTGCTGCTGACTGTGATAATACACTGCTGTGTTCACATGTGCTATTATTGAAGGATTTCAAAATGTATACACTTTTTTCTATTCCACTATTCAATATACACCCTTTTGGGTTAAAAAAATGTAATTGTGGCATAGTCTGTACTAATCTATTTAAAAATTACAAACTTAAAAGGGGAATTTTCTTTTTTTTTTCCCTCCATAGCCTGCAGCAGAGCTGACTGATATAAGACACTGCTGTTCACATGTGCTATTGAAAAATCACCAATTTTATATCATATTTTCTATTCCGCTATTCAATCTACACCTTTAGGGTAAAAACAATTACATTGGGGGATAGTCTGTATCGGTACGTGTGAGATACACCTTTCCAATTTTTGGGGCGCATCTCATACTGCCGAGGATTGCAGGGTACTTCAGTGTGCCTCCTGCCTGTTCCAAACTCCTCCTACTCCTCATCCTGCCTTTGGGGGTACAAAAAATAGTAATCGGGGCCTAGTCTGGTTCTGTACGTGTGAGATACATACACCTTTTGATATCATATTTTCTATTCCGCTATTCAATCTACACCTTTGGGGTAAAAACAATTAAATTGCGGGATAGTCTGTATCAGTACGTGTGAGATACACCTTTCTAATTTTTGGGGCGCATCTCATACTGCCGAGGATTACAGGGTGCTTCAGTGTGCCTCTGTAATGTTCCGGTACCTTTGGTACCCTAAATTACACTTTCCACAAGCGTATGCGCCCCACCATTTACTTTTGGAAAGGTGCGCATACACCTTTAAGACTGGAGCTGTCATCACCCAGCGCCGGACTAGATGGCTATTTAGGGCGTCGGTTCTCACTCACATGTGTTCGTTCAAACACCCTTACTTGGATGCTAACCTTGCTTGAAGCTTCCATGCTTGCAAGCTTACTTCGCTGACGGAACCTCGCTGCGCTGATCCCTTTATCCCGCTACGGGATCATCCGCCTCTCCTGAACCACCCTTCGGCTGTATCGCTAATAGTGCTAAGTACCCCGCAGGGGAATTCTCTATAAACTTATACTAAGCTTACACTATCTAGCTCTGCATAGTAAAGACTGTTTATTACATCTGCATAAACTAGATTGCTAGCTCTTGAGACTACTGCTACTTTTCTGCACAGGGTTGATCTCTTTTGTATGTCCACCTGCTATTCTATCATCTGCTATCATACAACATTGCTAAACCTTCCTGCATCCATCTGCTACTGTCTCACCTTCAAGTGTCTATCACCTATCACCTCCACTCAACCTATCCCTCAACCTTCATCATTGTGTTACCACATACATAAAGTCATTCTAGGAACCAGCTTGCTAATTGTTTGTATTTACTGGCTGAAATAAGACCTTCCACACATGATGAGTCATTGAGGTTGGGAATGGTATCTCAGCATATCTCTTACATGACTACTGACGTGGATCTATTTCTGCAGCTGAAAATCCACACCATATAAGAAACGCAGGAGCGTTACAGATTGAACGAACCTAAAATGGATTCAGCAGAAATAACCACTCAGGTGACACAATTAAAACAGCAAGTATCTGCGTTAATACACGCACTTGCTGAATTAAAAGAAGACAATCAGGCTCTGTCGCAGCAGGTAATTAGACTGACACAACTTACCTCTGCTCAGTCCCCTGAACCCAAGATAAATCCCCCTTTGGTATTTACAGGCGATCGCAAAAAATTTCGCGAATTTAAAAACGCATGTGAGTTACTTTTTTTGCTAAAACCTCGTACCTACCTTACTGATCACATTAAGGTTTGTACTATTATTTCTTACCTATCAAGCGATCCTCGAGCCTGGGCAGATTCTCTTTTTGAGAAAAACGACCAGCTTCTCAACTCCTATGCCTTGTTCCTGGCAGAGCTCACTAGCCTATATGATGACCCCAATAGGCAGAGTACTGCTGATCTTCAGTTAAGATCCTTGAAACAAGGAAGGAGGCCTGTAGAAGACTTTGTCGCAGAGTTCAAGAGATGGACCCTTGATTCAGAATGGAATGATGCATCTCTGAAAACCCAATTTAGGCTTGGCCTATCAGAAGCCGTTAAGGACGAGCTCGCCCGAGCGGATCTGCCAAAAACCCTGGATGCATTAATACAACTCAGTATTACCATAGATAGCAGACTACGAGAAAGAAAGGCTGAAAAGATGGGAATGCCATTATCCGTTTCCTCTCGGAGTCTGGCCGTTCCTATGGAGGTAGGAACCATACGCCCACCGCTATCAACTATGGAAAAAGCCAAAAGACGAAATGAAAATCTCTGCTTGTACTGTGCATCCCCGGATCACAAGATAAACGTCTGTCCCCTAGTCAACAAAAAGAAGGGTGAGTGTTCACATGTCTCTCTAGGAGGATTGACAACTTCATTCACTAACCCCTACATTTCTGTTTTTTTGACATTACAGTGGGACCAGAACAGGATTACTACTAAGGCCATGATTGACACAGGATCTTGTGGAAATTATATGGATATATGTTTTGCTGCTTTAAATAAAATTCCTATTATTTCTAAACTCAAACCTGTCTCAGTAAGTCTTATTACCGGTGTTCCGTTATCCTCTGGTCCGATCACCGATCAGACACAAGCACTTCTAGTCACTATTAACGAGTCTCATAGGGAGACTTCTACCTTCGATTTAATACCATCACCCCACTTTCCCATTGTGTTGGGACTTCCCTGGTTGCACACACACCAACCAACCATAGATTGGAAGAAACGGTCCTTGACCTTCCCTTCTTGTTATTGCGAGGAAACGTGTAACCTCCCGTTTTCCGGGAAGATTCTGTCTGTGGTGACAGATGAGATTGCACCACTATGTTATCAGGATCTTTCTGAGGTTTTTCTTGAGAAAAATGCTCAAGCATTACCTCCTCATCGAGACTATGATTGTAGCATTGATCTACTCCCAAATAGCAAATTGCCGTTCGGTCATGTTTATCCTCTTTCACAGGATGAACTTGCCCATCTCAAAACCTATTTGGATGAGAACTTGGAAAAAGGTTTTATTAGACCTTCCACTTCTTCCACAGCAGCAGGACTCTTTTTTGTTCGCAATAAAGATTCAAGTCTCAGACCTATCATCGACTACAGGAAATTGAATGCTATCACAATAAAAGATCGCTATCCTCTACCGCTTATCCCTGAGCTCATTGAGCAGGTGCGTGGAGCTACCTATTTTTCAAAATTAGACCTGAAAGGAGCATACAATCTCATCCGAATCCGTGATGGACACGAGTGGAAGACTGCGTTCAGAACTAGATACGGATTGTTCGAATATCTTGTGATGCCATTCGGCCTATGCAATGCCCCTGCAGTTTTCCAACGATTTATAAACGATATTTTTAAAGACTTACTAGATGTCTGTGTTGTGGTATATCTGGACGATATACTTATATATTCACGGACCCTGTCTGAACACATAAGACATGTAAGACTTGTATTATCGAGATTGCTTGCACATAATCTTTATGTGAAGCTGAAGAAATGTTTGTTCCATAAAGATGAGGTACTCTTTCTAGGCTACATCATATCCAAAACAGGAATCGAGATGGACATGAGTAAAATATCCTGCATTCAGGATTGGCCTACACCAACTACACGCAAGGCGCTACAGCGATTCCTGGGATTTTCAAATTTCTACAGGAAGTTCATAAAAAACTTTTCTGCTATTGTGAGACCCCTCACACAGCTCACTAGCATAAAAATACCATTTAAATGGTCAGAAGAAGCAAATAAGGCTTTCCACTTGTTTACTTCCGCTCCCATATTACGCCATCCAGACCCATCCCTCCAATACATTCTGGAGGTAGATGCGTCAAACATGGCAGTAGGAGCAATACTCTCCCAACGACCTACCCACACTTCACCACTTCATCCAGTCGCCTTTTTTTCTAAATCCCTGAGCAGTCCCGAGATAAATTCCCCCGTGGGTGAAAAGGAACTGCTTGCTATAAAATTGGCTCTGGAGAATTGGCAACATTTACTCGAAGGCACCCAATTACCAATAATTATATACACGGACCATAAAAACCTCCAATATCTTCAGACTAGCAAAACTCTCTCGCATCGACAGGTACGATGGTCACTATTCTTTCTAAGGTTTAACTTCCTAGTGACCTACACACCTGCAGATAAGAACAAAAAGGCGGATGCACTATCACGACTAACTGAAGAAAACTACTTTGAAATCCCTTCCGTTCCTATAATACCTCACAAACGCATTATTGGAGTTGTCCGTTCCTTGAAGGAAGAGGTTCTGCATGGTATAAGTTTGGATTCACCCCCACCACAACTAAATACTGATGCAGAGGGCTTCCTCTACTATAACGACAAACTTTACATACCACCTACCCTACGCACCAAGATCTTGGAATTATCGCATGATGTGCCTATGGCAGGACATATGGGTATGACAAAGACTTTCAATTTGATTTCTCGGCAATTCTGGTGGCCTGACATGAAAACATCTATACAAAAATTCGTCTCTTCATGCAATGTCTGTGCCAGGTCCAAAATTGACACTACGAGACCATCCGGTCTACTATGCAGTCTACCAATACCCCAAACTCCATGGGAGGTTTTGTCATTGGACTTCATCGTAGAATTGCCTCCTTCCAAAGGATTTAATACCATCTTGGTGTCAGTGGACCATCTGACAAAGATGGCACATTTCATTGCTATTCGCAGACTACCTTCGTCCAAACAAACGGCAGAACTCCTGATGAAACATGTCTTCAGATTACATGGAATCCCAAAAACTCTTCTGTCTGACCGTGGATCCCAATTTATTTCTAAATTCTGGCAAGAACTATGTCACATACTACGGATTGAGCGGAAGCTCACTTCTCCTTACCATCCGCAGACCAACGGACAGACTGAAAGAGTTAACCAATGCATCGAGCAGTATTTACGTTGTTACACTTCTTACCAACAGGATGATTGGTTGGATCTTCTCCCCCTGGCAGAATTTGCCTACAACAACGCAACTCACAGTACAACCAAGCAGAGTCCGTTCTACTTGAACTATGGGTTCCATCCCTCTATTCTCCCTCCACGCATCCTTCCTTCAAATAACCCAGTAGCCTCAGACTATCTTACCCAAATAAAGGATTCTCTGGGTTTACTAAATACTACCATTGCACACGCTCACAGTCAACAAAAGAAGTACTATGATCTTTGTAGAAGACCTTCTCCACAGTATACTATCGGGGACCTCATTTGGCTCTCAACAAAAAACTTGAGACTGAAGATCCCTAGCAAAAAGCTTGGACCTCTGTTCTTGGGACCTTTCCCAATCAAGAAACTTATTGGAAAAGCTGCAGTGCAGCTTACATTGCCCATGGACCTAAAAATCCATCCCATTTTCCATGTGTCGCTATTAAAACCCCATGTTCCGGACCAAGGAATAAGGCCTAATATTCCACCTCCCCCTCCTGTACAAGTTGAAGGTGGAGAAGAATACGAGATAAAAGAGATTCTGGATTCTCGTATCTACAGAAGAAGACTTCAGTACTTGGTTAGATGGAAGAACTATGGGCCCCAAGACGACACCTGGCTAAACACCTCTGACATACATGCCCCTAGATTAATCCGCAATTTTCATGCGAGATACCCAGACAAACCAGCTCCAGAGGCCTTCAGGAGCAGGCCTTAAGGGGGGGGTATTGTAATGTTCCGGTACCTTTGGTACCCTAAATTACACTTTCCACAAGTGTATGCGCCCCACCATTTACTTTTGGAAAGGTGCGCATACACCTTTAAGACTGGAGCTGTCATCACCCAGCGCCGGAGTAGATGGCTATTTAGGGCGTCGGTTCTCACTCACATGTGTTCGTTCAAACACCCTTACTTGGATGCTAACCTTGCTTGAAGCTTCCATGCTTGCAAGCTTACTTCGCTGACGGAACCTCGCTGCGCTGATCCCTTTATCCCGCTACGGGATCATCCGCCTCTCCTGAACCACCCTTCGGCTGTATCGCTAATAGTGCTAAGTACCCCGCAGGGGAATTCTCTATAAACTTATACTAAGCTTACACTATCTAGCTCTGCATAGTAAAGACTGTTTATTACATCTGCATAATCTAGATTGCTAGCTCTTGAGACTACTGCACTGGGTTGATCTCTTTTGTATGTCCACCTGCTATTCTATCATCTGCTATCATACAACATTGCTAAACCTTCCTGCATCCATCTGCTACTGTCTCACCTTCAAGTGTCTATCACCTATCACCTCCACTCAACCTATCCCTCAACCTTCATCATTGTGTTACCACATACATAAAGTCATTCTAGGAACCAGCTTGCTAATTGTGTGTATTTACTGGCTGAAATAAGACCTTCCACACAAGATGAGTCATTGAGGTTGGGAATGGTATCTCAGCATATCTCTTACATGACTACTGACGTGGATCTATTTCTGCAGCTGAAAATCCACACCATATAAGAAACGCAGGAGCGTTACAGCCTCCTGCCTGTTCCAAACTCCTCGTACTCCTCATCCTGCCTTTGGGGGTACAAAAAATAGTAATTTGGGCCTAGTCTGGGTCTGTACGTGTGAGATACATACACCTTTTGATATCATATTTTCTATTCCGCTATTCAATCTACACCCTTGAGGTAAAAACAATTAAATTGCGGGATAGTCTGTATCGGTACGTGTGAGATACACCTTTCCAATTTTTGGGGCGCATCTCATACTGCCGAGGATTGCAGGGTGCTTCAGTGTGCCTCCTGCCTGTTCCGAACTCCTCCTACTCCTCATCCTGCCTTTGGGGGTACAAAAAATAGTAATTTAAGCCTAGTCTGGGTCTCTACGTGTGAGATACATATACCTTTTGATATCATATTTTCTATTCCGCTATTCAATCTACACCTTTAGGGTAAAAACAATTAAATTGCGGGATAGTCTGTATTGGTACGTGTGAGATACACCTTTCCAATTTTTGGGGCGCATCTCATACCGCCGAGGATTGCAGGGTGCTTCAGTGTGCCTCCTGCCTGTTCCGAACTCCTCCTACTCCTCATCCTGCCTTTGGGGGTACAAAAAATAGTAATTTGGGCCTAGTCTGGGTCTCTACGTGTGAGATACATACACCCTTTGATATCATATTTTCTATTCCGCTATTTAATCTACACCTTTGGGGTAAAAACAATTAAATTGCGGGATAGTCTGTATCGGTACGTGTGAGATACACCTTTCCAATTTTTGGGGCGCATCTCATGCTGCCGAGGATTGCAGGGTGCTTCAGTGTGCCTCCTGCCTGTTCCAAACTCCTCCTACTCCTCATCCTGCCTTTGGGGGTACAAAAAATAGTAATTTGGGCCTAGTCTGGGTCTCTACGTGTGAGATACATACACCCTTTGATATCATATTTTCTATTCCGCTATTCAATCTACACCCTTGGGGTAAAAACAATTAAATTGCGGGATAGTCTGTATCGGTATGTGTGAGATACACCTTTCCAATTTTTGGGGCGCATCTCATACCGCCGAGGATTGCAGGGTGCTGCACTGTGCCTCCTGCCTGTTCCGAACTCATCCTACTCCTCATCCTGCCTTTGGGGGTACAAAAAATATTAATTTGGGCCTAGTCTGGGTCTGTATGTGTGAGATACATACACCTTTTGATATCATATTTTCTATTCCGCTATTCAATCTACACCCTTGGGGTAAAAACAATTAAATTGCGGGATAGTCTGTATCGGTATGTGTGAGATACACCTTTCCAATTTTTGGGGCGCATCTCATACCGCCGAGGATTGCAGGGTGCTGCAGTGTGCCTCCTGCCTGTTCCGAACTCCTCCTACTCCTCATCCTGCCTTTGGGGGTACAAAAAATATTAATTTGGGCCTAGTCTGGGTCTGTACGTGTGAGATACATACACCATTTGATATCATATTTTCTATTCCGCTATTCAATCTACACCCTTGGGGTAAAAACAATTAAATTGCGGGATAGTCTGTATTGGTACGTGTGAGATACACCTTTCCAATTTTTGGGGCGCATCTCATACCGCCAAGGATTGCAGGGTGCTTCAGTGTGCCTCCTGCCTGTTCCAAACTCCTCCTACTCCTCATCCTGCCTTTGGGGGTACAAAAAATAGTAATTTGGGCCTAGTCTGGGTCTCTACGTGTGAGATACATACACCCTTTGATATCATATTTTCTATTCCGCTATTCAATCTACACCCTTGGGGTAAAAACAATTAAATTGCGGGATAGTCTGTATCAGTACGTGTGAGATACACCTTTCCAATTTTTGGGGCGCATCTCATACTGCCGAGGATTGCAGGGTGCTTCAGTGTGCCTCCTGCCTGTTCCAAACTCCTCCTACTCCTCATCCTGCCTTTGGGGGTACAAAAAATAGTAATTTGGGCCTAGTCTGGGTCTCTACGTGTGAGATACATACACCCTTTGATATCATATTTTCAATTCCGCTATTCAATCTACACCCTTGGGGTAAAAACAATTAAATTGCGGGATAGTGTGTATCGGTACGTGTGAGATACACCTTTCCAATTTTTGGGGCGCATCTCATACCGCCGAGGATTGCAGGGTGCTGCAGTGTGCCTCCTGCCTGTTCCGAACTCATCCTACTCCTCATCCTGCCTTTGGGGGTACAAAAAATATTAATTTGGGCCTAGTCTGGGTCTGTACGTGTGAGATACATACACCTTTTGATATCATATTTTCTATTCCGCTATTCAATCTACACCCTTGGGGTAAAAACAATTAAATTGCGGGATAGTCTGTATCAGTAAGTGTGAGATACACCTTTCCAATTTTTGGGGCGCATCTCATACCGCCGAGGATTGCAGGGTGCTGCAGTGTGCCTCCTGCCTGTTCCGAACTCCTCCTACTCCTCATCCTGCCTTTGGGGGTACAAAAAATATTAATTTGGGCCTAGTCTGGGTCTGTACGTGTGAGATACATACACCATTTGATATCATATTTTCTATTCCGCTATTCAATCTACACCCTTGGGGTAAAAACAATTAAATTGCGGGATAGTCTGTATTGGTACGTGTGAGATACACCTTTCCAATTTTTGGGGCCCATCTCATACCGCCGAGGATTGCAGGGTGCTTCAGTGTGCCTCCTGCCTGTTCCGAACTCCTCCTACTCCTCATCCTGCCTTTGGGGGTACAAAAAATAGTAATTTGGGCCTAGTCTGGGTCTCTACGTGTGAGATACATACACCCTTTGATATCATATTTTCTATTCCGCTATTTAATCTACACCTTTGGGGTAAAAACAATTAAATTGCGGGATAATCTGTATCGGTACGTGTGAGATACACCTTTCCAATTTTTGGGGCGCATCTCATACCGCCGAGGATTGCAGGGTGCTTCAGTGTGCCTGCTGCCTGTTCCAAACTCCTCCTACTCCTCATCCTGCCTTTGGGGGTACAAAAAATAGTAATCAGGGCCTAGTCTGGTTCTGTACGTGTGAGATACACCACCGTTTTGTAAAATTTTTCCTATTCCGCTATTCAATATACACCCTGTTTGAGTGTAAAAAATTAAATTACGGCATAGTCTGTATCGGTACATGTGAGATACACCTTTTTAAATTTGTTTGGCGCATCTCCTTCCACTGCCGAGGATTGCAGGGCGCTTTAGTTTGCCTCCTGTTCACAACTCCTCCTACTTGCGGCATAGTTTGCATATTTGACTGTGAGATACACCCGTGCAATACTGTTGTTGTTTTGTTCCGCTATTCAATAAACACCTTTCTAGGGCAAGATCTTAAATTACAGAAATATGAGGAGACCGCCAAATAGGGGCCGTGGCCTGGGTCGTGGTGCTTCTGGTAGAGCTCCTGTTGCAAGGAGAGGACGTGGTCAATCTGTGCCAGCTACACGCACAAGTGAAACACCTTCCTCAAGTGTGAGTAGGCGACAGAACCTGCAGCAGTATTTGGTAGGGCATCATGCGCCTCTAGACGTGATTCGGCCAGAAGAAGTACAGGCGATAGTAGATTGGGTTGCTGACAGTGCCTCCAGTTCCTTCACATTGTCTCCCACCCAGTCTACTGCAGAAAGGTCAGAGTTGGAACCTGCAGCCAATGTCCAACCGTCTTTCACCTCACCCCCTTGCAAATCAGGCAAGCAGTCTGAGCCCCAAGTCATACAGAAGTCTCTTCTTCGTTTTGAGGACTCTGTCAGCAGGGTTTCCCAGGGCCATCCACCTAGCCCTGCCCCAGAAGTGGAAGAGATTGAGTGCAGCAATGCCCAACCACTTATTTCTCAAGATGAGTATATGGAAGGACCATCGCAGCACGTCTCCGATGATGACGAAACACAGGTGCCAACTGCTGTGGCATTCAGAATTGTGGAGACCAACAAGGAGGGCAGGGGTGAAGACTGGGTGGAAGATGATGTGGAGGACGATGAGGTCCTCGACCCCACATGGAATGAAGGTCATGCAGGTGACCTGAGTAGTTTGGAGGAAGAGGCGGTGGTCGCACAGAGCCACCAGCACAGCAGAAGAGGGAGCAGAGTGCAGAAGCGGAGCGGCCGTGCCTTAGTGTACGCCTGCTACTGCCCAACGCAGCAAGGGAACGAGCGCACCAAAGCCAGCTCAAAGGAGTTCTCTAGCGTGGAAGTTCTTCAGAAAATGTGCTGATGACAGGACACGAGTGGTTTGCACCCTGTGCAATCAGAGCCTGAAGCGAGGCATAAACCTTCTCAACCTGAGCACAACCTGCATGATCAGGCATCTAAGTGCAAAGCACGAGCTGCAATGGAGTAGACACCTTCAAAACCAAGAAAGGTCTCTGGCTCCTCCTGCTTCCTCTTCTGCTGCAGTCTCGGCCTCTCCATCCACATCTGTAGTGATACCGGCACCTGCCACCCCGCAAACAGACGATCTGTCAGCAACACCACCACCTGGGTCACCAACCATCTCCACAATGTCCCGTGGAAGCGTTCAGCTTTCCATCTCCCAAACACTTGAGAGGAAGAGGAAGTACCCCCCTACCCACCCGCGATCCCTGGCCCTGAATGCCAGCATTTCAAAATTCTTGGCCTTTGAAATGCTGTCATTCCGTCTGGTGGAGACGCACAGTTTTAAAAACCTTACGTCGGTGGCTGTCCCACAGTACGTCGTGCCCAGCCGCCACTACTTTTCCAGGCAAGCCATCCCTGCCCTGCACAACCAAGTGTGGGAAAAAATCAGGTGTGCACTGCGCAACGCCAACTGTGCCAAGGTCCACCTAACTACCGATACCTGGACCAGTAAGCACGGTCAGGGGCGTTATATCTCCCTAACGACACACTGGGTAAATGCAGTGGCGGCTGGGCCTGAGGCGGATAGCAATTTGGCGCATGTCCTTCCACCACCGAGGATTGCAGGGCGCTTCAGTTTGCCTCCTGTTCCTAACTCCTCCTACTCCGCTTCCTCATCCTCTACCGCCTCCTCATCCGGTCAGCGTAACACCTTCACCACCAACTTCAGCACGGTAAACGACAGCAGGCAGTTTTAAAACTTGCCTGTTTGGGGGAAAAACCACACACCGTGCAGGAGTTGTGGAGGAGCATGGAACAGCAGACAAATGAGTGGTTGCTGCCAGCGAGCCTCAAGCCCGGCCTGGTAGTTTGCGATAACGGGCGAAATCTCATAGCAGCTCTGGGCCTAGCTGGTTTGACGCACATCCCTTGCCTGGCGCATGTGCTGAATTTGGTGGTGCAGAGGTTCCATAAAAATTACCCCGATATGTCAGAGCTGCTGCAGAAAGTGCGGGCCATCTGTGCGCACTTTCGGCATTTTCACCCTGCTGCTGCTTGCCTGTCAGCGCTGCATCGTAACTTCGGCCTTCCCGCTCACCGCCTCTTATGTGACGTGCCCACAAGGTGGAACTCCACCTTGCACATGCTGTAAAGACTGTGCGAGCAGCAGCAGGCCATAGTGGAGTTTCAGCTGCAGCACGCACGTGTGAGTCGCTCTGCGGAACAGCACCACTTCACCACCAATAACTGGGCCTCCATGCGAGACCTGTGTGCCTTGTTGCGCTGTTTTGAGTACTCCGCCAACATGGCCAGTGCCGATGACGCCGTTGTCAGTTTAAATATCCCACTTCTATGCCTCCTTCAAAAAACGATTCGGGCGATGATGGAAGAGGATGTGGCACAGGATGAGGAGGAGGAGGAGGAGGAGGATGAAGAGGTAACATTTCCAAGGCTTTCAGGGCAGTCATTCGCAAGGGGCTCCGAGGGTGGGTTCCTGCACACACAAACGCCAGGAACACAATTGTTCAGCAGGGGCACAGTTCTGGAGGATGAGGAGGATGAGGAGGATGAGGAGGAGGAGATGGAACCATGTTCACAGCAGGGTGGCACCCAGGCCAGCTCATGGCCATCACTAGTGCATTGCTGGGGGGATACAGAGGACACAGACGATACACCTCCCACAGAGGACAGCCTTTCGTTGCCTCTGGGCAGCCTGGCACACATGAGCGATTACATGCTGCAGTGTCTCCACAACGACCGCCGAGTTGCCCACATTCTAACTTGTGCTGATTACTGGGTGGCCACGCTGCTGGATCCCCGTTACAAGGACCACGTACCGTCCTTAATTCACTCACTGGAGCGCGATCGCAAGATGCGCGAGTACAAGCACACGCTGTTAGACGCGATGCTGCTGGCATTCCCACCTGACAGCGGGGCCACAGTGGAAGCACAAGGCCAAGGCAGAGGAGGAGGAGGAGGAAGAGGTCGCCAACGCAACCAGGGCGCCGCCAGCACCTCAGAAGGCAGGGTTAGAATGGCCGAAATGTGGAAAAGCTTTGTTAGCACGCCACAACAAACAGCAGCACCAGCAGCTCATATGGAACGTCTTAGCAGGAGGCAGCATTTCACCAACATGGTGGAGCAGTATGTGTGCACACGCCTACATGTAGTGAATGATGGGTCTGCCCCCTTCAACTTCTGGGTCTCCAAATTGGGCACATGGCCTGAGCTTGCCCTTTAACCCTTGGAGGTGCTGGCGTGCCCTGCAGCCAGTGTATTATCTGAACGTGTATTTAGCACGGCTGGGGGCGTTATCACAGACAAGCGAAGCCGCCTGTCCAGAGACAATGTGGACAAGCTCACGTTCATTGAAATTAACCAGGCATGGATCCCACAGGACTTTTCCGTACCTTGTGCAGAATAGAGATGGATACCGACCTTACCCAGCCATTGTTCTATTTTTGCACTTTCTCACTCTTTTGGGGTGTACCCTCATTTAAAATGACTGAAAAAAAGCAGTGTTGGCTACCTCGTCCTCCTCCACCGCCGCTTCCACCTACACCGCCCATAGGTGTGCGCAGCCTATTGCATTAGGGTGTGCACCCCAAAGTTTAAATACACATGCATGTGTTTGCCTACATGTACATGACCCCGGTACATTACTCTCCCTGCTGGCAAAGTGAAATAGAAGTGTGTGGCACTTCTCTTATGGCAGAGCAGGTCCGAGGGAGATCTTTCCCATCTCCTCACTGGCAAACAGAGCGATAATGCTAATGTGCCCTAGGTGATTAGGGTGTGCCCAGGCACACCCGGCACACCCTGTGTGCACGCCTATGACACCGCCACATCCACCACCACCACCTCAACCTCCCTCCTACTCCATATGGGCCTCGAGATGAAGAACATTGTTTTTTTTTTTTTTTTTTTGTTTTAAGTTATTTCCCTATCCACATTTGTTTGCAGAGCACTTGCCATGCTCTTAACTAAGTTTTGCTGCCATTTGCAGCACTCTAGCCCTTTCCATTGGTGTTTAAGAGCCATTTTAGTGCCTGAAATTTCGGGTCCCCATTGACTTCAATGGGGTTCGGTGTCCGGGTAAAGTTCAGGAAAAAGTCCGGGACACGGACCCGAACTTTTTTTTCAAGTTCGGCCGAACCCCCCGAACACGGACATCCAGGTGTCCGCTGAACTCTAGTTATGAAGCATGAAGTATCTTGGCATTCTGGTGCCTTACAGTGCATCATGCGTGTTAATATCCATTTTTTTCCACACATTAATGTGGGTTGTGTTAGAGCAGTCCAGTTTATAGGCTAAAAATAAAAAAAAATGGCCATGAATCATTTTTGGCAATGCAGCACTTCACAACATATTGTAGTGCATTATTGTGCATGTGCTGCACTATAAAGTATTTGTGTGCCATTTATAATGAACACCACTGAAAAACGCTTACAAAAAAAACATGCGTTATGATAATGCACAGTAACACACATATTACTGCTACCCACCACATTCCAAAGTTGTGTTTCAGCTCTTAGGGTAAATGAAAATAAAGTAATTCAGACAACAACGTTGTGCTGCTCTAATAAAACTGTTGCCAACATTGTGTATGTAGGAGCATATATTTATTAACCAATTAAACCAAAATTTATTTCAGAAATTGTTGGCAATGGTTTGCACGTGTGGATTATTTTTTTTAAAAACAAGAAAAGCCAAAAAGATGCTACCTTTTAGTTGCTAACTTAAAAAAAAACACAATCTTTTGAAGAACTAATTCCTTTTTCAGATATCATGAAAGATGAAGAACAAGCCACTTAAATATATTACTTTATGAAGTATCTATTATCAATTTATTCCTGGCTAATATGGTAAATCATCTTTTTTTTTCTCTTTCTAAACATGCATTGAGGTTCATTCACTAAAGTAAAGGCTGTTCATTTTGTAAATGGAATAATAGTAAATAAGATCAACCTGTGTACACCTTCCATACCTGGTTATGTGCAAGGAAAATTGAAAAAAAAAAATGGATTTTTGTTAACATAAGATTGTGTGATTAAAGTGAATGCAACTTCATCTTTTTATTAAGCTTAGTGCGATTCTCTCAATTCACTTGTCTCTATACCTTTAGTAAATCAATTGCATTGCATGTTTTCATTTTTTTAAATTGAATAACATTTTGCATAGGATAATGTCATACGCTTTTAGCAGGTCATGCTCAAGGGCTTTCAAGGCTTCTGTGTTAGGCTACCATTATTTTCTTTATTCAAGATCACATTTAAAACACATTTGATTCAATCCTCTTACCAACCCCTTCTTGCCTGCTCTGTACCAATATCCTTCTATAGAGTTACATTTTAAAAGAGACAGTTTGAAAACAAACAGATTCTGTTAAAACCTAAATCAATAATGCTCTATGAATCCTGTTCCAGGAGCACACCCTGAATTTACTGCCCCTTTATTTATTTGCAGTGTAAACACTGGCATGCATTATAGTAGTGCATTGTGTAAAGGTAGCCTATTTGACATGAATGGGCTGGCAACACACCCTAATATGCTTACAAAAATTTGCACAGGACCATTTTTTTTGTAACACTTAGCCATGCATTGTGGATGAGTAAATTTCAGGTGTGTTAATGTAACCTAAATGTATATTAAAACTGTTTTTGCTTCTAAGTGATTTCAATATATATATATATATATATATATATATATATATATATATATACACATACATACATACATACACATACACACTGAATGTTTTTTTTATTTTGTTTACATTTTGCTTTTAATTTTTATAAGGCAATTGTAACATCTCAAGAAATGTTGTAATTTGTAATGCTCTTTCCGAAAAGCCTGCTAGTCTCTTGTCATCTACCACAGAGAAACTGGCATCTAAACACTAGTAGTGGATAATCTCCACACCTGAGGGTGTTTCTTTCCTAACAAACAAAATGGACAATAGCAGTCAGTTTGCATTCATGCAGCTTTCCATTAATTAAAAGTCACAAAACAGAAACAGATGGTTCCTTGAGGGATTCTATTTTAACACCCTCTGTCAATGAAGATGCCATTCATCTGAAATTCTTTTATTATTTACTGCATGCATTTCTACCGCAAGCCAACATTATCTACTTGCTATCTAGATAGAAAAACTTTGTTAGTGTTTTAAACTTGCTATTTGACTTTTCACTGATGGTATTAGAGTAAACAAGCATATTGATTAACTTGTTACATAAAGTATAACCAGATGTGTATGTGCTCAGTATAAGGTAATGCTTTCTATTCTATGTTTCCAAGTTTACTCATATTTTCACTTTAAACATAGTAAATACGGCCTAATTATTATAGTATAGAAAGCTACTCATATTGAATCACTAAAAGCACAACCCCTGGCAAAAAGTATGGAATCACTAGTTTTGGAAAATTTAAATTTTATTGTTTACTTTTGTAGAATAAAAACGAATTACAGACATGCTTTAAAACTATTTTCTTTAAGAGAAACTTAAAAAATAAAAAAGAAAGAAAACTGTAGTCAATTGCAACTGTTTTTGCAGATCAAGCAGAGAAAAAAAATATGGAATCACTAAGTTCTGAGGAAAATATTATGGAATCACTATGTACATATGATGTAAAATACCCAGTGCAGTTCTAAAACAAATATCTGCATCAGATTGCATATGTTAATTTGTCTGCAGTTAAAAAAGAGTGATTGCACACCATGGCGAGCTGTTGCACAAACCTGATTGACAGGAAGCATGGTTCCAACACGAGAGATGTCAGTTGAAAAAAGAGAGAGGATTATAAAACTCCTTTGCACTTTCACACTACCTATTGGAATTTTCTACCATTTATGCACGTTTAATTGGGGAGCAATTAAAAGTCCAGTAGACAAATGTAATAATAACAACTGACAAACGTAAAGCTTTCTCTCACTTTAGGGGTCAAATCTATTTACTTCTTGTGTCTAGAAAAGAAATTGGAGGGGTAACTCCCAGAGTAGCTATTATAGCAGTTCAAAGTATTATTATATATAGGGGCATGGCTTGGTGCATGAAGCTGTAGGATGTTCTCCACTGTAGTTCCTGGTCCTTACTCACCCAATACAGATCCAAATTTCTGCCTTTGATGGGTAAACAACAGGCCAAGGACACCAAGCAGTCCAGCAGCGGCCTCTCCATGAATGATCTGGACTGCTTTTTCACAAATTTTTTAACCGCTGCTAATACCAAGCAGGCCTCTAAGATGGCACCAGCAACCTCCTGGGGATCTAATAGACTCTCTCATTGCTCACACAACCTCTCTCAGGCATGTATCTGCTCTAGGGAGGGTTGGGACATGGAATCTTATATTAAATCCTTGCCTACAAAAATGGGTTTTGAGCATCATTTGCAGCATATTTAACAGACATACAAGCAGGAGATTACTGAGCGTAAGAAAGACCTGGGTGTCAGGATAAAAGACATTGACAAGACATTGAAAATACTACAGCTGAGTTGTGTAATGCCTTGTAATCTCATGAGAAGATCCTAAATACTCATACTGCGCTTATACAACAGCTTATGTATTAGCAGGATGACACTGAAAACAGAAACTGCCACACAATAATATTAGAATTTGAAGTAATTGGAAGCTAAAGATCTGGCCATAACCATGACTGCCATTTCCAATCAACTCCAGCAAAAACCCAAGGACTCCCCCATTTAAATCAATAGGGTGCACAGAACCTCAGGCCCTTGGAAGCCGGACTCCTCCTTTGTGTGGGACACGCTTTGCAGGATACACTTTTACAAGATAAAGGAGGCCATCATGCGTTCAGCTAGCACACAAGACACTATTTTGTTTAATGAAACTCCTGTGATGCTCCTTCCAGAACTTGAGCTATGCATTGGGCCCTGATGCCCTCACGCAACTGCTACAAGATCATCAAATCAAATATCAATGGGTAATCCCTTTTCAGTTCCGAGTGCACCATGAGGGAAGATCAGCCCAGTTCCACACTTTGGATGAACTGCTGAACTTTCTCACCACTCTGTAATTGCCTCAGGTATCCCTGCCTGAGTTGCCCTTTCATCGCACCAAGCCTGGCTTCCCCTTTGCTCCACAATGGCACCAACAGGGCAAGAAGAAGCACTCCCGGATCGGGATGCAAACAAATGCCAAAAGTAACCAAAACCACCAAAATGTATTAAAAAGATAAAAAAGGAGCTGCTAACATTGTTTAAAAACACTTCACAGTCATTCACAGTATAAATCAATGAATACAGTTTCCCTTTTGTTTCCACAGGGATGACTAATTGCACGCGAGGTAGTGTTTGGAAGTAGAGGCTCAGAAAAAGGAGGATTTCACCTATTATATGTTTATAGAGCATTGGTACATTAATATATCAGCACGAAAAATAGCACTGGGTATTTTACATCATGTGGACTTTCATTTTTTATTATTTTTTTACTCTTTGATTCTTATGATTTTGAATTTTGGCCGCATTACCACAGTGCTACCTGTTAAAGTGATATACTGTAACTTTTTATTTTTAAATTTTCTTTAAGCACTTTACAACCAGCCGCCGCAGACATGCTGCGGCTCAGGCTGGCTCGTACAGGCAAAGCCCCGTACATGTACTGCGCTCGTTCCCAGGGCCCTGGGCACGCTCCCGCGCACCCCCGGCCCCCGCCAATGGTCTGGTTTGGTTCAGAACCAATCAATCATGAGGCCCAGACCAATGATTTTTGGCCTGGACCTGCTGATCGGTCCTGACCAATCACAGACTGACCTGTGCCTGTGAACTGTAAACACAGGCATAGAAATGACCCTCTCTCTCCTCCCAAAATCCTTTTGTAAATCATTGAGAGAAGAGAGAGGATCAAAACGTGAGTACTGCACCAAGCACCCACACACACAGGTAGATAGGCACATTTAACCCCCAATCAACCCCCCCCCCCCCGTTAACCCCTTCCCCCCTGTCACATTGCACACGATATACAGGTATATAGTGGTTTTCTGTATTCCTGTAATAGTGTGATTGTGACTTCAGTTAGGGCTAGGGAGTTAGTTTCTGTCCCAAGTAGGCTTAGGGTCCCTGCCACCCCCCAATAAATATTTAACCCCCATATCACCCCCTGATCCCCCCCCTACACCCCCTGTCACATTGCACACTATAGACAGTTTATAGCATTTGTCTATATTTCTGTAATGGTGTGACTTGTGACTTGGTTTAGCCCTTGCAACCGTTACTTTTAGGCTTAGGATACCACCCCCCAATAAAGCTTTAACCCCCTGATCCCCCTACACCCCCAGTCACATTGAACACTATAGACAGTATATAGCATTTGTCTATATTTCTGTAATGGTGTGACTTGTGACTTGGTTTAGCCCTTACAACCATTACTTTTAGGCTTAGGATACCACCCCCCAATAAAGATTTAACCCCCTGACCCCCCCCCTGATCACCCCCAGTTAACCCCTTTACCCCCTGTCACATCGCACACTATATACAGTATATAGCGGTTTTCTGTATTTCTGTATTAGTGTGATTGTACCTTCAGTTAGCGCTAGAAAGTTAGTTTCTGTCCCAAGTAGGCTTAGGATACCCGCCACCCCCCCCTAAATATTTAACCCCCTGATCACCCCCAGTTAACCCCATTCATTGCCCTGTCACAGTGTCACTTTTCTAGTGTAGAGTTTTTTTCTGATCACTATTATTAGTGTCACAGGTGACATTAGTTAGCGTCAGTCTAGGACAGCGCAGATCCTCGGCGCATAGTTAGAAATATTAGTTAACCCCTTGATTACCACATACACACACACACACACACACACATACACCTCCATTACTAGTATAGTATCTGAACGGATCAATATCTTTGATTTGATCAGAACTATACTAGCGTCCCCAATAGTTTAGGGTTCCCAAAACGCAGCATTAGCAGGACCGGTCACGACACCTGCCAGCACCTGCGTTTAGCCCCTCCGCCCAGCCCACCCCACCCCACCCCACCCAGGCAAGTGCAGTAATCAATAGATTACTGTCACTTCCAAAAAACACAACACACAAAACCGCTGCGTTAGTAGAGTCAGGCCTGCTCCCTGCTAGCATTAGCAGTTTTTTGGTAGCGGTTGAAATAATCCTTGACAACCAGGTGCTTTTTTACCTGTGAGTCACACTACTGTACCTGTAAATTTAGTTGCTAAAATGTCCAAATGGTGGTACAGTAGTAAAGAGGCCTACAGTATACTGACCATGTCAGATGAGAGCGATGGGGAAGCCTCACTGGTAGAATCAGGGTCAGTATACGAACCTGTAGACAGCAGTGGCTCCCTGAAAGATAGCTCAGATGATGGATGGGTCCCTGCTAAAGTCAGGCGTACCCGACCCCATTCTGGAGTTGCTGAGGTGCAGGAATTGCAGGGTGCTCGTATGGAGCAGAGTGTCGGTACTAGTGCTGCTCACACTTCTAGGTGAATAGGCAAGCACCAGCGGCCTAGTACACCCAGGACCTAGACATTCCAGCACTGCAGTATCACTTGGTGACGTGGCGAGTCCCATAATTTTTATACATTTTTATAATTTTCATAAAATTATTTCAGTAGCGCAGGGATGGGGTTCCGCTCCTTTCACACCTATATGTGTGTATGTGTATATATATATATATATATATATATATATATATGTGTGTGTGTGTGTATATATACCCCTATACAGAAGTTCAGATGTCATGCCTGCCTCCAAAGACGCCCAAAAAATGCCTGAAACAAAAACGCCCAGGTGTGAAAGGAGCATATTTGGGAATTCCCCTTGGGGTGGGACTTTGAAGGCCACTCAAAAGTAAACAAAGAAAAATATTAAATATATATGAATTTTATTACAAAAAATCGTAAAAGGTAAACATACAAAGATATTCAGTGAAAATTAGTAAAATTATTGGCAAAACTGATGTTTATATGAAGGTGTACAAATCACTCAACCAATTATTCCATGCAAGATCCGACGTTTCAAGGTGAGAACCTCTTCTTCAGGGATTTTTTGTAGGAATAATTTTTCTGTAAGTATTGGAAAGATATATCAAAGCAAACAATTGTCGATACAATGAAAAACAGTAACAAAATATTGGTATAAACATGTTTTGGAGTATAAACATACACTCATTATAACACAGTATTGTAAATGTAAAAAATAGTTATGTACACTTACATGGTTGAAGGACGCATGAACACCAAAATTGTTTTGCCACAGATTAAAAACATGGAACATTAACGACACCCACAGAGATCGTCATCAGCCTTGTCTATGAGAGGAAGGTTTGGTACTTGGAGCAGGTCCAAAAAGGATGTCAGTAAGCATGTGATAGTGGGAAGTGTGCAGACCAAAGGGGGCCCAGATTGCTCCAACTGGAGTCCAAAATAGCCCGACCAGAGGGGCGGGGGTCAGTCACAATAATACTGTAAATAGCAAGGAAATATATATAATAAGTAAAGAGAGTAAAAAAGCAAAATATTTGTTTTGTCTAAGTGAAGTGTATAGAGAGTACAATGACGCAACAGAACCAGAAATATGCACGCATGTGAAAATACTACACGCATATAAGGCGATAGCCTAATGGGTGTGCGTCAAATAAATACACATATAACGTCTCACTAGGATCAAGCATAGTTCATAACACTGCTACAAAGAAGGGGGGGCCAGTGCATGAAATAAGTTGGAGCCTAAGCTCTACAAATTTATAAGTATGAAGGATAACCAGTGATACTGGGTATATACAAAGTGGAGGTTATATCCATAGCATGAGCTAGATGTGCATATCTACATGTAAGGACTGCCAAAAAAAGGGTAAACCCCTTTGGGGTGATAGAAACTGACCTTGAGACAGCGAGCTCCAAAGAAACCTTCCTCCCAGCAGTGGATGTACACAGTACTCCATGCTGGGAGTGGTGCCTATATGGGAGCGCTGTCAGGTGAAGGCAATCATCCTGATTGCATCTCCACCCCCTGACGGCCATGGGCTCCCTGAGCGGCGCTCGCCAGACCCGCCCACAACCACACCCCGACGCTCACAGGATGTGCGTCATCGGGGGGGGCCGGAGGCGTAGCCGGCGGGCGTCTCCCACCGGCACGGGATATGACGTCGCTGGAACGCAGTAGTACGTACAGCGGCGTGTCCCGGAAGTGGGGAGGACATCCGGAGATGTCAGCAGGGAAAGTCCCCGCCGCCGGGAATCTCTGGGTCCTACATAGCAGACCCGGACCCCGTGCCGGGTTGGAGCAGAGGGCCCCCAAGAGTGCATAGATCCAAATGTATGTGAAAAGACATCAATCAAAGAATGCATGTACTACATGTAATACATGCAACTATTGGAAACAGAAATAATTAAATATTGTCACCACAATATCACCGATTATTGCATTATTGGGCTACTGTGTATTGTAATAGTGCCATTAGACGCTCATTTGTAAGTAGCCATACATACATACAGCTACTCTGGTGATCAAAAAATATATGACGTATAGGTACCAAGGCTGAACAAAGAAGCTATGGGTGGTGTCAATTCCATGTCCTTTTACAAAATAATTCAAACAATAAACACATTTTATTGCGTAGACATCAAAAACAGAAATGTGTGGGTAGTCAGGTGAATATACAGAATGTCCAGACAGCTTAGTGGAGAGGACGTACTATACAAAGAACTCTAGGAGGAAAAGGGTATCATCTTTCAATGCCTCCAGAGGCAAACCCCTCCAGAAAAGGCCTAAACGACACCATGTCATTGAGGCCTGGGGGTTCCGTTGCTTTTAGAAGATGGATCCATCTCAGCTCCATTTGGAGGAGGCGCTTGTTCCAGTCGCCTCCTCTGGGGCTGGGATGGATCCGGTCAAGGGCCAAAAACTTAATCTTGGGAAACTTTCCCCCATGTGCACTAGACACATGGCGGCCCAAATGTAAATCAGGGTCGCGTTTACGCATACTTCTGATATGCTTGTACATGCGTTTCCAAAATTCTAATTTAGTTTTACCAACATAAAAGCATTTACATTCGCAAATCAGAAGATATACGATTCCGATGGTCCTACAATTCACAAAGTGCTTAGCCTTAAACTTTTGACCATTAGGGAGGATAGGGTTCTGCATAGTGTGCATATAGCTACAGTAATGGCATGCACCACATGAAAAAGTACCTTTGTACTTGCAAGGATCAAAGGTGGACTGGCTTTTTAGCTTTTGAGCGCTCAACATCTTCACTCCAATCAAAAAACATTTAATAATGATCGTCCCAAAAGACCCTTCCCAGGTGATATACATGGGAACCAATCTTCCTCAAAAAAACCAAACACAAAACCCACTTCGAAAAACGTATATCCCCTGTTTAAATCACCTGCCACAAACCAATCAGTCGAGAATAATCTTCAACCATCATCACATCACCAGACCTCATTAGTCACTAATCCCTTGTCCACTCAACTTCCTCTACCTTCACTAGCACTATTGATTTACAACACGCCTCTTTTTTAGAGATTCTTCACCAACAAGCTCACCAGCTATCCCCACAGCCCCCCATTCCAACACAACCCGTTTAGCCACTCCCCCCTCACTCTCCACAGAGTCTACTATTATCAATCTTTCAAGTCACATTCTAACGGAAGATGAATCCATGGCCCTTCGGAAAGGGATTAAGTTTTTGCCCAAATGCAGGCCTTGACAAATTTGATTTTGTCAAGGACCTGCATTTATTTGCACGTAAGTTGAATTTTAAAGTTTTATTCAACAAAGAATCCAAGGTTACATCTCTGAATACTCCCCACAATCCTGCCCTTGAAACCCTGATATCGCTCTTAGAAGAAAACGAGGACCTCATTGATCGCGTTGATCTTCCCTCGCTACTAGCGAGTGTTGATCAAGCACCCAATGAACCTCCATGCCCTCATCCTATTGTGAAGAAAAAATCCGATAAATGTCCCCCGATACAGAACTCAAATATAAACTCTTTCTTGAAAATGGTTTCTAATGATGTGGATAAGCTAAGAATTAAGTCTTCACATGCATCTAACATCACGTCCCAACAGCGACAAGCTATAAACTCCCTTGCTAAGAACCAATCAATTATAATTAAGCCATCGGACAAGGGGGGCAACATCGTCCTAATGGACGTTGTACAGTACATCCATTTGTGTCAAAAAATTTTATGTAATCGTGAATGGTATAGACCTATCACCAATGACATCATAAATAAATACAACACTGCCTTTTATAAGTTAGTAGATACAGCCTATCTGCATAACATCATCACTAAAGACACTTGGGAGTACATTCGCCCAGCTTTTCCGGTGGTTCCAACTTTCTATGCCCTCCCCAAGGTCCACAAGGACCTTGGGGACCCCCCAGGGAGACCCATCATCTCTGGGTGCGGGTCTATCACAGACAGCGCAAGCAAAGTCCTCGATAAATTTTTGAAACCCTTCGTTGTTAAACTTCCATCCCATATACGTGACACCATACACTTTCTACAAAAGATTAGTGATCTCACCCTACCCCCTGGGTGTCTTCTGGTGGCGATCGATGTTGAGGCATTGTACAGCTCGATCCCCCATTCCAGGGGGGTCGCAGCTGTACGCCACACGATCGCCACCAGCACGGGCCTGGATGCATATGGGGAGTTTATGCTGTCTATGTTGGAATTCATCTTAACACACAATGTGTTTTCGTTCCAGGGCTCCCACTTCCTCCAGGTACAAGGCATAGCGATGGGCACATGTTGTGCCCCATCCTACGCCAATTTGTACCTGGGGGAGTGGGAGAAAACAGTTTTGACAGATGAAGATCTGACGATATACACTGACTGCATCTGCACATGGATGCGATACATTGATGATGTTTTTGTAATTTGGGATGGACCTAGAGAGTTGCTCAATAGATGCATGGAGAGACTGAACCGTAATGAATTCAACCTAAAATTCACAATGCATGCCGATGCCACCAGGATAACTTTTTTGGACGTTGAGGTCTTCTGTGATGGGGATGGTGTTCTCCGCAGCGGGCTTTTTCGTAAGCCCACTGCTGGGAACACCATCCTCCACGCCACGAGTTTTCACCCCCAACCGCTTATTCGCTCGATCCCGACGAGCCAGTATCTGCGTCTGCGTCGCAACTGTACCAACGTAGATACTTTTAAAACAGCTGCTACCGGGTTGAGGGATAGACTGCTTGCGAGAGGATACTCTCGCAAGTTGTTAAAATCTGCATATAAAAAAGCATTGTTGAGTGACAGAGATTCACTCCTTGTCCCCAGAGTCTGTGAAAATGACAATACCCTGAGGATTATCACCACATTCTCTCAGCAACATCAGGACTTAAGAAAAATTATTGAAAAATATTGGCATATTTTAGCCTTAGATCCATCTTTAAGCCCACATCTACCATATAAACCATCAATTACATACAAACGGGCACCAGCTTTGAAGGACAAACTGGTGCGTAGTGAACTGAAAAGCCAGTCCACCTTTGATCCTTGCAAGTACAAAGGTACTTTTTCATGTGGTGCATGCCATTACTGTAGCTATATGCACACTATGCAGAACCCTATCCTCCCTAATGGTCAAAAGTTTAAGGCTAAGCACTTTGTGAATTGTAGGACCATCGGAATCATATATCTTCTGATTTGCGAATGTAAATGCTTTTATGTTGGTAAAACTAAATTAGAATTTTGGAAACGCATGTACAAGCATATCAGAAGTATGCGTAAACGCGACCCTGATTTACCTTTGGGCCGCCATGTGTCTAGTGCACATGGGGGAAAGTTTCCCAAGATTAAGTTTTTGGCCCTTGACCGGATCCATCCCAGCCCCAGAGGAGGCGACTGGAACAAGCGCCTCCTCCAAATGGAGCTGAGATGGATCCATCTTCTAAAAGCAACGGAACCCCCAGGCCTCAATGACATGGTGTCGTTTAGGCCTTTTCTGGAGGGGTTTGCCTCTGGAGGCATTGAAAGATGATACCCTTTTCCTCCTAGAGTTCTTTGTATAGTACGTCCTCTCCACTAAGCTGTCTGGACATTCTGTATATTCACCTGACTACCCACACATTTCTGTTTTTGATGTCTACGCAATGTGTTTATTGTTTGAATTATTTTGTAAAAGGACATGGAATTGACACCACCCATAGCTTCTTTGTTCAGCCTTGGTACCTATACGTCATATATTTTTTGATCACCAGAGTAGCTGTATGTATGTATGGCTACTTACAAATGAGCATCTAATGGCACTATTACAATACACAGTAGCCCAATAATGCAATAATCGGTGATATTGTGGTGACAATATTTAATTATTTCTGTTTCCAATAGTTGCATGTATTACATGTAGTACATGCATTCTTTGATTGATGTCTTTTCACATACATTTGGATCTATGCACTCTTGGGGGCCCTCTGCTCCAACCCGGCACGGGGTCCGGGTCTGCTATGTAGGACCCAGAGATTCCCGGCGGCGGGGACTTTCCCTGCTGACATCTCCGGATGTCCTCCCCACTTCCGGGACACGCCGCTGTACGTACTACTGCGTTCCAGCGATGTCATATCCCATGCCGGTGGGAGACGCCCGCCGGCTACGCCTCCGCCCCCCCCCCCGATGACGCACATCCTGTGAGCGTCGGGGTGTGGTTGTGGGCGGGTCTGGCGAGCGCCGCTCAGGGAGCCCATGGCCGTCAGGGGGTGGAGATGCAATCAGGATGATTGCCTTCACCTGACAGCGCTCCCATATAGGCACCACTCCCAGCATGGAGTACTGTGTACATCCACTGCTGGGAGGAAGGTTGCTTTGGAGCTCGCTGTCTCAAGGTCAGTTTCTATCACCCCAAAGGGGTTTACCCTTTTTTTGGCAATCCTTACATGTAGATATGCACATCTAGCTCATGCTATGGATATAACCTCCACTTTGTATATACCCAGTATCACTGGTTATCCTTCATACTTATAAATTTGTAGAGCTTAGGCTCCAGCTTATTTCATGCACTGGCCCCCCCTTCTTTGTAGCAGTGTTATGAACTATGCTTGATCCTAGTGAGACGTTATATGTGTATTTATTTGACGCACACCCATTAGGCTATCGCCTTATATG
Source organism: Pelophylax lessonae (assembly GCF_965119305.1). NCBI lineage: Eukaryota > Metazoa > Chordata > Amphibia > Anura > Ranidae > Pelophylax > Pelophylax lessonae. The sequence goes on along the minus strand of NC_138769.1, from coordinate 500,569,784 downwards.
CGTGTAGTATTTTCACATGCGTGCTTATTTCTGGTTCTGTTGCGTCATTGTACTCTCTATACACTTCACTTAGACAAAACAAATATTTTGCTTTTTTACTCTCTTTACTTATTATATATATTTCCTTGCTATTTACAGTATTATTGTGACTGACCCCCGCCCCTCTGGTCGGGCTATTTTGGACTCCAGTTGGAGCAATCTGGGCCCCCTTTGGTCTGCACACTTCCCACTATCACATGCTTACTGACATCCTTTTTGGACCTGCTCCAAGTACCAAACCTTCCTCTCATAGACAAGGCTGATGACGATCTCTGTGGGTGTCGTTAATGTTCCATGTTTTTAATCTGTGGCAAAACAATTTTGGTGTTCATGCGTCCTTCAACCATGTAAGTGTACATAACTATTTTTTACATTTACAATACTGTGTTATAATGAGTGTATGTTTATACTCCAAAACATGTTTATACCAATATTTTGTTACTGTTTTTCATTGTATCGACAATTGTTTGCTTTGATATATCTTTCCAATACTTACAGAAAAATTATTCCTACAAAAAATCCCTGAAGAAGAGGTTCTCACCTTGAAACGTCGGATCTTGCATGGAATAATTGGTTGAGTGATTTGTACACCTTCATATAAACATCAGTTTTGCCAATAATTTTACTAATTTTCACTGAATATCTTTGTATGTTTACCTTTTACGATTTTTTGTAATAAAATTCATATATATTTAATATTTTTCTTTGTTTACTTTTGAGTGGCCTTCAAAGTCCCACCCCAAGGGGAATTCCCAAATATGCTTCTCATATCGGGATGTGGCACTCATATTTAGGAACACAGCGGGAGCACACCCCTATATAGGTGTGAAAGGAGCGGAACCCCATCCCTGCGCTACTAAAAATTATAAGTAAAATTATATTTTTTTCTGGTTCTGGACATGCTACAGAGCTGAAACTTCACAGGTACACCTTTTAGACCCCCAGACACCAAATCCAAAGAAATCTCATTTTTTTTTTCAATATTTTTTTCAATAATTGGCTCTCTATCAAAAACGACAATTGTTAAGAACTTTTTTTGTGTGTGAAAATAGTCCCTGGGGCATGACCCAGAACCCTAGGCACTTTTTAGGGGAATTTATTGGGTTTTAGGGCTTCAAAATGGTGTTTTTTGATTCCATATATATATATATATATATATATATATATATATATATATATATATATATATACACACACACACACATATATATATATATATATATATATATATATATATATATATATACATGCCCCTATACAGAAGTTAAGATCTCATGCCTGTCTCCAAAGACACACAAAAAAGTCCGATAAACGCCTGAAACAAAAACGCCCAGGTGTGAAAGGAGCGGAGCCCCATCCCTGCGCTACTGAAATTCTAAGAAAAATTATCTTTTTTTTTCTGGCGGGTCACCCTGACATGGAAGGGTTTGGTCATCCTGGCATTGCAGAGTCAGTTCACCCTAAACTACATTATGGTCACCCTGACATGGAAGAGTTCGGTCACCCTGGCATAGCAGAGTCAGTTCACCCTAAACTACACTACGGTCACCCTGACACTTAACACTTTCCCTACAGGAACTAGATTATTGAATCTAACTATAGCGGTATATAGTACCCTAACTACACTGCATATCCCTTTCCTCACACTAATAATTGCAAAATGACACTGGAGCAGCAGGAGTAACAGAAATGCTTCCACTCTATTGCACAGCCTCTCTATTACAGTGCTAGAGATTTGGCGGGGCTATGTTATATACTGGGGGGGCGTATGGGGGGCGTATTCACTCCTGATTGGCCTCTGGACCCCCTAGTCATTCCAATCTGCTTTAACTGATGTTTCTGGGCCAATCACGGGCTTTTAAAGCCCAGTTTCTGTCTCATTGCATTTTGGGCGGTTCTGGTGCCCGAATTCCGAACTTTTACCGCAAAAGTTTGGAATTTGGCTGAATTTCGAACAGCCAATGTTTGGGTCGAACCGATGGTCGACCGAACCGTTCGATCATCCCTTCTGGTGATGTGGCTAGCACAAGTAGTGTAAAACATGGAGGAGTTTCTGCACTAAGGATGTGAAAGTAATGAAACAGTGAGAAAAAAAAGTGAGAAAAAAAGCTGCTGGTACTGGACCAACAGACAGTGATCCAAAATGTATAAATAAAAAATAGTGCAGCGCTAATATAAAATGCAGAATAAATGAATATTACCATGTATAATAAACATAGATTATAAATATAAAAAAAATAATAATAACAATACAAGGTGTATAAAAAGGTCCCATAAACAGTGAAGGTGAAAATCAAGTCCAAAGAAAAACAAAGGCTTAATTCCAAGGTAAATGATGAAATTCTTCTTGTTACCACCACAGGGAAGTGCAGGCAAGGAACACCACTGTGTAGTAATAATGGGAGGGAGCTTACCAGAGCAACATGACCAATCAAATTAATGAAATGGCCTCACAGGCTTTTGGGTAAACAGATAGACTCCAATCTCATCAGGGATACAGCACTCAGAAGGGTCCAATTCCCACAGTGATTTCAAATGGTCAGATGGATACAGGTATATATGGAAAGTAAGGCAAAGAGACTATAGCGTAATCCCATAAAAATTCCAGGTAAAATGTATTAAAAGGCTACTTACAAGACATCAGACAAATACAGGCACATCACAAAACATGGCTGAAGGTCCGACCATGGCGTCCCGCTTCTTCACAACAGAATAGTATGGTAGAGGCCGGCACGGATGGGGGCGTATGGACTTTGCACAACTCCTCACTACCTATGACAGTTTTGAAGGCCATGAAATGCCAAGATAGCACAAAACTCCCCCAAATGACCACATTTCGAAAAGTAGACACCGCAGGGTATTTGCTAAGATGCACGGTGAGTATTTTTCAGCTCCCATTTATTTTGAAAAATGAAGAAAAAAAAAAGGAAAATGCATTTTTTTTTCTCTTTTTTCAAACTTCAAAACTTTGTGACAAAAAGTGAGATCTGCAAAACACTCAACATGCCTCTCTGCAAATAGCTTAGGGTGTCTACTTTCTGAAAAGGGGTCATTTGGGGGGGGGGTTGTGCTGTCTTGGCATTTCATGGCCTCCGAAACTGTGATTTACGCCCTTGGAAAGCCTGAAGGTGGTGATTAATTTTCAGGGTCCTGTATGTGGCTAGACTGCCAAAAAGTCTCACACATGGGGTATCCTCATACTCAGGAGATGCAGAAGAATGTATTTCAGTGAGAACTTTGTGTAAAAAAAAAAAATAATAATAATAAAAATTTCCCGGAACTTGTGGAAAAATATAAAATATTCCATGGACTCACCATGACTCTCAGCAAATAGCTTGGAGTGTCTACTTTGCAAAATGGGGTCATTTTGGGGGGGGCGGTTATGCTATCTTGAGATTTCAGGGCCTCCAAAACTGTGATAGGCGGTGAGGAAGTGAAATGCACAATTTACGCCATTAGAAAACCTGAAGGTGGTGATTGGTTTTCGGCAACCCGTACACAGCTAGGCTCCCAAAAAGTCTCACACATGTGGTATCCATGTACTCCTGAGAAGCAGCAGAATGTATTTTGGGTGTCATTCCATATATACCTATGGCATGTGTGAGCAATTTATCTTTTAGTGACAACTTTGTGTTAAAAAAAAATGTAATTTTCCCAAAACTTGTGGCAAAATATAACATTTTCCATGGACTCAACATGCCTTTCAGCAAATAGCTTGGGGTGTCTACTTTCCAAAATGGGGTCATTTTGGGTGGGGTTGTGCTATCTTGAAATTTCAGAGCCTCCAAAACTGCGAGATGTAGTGAGGAAGTAATATAAGCAATTTACGCTAATTAGAAAACCTGAAGGTGGTGATTGGTTTTCAGGGTGCCGTACACAGCTAGGCTCCCAAAAAGTCTCACACATGTGGTATCCCTGTACTCAGAAAAAGCAGCAGAATGTATTTTGGGGTCATTACACATATACCCATGTCATGTGTGAGCTATTTATCTTTTAGTGACAACTTTCTGTTAAAATAAAAAAAAAATATTTTTCCCCAAACTTGTGGCAAAATATAAAATATTCCATGGACTCAACATGACTCTCAGCAAATAGCTTGGGGTGTCTGCTTTCCAAAATGGGGTAATTTGGGGGGGGGGGGGGTTGTGCTATATTGACATTTCAGGGCCCCCAAAACCGTGATAGGTAGTGAAAAAGTGCAATGAGAAATTTACGCCCCGTACACAGCTAGGCTCCCAAAAAGTCTCACACATGTGGTATCCCTGTGCTCAGGAGAAGTAGCAGAATATATATATTTTTTTTGTTCAATACATTTTTATTGAGAGAAAATAAGTTGAACAACAAATAAACAATAACAGTCAAAGTCACAGAAGGTTAGACCAATTCGGTACTAAACACAAACTGAAAAAAGAGGTGTGCATGAAAATACAGAATTGCAGCAACTTAGTCAAACATATGCATTATAAGTAAACACAAGTCAATCCGTCCTGTATAGCACAAACTCTAAGACCAAATATGATCCAGCATATTAGCAGTCAACCAGAAAAATTGAAAGAAAAGCGAAAGGGGGGGGGGGGGCAGAACAAAAGAAAGAAGAGTGGAGGCTGAGAGGGGGGGGGGAGGCACCTAACTCCCATTAGAGCACACAATATCAAAAGAAGACGGAGAATGTTACCAACAAGAAATTAAGACACTAGGTTAGCATACTGCGAAGAATACTTAAAGGAAATCCAGCAGGCCCATGTCGCAAATGCTCTGTCTGGGTTTTGTATTCCAGTAGCAGAATATAATTTGAGGTGTAATTACACATATACCCATGTCATGCTTGAGCAATATATCATTTCAAAAACAACTTTGTGTAAAAAAAAAACTTTTTTTTTAGTCATTTTTCAAACACCTGTGACAAAAAAATGAAATATTCAATGAGCTCAACATTAGGGTTGAGCGAACACGGACTGTATTATTCGTGTTCGTACCGAATAATTGGATTTTTGTTACCCGAACACGGACCCGAAAACTTTACTGTATATTCGGGTAAAAATCCGTGTTCGGTCGTTTTATTTCCGGGTTTTGCATGCATTGGCGCGCTTTTCATTGCGGGCTTTCAACAGCCAATCAAGAAGCGTTTAACTGGTGTGCCTAAGCCATCCCAGCCATGCCTACAAATGTATTAGTAGCTGTGATTGGCCATCTGAAGCATGTGACCAAGTCTTTATAAGTTCGAGTCAGCGCCGCTGCGGCATCATTCTGCTGTTTAGTTCAGGGACAGAGCACACATCAACGTGCTGGCTGCTGATTAGGGACAGACAGGCAGGCAAAACTCATTTGTGTCCGCATAGAATTGAGGGACAGGTCGGAGTGTGTTAGGCAGGGCGAGTTGTAGGCATTTTAGGGCGAGGCTGCTGCTGATTTTTAGGGTCAGACAGTGTGTTCTACAAACTACAATCGATATTGCTGTGTGGGGTGGGGTTTGCAGTCACCCGATCTACGATCTTATCAATCCTTTTAGGGAGAGAGTCTGCTGATTTTTAGGGTCAGACAGTGTGTTCTACAAACTACAATAGATATTGCTGTGTGGGGTGGGGTTTGCAGTCACCCGATCTACGATCTTATCAATCCTTTTAGGGAGAGAGTCTGTTGATTTTTAGGGTCAGACAGTCTGTTCTACAAACTACAATCGATATTGCTGTGTGGGGGGGGTTTGCAGTCACCCGATCTACGATCTTATCAATCCTTTTAGGGAGAGGCTGGAGATAGGCAGGTGTCAGTGGTCCACATCCATTTTGCTGTGTGTGGGGTGCAGCGAACACAATCTTTTTGGGGTGCAGTGAACACAATCTTTTTGGGGTGCAGTGAACACAACCTTTTTGGGGTGCAGTGAACACAACCTTTTTGGGGTGCAGTGAACACAATCTTTTTTGCCCACTGAGGAGGAGGGAGAAAAGTATTTTTCTATCAGTCACTGTGTGCAGCGTTTTTCCTTCAGCTGTGCTGTGCTGACTCTGATCATACACTGCTGTGTTCAGTGTTCAGTTCACATGTGCTATTATTGAGTGGTTTCAAAAATCATACACTTTTTTCTATTCCACTATTCAATAAACAGCCTTGGGTTAAAAAAAATTAAATTGTGGCCTGCAGCAGAGCTGAATGATATTTGGGGTTTTTGGGGTTCATCTCATACTTCTGAAGATTTGAGGGTGCTGCCTGTTCCAAACTCCTCCTACTCCTCATCCAGCCTTTTAGGGGTACAAACAATAGTAATTGGGGCCTAGTGTGGTTTTGTACGTGTGAGATACATACACTTTTTTTGATCATATTTTCTATTCCGCTATTCAATAAAAACCTTTGGGGAACAGTTAAATTGCGGGATAGTCTGTGTTGGTACGTGTGAGATCCACCTTTCCAAGTTTTTGGGGTTCATCTCATACTTCTGAAGATTTGAGGGTGCTGCCTGTTCCATACTCCTCCTACTCCTCAACAGCCTTTTAGGGGTACAAAAAATAGTAATTGGGGCCTAGTGTGGTTTTGTACGTGTGAGATACATACACTTTTTTTGAACATATTTTCTATTCCGCTATTCAATAAAAACCTTTGGGGATCAGTTAAATTGCGGGATAGTCTGTGTTGGTACGTGTGAGATCCACCTTTCCAAGTTTTTGGGGTTCATCTCATACTTCTGAAGATTTGAGGGTGCTGCCTGTTCCAAACTCCTCATCCAGCCTTTTAGGGGTACAAACAATAGTAATTGGGGCCTAGTGTGGTTTTGTACGTGTGAGATACATACACTTTTTTTGATCATATTTTCTATTCCGCTATTCAATAAAAACCTTTGGGGAACAGTTAAATTGCGGGATAGTCTGTGTTGGTACGTGTGAGATCCACCTTTCCAAGTTTTTGGGGTTCATCTCATACTTCTGAAGATTTGAGGGTGCTGCCTGTTCCAAACTCCTCCTACTCCACATCCTGCCTTTAGGGGTACAAACAATAGTAATTGGGGCCTAGTGTGCTTCTGTACGTGTGAGATACATACACTTTTTTTGATCATATTTTCTATTCCGCTATTCAATAAAAACCTTTGGGGATCAGTTAAATTGCGGGATAGTCTGTGTTGGTACGTGTGAGATCCACCTTTCCAAGTTTTTGGGGTTCATCTCATACTTCTGAAGATTTGAGGGTGCTGCCTGTTCCATACTCCTCCTCATCCAGCCTTTTAGGGGTACAAACAATAGTAATTGGGGCCTAGTGTGGTTTTGTACGTGTGAGATACATACACTTTTTTTGATCATATTTTCTATTCCGCTATTTAATCAAAACCTTTGGGTATAAACAATTATATTGCGTGATAGTCTGTGTCGGAACGTGTGAGATACACCTTTCCAATTTTTTGGGCGCATCTCATACTGCCGAGGATTTGAGGGTGCTTCAGTCTGCCTCCTGAATGTTCCGAACTCCTCCTACTCCTCATCCTGCCTTTAGGGTAGAAAAAAATTGTAATCGGGGCCTAGTTTGTGTTTGTACGTGTGAGATACATCGTTTTGTAAAATTTGTCCTATTCTACTATTCAATATACACCCTGTTTGAGTGTAAAAAATTTAATTGCGGGATAGTCTGTATCGGTACATGTGAGATACACCTTTTTAAATTTGTTTGGCGCATCTCCTTCTACCGCCGAGGATTGCAGGGCGCTTCAGTTTGCCTCCTGTTCCCAACTCCTCCTACTCCTCTTCCTCATCCTGCCTTTAGGGTACAACAAAATTGTAATCGGGGCCTAGTCTGTGTTTGTACGTGTGAGATACACCGTATTATAAAATTTTTCCTATTCCGCTATTCAATATACACCCTTTTGGAGTGTAAAAAATTAAATTACGGCATAGTCTGTATCGGTACGTGTGAGATAAACCTTTTAAATTTGTTTGGCGCATCTCCTTCCCCTGCCAAGGATTGCAGGGCGCTTCAGTTTGCCTCCTGTTCCCAACTCCTCCTACTCCTCTTCTTCATCCTCCCTTTAGGGTACAAAAAATTTTAATCGGGGCCTAGTCTGTGTTTGTACGTGTGAGATACACCGTTTTATATCCTTTTTTCTATTCCGCTATTCAATATACACCCTTTTGGGGTGAAAAAAAATTAAATTTGCGTCATACTTTGCATATTTGACTGTGAGATACACCCGTGCGATACTGTTGTTGTTTTGTTCCGCTATTCAATAAACACCTTTCTAGGGCAAGATCTTAATTTACAGAAATATGAGGAGACCGTCAAATAGGGGCCATGGCCTGGGTCGTGGTGCTGCTGGTAGAGCTCCTGTTGCAAGGAGAGGACGTGGTCGATTTGTGCCAGCTACACGCACAAGTGAAACACCTTCCTCAAGTGTTAGTAGGTGACAGAACCTGCATCAGTATTTGGTAGGGCATCATACGCCTCTAGTGATGAGGCCAGAACACAGAGAGGCGATAGTAGATTGGTTTGCTGCTGACAGTGCCTCCAGTTCCTTCACATTGTCTCCCACCCAGTCTACTGCAGAAAGGTCAGAGTTGGCACCTGCAGCCGACGTCCAACCGTCTTTCACCTCACCCCCTTGCAAATCAGGCAAGCAGTCTGAGCCCCAAGCCATACAGCAGTCTCTTGTTCTTTTTGAGGACTCTGTCAGCAGGGTTTCCCAGGGCCATCCACCTAGCCCTGCCCCAGAAGTGAAAGAGATTGAGTGCAGCAATGCCCAACCACTTATTTCTCAAGATGAGTACATGCAAGGACCATCGCAGCACGTCTCTGATGATGACGAAACGCAGGTGCCAACTGCTGCGGCGTTCAGCATTGTGGAGACCAACAAGGAGGGCAGGGGTGAAGACTGGGTGGAAGATGATGTGGAGGACGATGAGGTCCTCGACCCCACATGGAATGAACGTCATGCAGGTGACCTGAGTAGTTTGGAGGAAGAGGCGGTGGTCGCACAGAGCCACCAGCACAGCAGAAGAGGGAGAAGGGTGCAGAAGCGGAGCGGCCGTGCCCTAGACACTACGCCTGCTACTGCCCAACGCAGCAAGGGAATGAGCGCACCAAAGTCAGCTCAAAGGAGTTCTCTAGCGTGGAAGTTCTTTAGAAAATGTGCTGATGACAGGACACGAGTGGTTTGCACCCTGTGCAATCAGAGCCAGAAGCGAGGCATAAACCTTCTCAACCTGAGCACAACCTGCATGATCAGGCATCTAAGTGCAAAGCACGAGCTGCAGTGGAGTAGACACCTTCAAAACCAAGAAACGTCTCTGGCTCATCCTGCTTCCTCTTCTGCTGCAGTCTCGGCCGCTCCAGCCACATCTGTAGTGATACCGGCACCTGCCACCCCGCAAACAGAGGATCTGTCAGCAACACCACCACCTGGGTCACCAACCATCTCCACAATGTCCCGTGGAAGCGTTCAGCTTTCCATCTCCCAAACACTTGAGAGGAAGAGGAAGTACCCCCCTACCCACCCGCGATCCCTGGCCCTGAATGCCAGCATTTCAAAATTCTTGGCCTTTGAAATGCTGTCATTCCGTCTGGTGGAGACGCACAGTTTTAAAAACCTTATGTCGGTGGATGTCCCACAGTACGTCGTGCCCAGCCGCCACTACTTTTCCAGGCAAGCCATCCCTTCCCTGCACAACCAAGTGGGGGAAAAAATCAGGTGTGCACTGTGCAACGCCATCTGTGGCAAGGTCCACCTAACTACCGATACGTGGACCAGTAAGCACGGTCAGGGGCGTTATATCTCCCTAATGGCACACTGGGTAAATGCAGTGGCAGATGGGCCTGAGGCGGATAGCAATTTGGCGCATGTCCTTCCACCACCGAGGATTGCAGGGCGCTTCAGTTTGCCTCCTGTTCCTAACTCCTCCTACTCCGCTTCCTCATCCTCTACCGCCTCCTCATCCGGATAGCGTAACACCTTCACCACCAACTTCAGCACGGCCAGGGGTAAACGACAGCAGGCAGTTTTAAAACTTGCCTGTTTGGGGGACAAACCACACACCGCGCAGGAGTTGTGGAGGAGCATGGAACAGCAGACAAATGAGTGGTTGCTGCCAGCGAGCCTCAAGCCCGGCCTGGTAGTTTGCGATAACGGGCGAAATCTCATAGCAGCTCTGGGCCTAGCCGGTTTGACGCACATCCCTTGCCTGGCGCATGTGCTGAATTTGATGGTGCAGAGGTTCCTTAAAAACTACCCCGATATGTCAGAGCTGCTGCAGAAAATGCGGGCCGTCTGTGCGCACTTTCGGCGTTCTCACCCTGCTGCTGCTCGCCTGTCAGCGCTGCAGCGTAACTTCGGCCTTCTCGCTCACCGCCTCATATGTGACGTGCCCACAAGGTGGAACTCCACCTTGCACATGCTGCAAAGACTGTGCGAGCAGCAGCAGGCCATAGTGGAGTTTCAGCTGCAGCGCGCACGCGTGAGTCGCTCTGCGGAACAGCACCACTTCACCACCAATACCTGGGCCTCCATGCGAGACCTGTGTGCCTTGTTGCGCTGTTTTGAGTACTCCACCAACATGGCCAGTGCCGATGACGCCGTTCTCAGCTTAACTATCCCACTTCTATGCCTCCTTGAAAAAACAATTTGGGCGATGATGGAAGAGGATGTGGCACAGGATGAGGAGGAGGAGGAGGAGGATGAAGAGGTAACATTTCCAAGGCTTTCAGGGCAGCCATTCGCAAGGGGCTCCGAGGGTGGGTTCCTGCACACACAAACGCCAGGGACACAATTGTCCAGCAGGGGCACAGTTCTGGAGGATGAGGAGGATGAGGAGGAGAAGCTGGAGGAGGAGATGGAAGCATGTTCGCAGCAGGGTGGCACCCAGGCCAGCTCATGGCCATCACTGGTGCGTGGCTGGGGGGATACAGAGGACACGGACGATACACCTCCCACAGAGGACAGCCTTTCGTTGCCTCTGGGCAGCCTGGCACACATGAGCGATTACATGCTGCAGTGTCTCCACAACGACCGCCGAGTTGCCCACATTCTAACTTGTGCTGATTACTGGGTGGCCACGCTGCTGGATCCCCGTTACAAGGACAATGTACCGTCCTTAATTCACTCACTGGAGCGCGATCGCAAGATGCGCGAGTACAAGCGTACGCTGGTAGACGCAATGCTGCTGGCATTCCCACCTGACAGCGGGGCCACAGTGGAAGCACAAGGCAGAGGAGGAGGAGGAGGAAGAGGTCGCCAACGCAACCAGGGCACCGCCAGCACCTCAGAAGGCAGGGTTAGCATGGCCGAAATGTGGAAAAGCTTTGTCAGCATGCCACAACAAACAGCAGCACCAGCAGCTCATATGGAACGTCTTAGCAGGAGGCAGCATTTCACCAACATGGTGGAGCAGTATGTGTGCACACGCCTAGACGTACTGAATGAGGGGTCTGCCCCCTTCAACTTCTGGGTCTCCAAATTGGGCACATGGCCTGAGCTTGCCCTTTACGCCTTGGAGGTGCTGGCGTGCCCTGCAGCCAGTGTATTATCTGAACGGGTATTTAGCACGGCTGGGGGCGTTATCACAGACAAGCGCAGCCGCCTGTCCAGAGACAATGTGGACAAGCTCACGTTCATTAAAATGAACCAGGCATGGATCCCACGGGACTTTTCCGTACCTTGTGCAGAATAGCGATGGATACCGACCTTACCCAGCCATTGTTCTATTTTTGCTCTCACTCTTTTGGGGTGTACCCTCATTTAAAATTTCTGAAAAGAAGCAGTGTTGGCTACCTCGTCCTCCTCAGGGCCAGATTAATGTAGGAGCTATTGGAGCTGCAGCTCCAGGCCCCTACCTTTATATAGGCCCCGGGTTGGCCATATTCACTGTTACCGCTCTTCTGTCACTTGTAAACACAGAAGTCTGGCTTCTATGCTCGCTTCCCCAGGCAGCTCCCTCAGAACCTCCCCACACAGCATGAAGGCCGGACAAGGAGGGGCAGTTGCCGATGCATGGATGTGTTTATGGGCTTCAGAGACAGCATCCCATGTTGAATTATGCATGCATGGCTGCACCCTTCCTCCTCTGGGTGCATGCCAAGGCACGGCCCTTAAGGCCCTTCAAAATCCTCAGCACCAAGCCCATGATGCTCTTAATCCGGCCCTGGTCCTCCTCCACCGCCGCTTCCACCTACACCGCCCATAGGTGTGCGCAGCCTATTGCATTAGGGTGTGCACCCCAAAGTTTATATACACATGCATGTGTTTGCCTACATGTACATGGCCCCGATACATTACTCTCCCTGCTGGCAAAGTGAAATAGAGCAGAGCAGGTCCGAGGGAGATCTTTCCCATCTCCTCACTGGCAAACAGAGCGATAATGCTAATGTGCCCTAGGTGATTAGGGTGTACCCAGGTATACCCGGCACACCCTGTGCGCATGCATATGACACCGCCACATCCACCACCACCTCAACCTCCCTCCTACTGCATATGGGCCTCGTCCTTCAGAGATGAAGAACATTGTTTTATTTTTCTGTTTTTTTTTTGTTGTTTTAAGTTATTTCCCTATCCACATTTGTTTGCAGAGCACTTGCCATGCTCTTAAATACGTTTTGCTGCCATTTGCAGCACTCTAGCCCTTTCCTTTGGTGTTTTAGAGCCATTTTAGTGCCTGAAAGTTCGGGTCCCCATTGACTTCAATGGGGTTCGGTGTCCGGGAAAAGTTCGTCAAAAGTCCGGGACACGGACCCGGACTTTTTTTTAAAGTTCGGCCGAACCCGCCGAACACGGACATCCAGGTGTCCGCTCAACTCTACTCAACATGCCTCTCAGGACATTCTTTAGGATGTCTACTTTCCAAAAAGTGGTAATTGTACTGCCCTGCCATTTTAGCACTTCATGAAATGAGATGTGGCAGTCAGAAAGTAAAAGCTGCATAAATTCACAGTATTTACACCATAGTTTGTAGACGCTATAACTTTTGCGCAAACCAATAAAAATATGTTTATTGAGATTTTTTTTGTCAAAGACATGTAGCTAAATACATTTTGGCCAAAATTTATGACAAAAAATTGAGTATATTGGATATTTTTTATAATTCAATAAATTTTTATTAAAGTTTTCAAGAAATAAAAAAAACATCCAAACAGTGAAGAACATACAGCAGAAATATATGAACAAGCAGTAAACAAAATCCGGAAGGAGGCAAGGAATATTAGAGATGGACAAACATCGGCCGGGGCGGTTCGTGAACGCCAGCCACAAATTTTCTCAAAAGTCTGCAAACCGCGAGTTTGCGGCGGGCCCCATTGAATTTAATGGGAGGCGAACTTTAAAAATCTTTAGGTCATATTTGCAGCCAAAAAGACGTACTAGCTGTGCACAAATAGTCCCAGCACATGGACAATGTCATAACAGAAGTATTGCAATTGAAAAAGTTGCCCTAAATGTTTTTATTTATTTTTTTACAGCAAAAATATTTTTTTTTTTTCATAAATCAGCCAGAACTGACAGCAGCCGGTAAATACATTGTCTAATACATATAGGGTCCATTCACACATCTGTAAAATGGGTCCGCATCTATTCCACAATTTGGAGGAACCTTTACAGACCCATTGTTTTTAATTTCAGTCTTAAAAATTTGACATTCACAGGATAAAGAAGTAGGTGTCGGCCATTCCAGGCCCCAAAAATTAGCCCACATGCGTTTACCTGACAGCTAAGAACGTAGTATTCTGTGGCTGAAGGTACATTAGGCATTCACATAATACAAAAGTAAGTGTCGGCCAGTATTGGCCCCAAAAATTAGCCCACATGGGTTTACCTGACAGCTAAGAATGTAATATTCTGTGGCTGAAGGTACATTAGGCATTCACAGGATACAGAAGTAAGTGTCGGCCTGTATAGGCCCCAAAAATTTTCCCACATGGGTTTAACTGACAGATAAGTACGTAGTATTCTGTGGCTGAAGGTACATTAGGCATTCACACAGTATACAGAAGTAAGTGTCGGCCTGTATAGGCCCCAAAAATTTGCCCACATGGGTTTAACTGACAGCAAAGAACGTAGTGTATTGGATGGCTGGAGGTACAGTAGGCATTCACAGTATACAGAAGTAAGTGTCGGCACATGTGTTATTTTGCCCTGTTTCAGCGCACTCAGCAGATTGGCACCGTTGTCTCACACCACGTTACCAACTGTCAAATTGATCGGTGTCAGCCACTGATCTGCCTGTGAAGGCAAAGCTGAAAGGAGTGCAGGACCAGTGTGGCTCTTGTCTTCCAGGCACAACAGACACAGCACAGCATGGCAACGTCTCACCTGGCATGTGGAATAGGCTCTGGGGATCTTGGGCGGCACAGTGGAAGAGACGGTAGCAGCGGAAGAGGAGAAGTCAGCTGAGGAGGAGAGGGAGAATGGAGGAGGAGGAGAAGAAGAGGCAGGCCTGCTTGCAATCCGTGGCGGTACAACTAAATCTACACAGGTGCCACGGGTTACATGCTTGATGGCCATCAGAAGGTTCACCCAGTGG